>NC_053149.1:31714836-32019919 GCF_016808335.1 Panicum virgatum | reverse complement strand
AGCCGGAGGAGCAGGGACCATTGAAGGTTACTACTCTTGCCCCGCAGGTAAGTTACTCCAAACCAAAAAGATCTAATTATTACGCCAAGTCTATCCCATTCTAGCCTTGTGGTAGCGCTGTTGTCCCAGGTTGTCGCTCTATGAACCGGTCCTTATGGAGAGTGGCCAACCAAGCACTAAGCACCGTGCTGGCCCCCTAAACCATGTTTCTACAAAAACATCTTTTAACGAGACGTGAGCCACTCATCCACACAGAGGGCCACTCTCAGAATTAAGTTCAAGTAAACCATTAATCAAATTAATTAAAAAGGACCAAGTGTGTTATGGCGCAGCAACCTAGCACAACTAACCAAAATGCAACCCAAGGATATATTTAAAGGATATAAACTGGCTAGGAAATCCTTAAAGGCATACAGTATTAAAATGCAGTATGAAAATGTATTTAAAAGTGATGGGTTGTTCATGTTATACTTGCCTTCCTCGTACTGCTCTGGCTGTTGCTCAAAGTGCTCGGAAGACGGCTGCTCCGGGTACTGGTACTGGGGCTCCTCAGATGGATCAACGTCTACTCACGAACACATGGCCAAAACAATGCACAATAATAAGCATACAAACAAACATTAACAAAAACTAAGAAACAGTACATCAATACATGAAAACAGTGCACAAAACTATTCTAGAACTATTCTACGCGTTACAACGATCGCGTGGATATAAAGAACGCTAAAAACGGAACTAAAACGCATTTTCTGGGCTAAAAACAAGTTCTAGGGGCTTATTTGTAAGAAAACTGAAGTTCCAGGGGCTTTTCTGCTAAAACCGAGGGCTAAAACATAATTAAAGCGTAGCTATAGGGGCTAACGTGCAAAAACACAAGGACAGGGACGGCGGGCACTATTTCCGGAAAGGGCAGGGGCCTAAACATTAAAAACAGGACCTGTACGTAAATATTTTTCTATACCGATGGACCGCGGGTTGATTTCAAGGAAGGTGGAGGTCTCTTTAACAAAAACGCCAGGGCGAACCGTTATCTTTGTTTCAGGGCGCTTGGATCTAGATCCGACGGCTCAGGGTGGCTCGGTCCTAGATCTAATCTAGGCCGTTCACCTCGGATCGAACGGGTCAGGGCGAAAGGGGCGCGGGGGCGGCGGCGCGATACCGCCGGCGAGGAATCCCGCGGCGGCGCGCAGGGGAACCCGCCGGAGAAGGTCTAGGCGGCGCCCTGGGGCCCGGTTTGGGCCGTGGTTTGGCCGGGGAGGTAGCCAGCGGCATGCGCAGTCCACTGGGGGCGAAGGGAAGGCTGCTCGGGGCTCGGACGGGGCTTGTGGCGGAGCGAGGCGGCGCTAGCTCGCCGGAGCACGGTGTTCGGCCGCGAGAAGGGGCTACGGACTGCACTAACACGCCAAAAGGGAGCGCGGGCGGAGGATATTCTCACCGAGGTTCGAATTCGGGGGATGGTGTGGCGCAGGGTGCCGGCGGCGTGAGCCTGGCGGCGGAGCTCGACGGGGCGTGGCGACGGGGTCGACGCAGGGCTTGGAGTAGAGGCAGCGGGCTCGGGGGCTAGCGCGAGGCAGGCCGGGGAGCGGGCTGAACGGAGGAAGGGGAGCTGCTAGCGGGCCGCGCAAGGGGGGTGTGCGGGAGTTTGGGCCCGCGACTGGGCTGCGGGAAAGAAAGGAGGAGTGGCGAAGCGGGCCGGGCGCAAGTGGGAGTGGGCCGGGGTGAGGCTGGGTTGGGTTTTGGTTTCGGGTTGGGCTGGGTTTTCTATTTCTATTCCAAAACAAACAAAGTTTGAATTCAAACAAATTCGAATTCAAACTCCCTAGCACTCAACCAAAATAAACAACATATGCACCAGCATGAATGCAACAAAAATTTAAACCTATGGTAAATTTTAATTAATTAAGGAACAAAAATTAGATTAAATGCCAACTAAACACAATAAACCTTAGAAAAATTAACTAAAGCTAATTAAATTTATTAATAAATACTGAAATTTAAATTAGGGTGTTACACAGATCGACCTCCCCCTCCTCCCTTGCCTATAAAGGGCAGAGTCCAGCCTCTCGCGCGCCCAGGAAACTAGAGCCGCCGCCACCATTGCCGGACGCCGCCGGAGCTCCGTGGAGCCACCATCCCGGCCCGTTCCTCCCCAAATAGAACCCTCCACGAGCTTGGTCTCTCCCCACCGAAGCTCCTCAGTCCGACTTCGCCCTCCCAGCGTCGCCGGAGAAGCACCGCCGCCGCCCAGTCCCGCCGTCGTCCGCCCCTCGCCGTGGAGAGCCCAGCTCCGACCACCTCCGCTCCTCCCACGACCACCAAATGGTAGCTCTCGAGCCCCTCTCCATTTCCCCCCACTTTCCCCTAGCCGCCGGCCAACCTCATCGCCGGGAACAGCCACGCCAAACTCTCCTCTGTTCCTGACTTCCGCCAGGGACCTCCCTGGAGAAGAAACAAAAGTTCCAGGGGTCCAAATGAAAAGTTACAAATGAACTCAAAAACAG
This sequence comes from Panicum virgatum, assembly GCF_016808335.1. Lineage (NCBI taxonomy): Eukaryota > Viridiplantae > Streptophyta > Magnoliopsida > Poales > Poaceae > Panicum > Panicum virgatum. Next base: position 32,017,418 of record NC_053149.1, on the reverse strand, counting down.
CAAACTTCAAAAATGCCTAGAAAATCGTATAAAAATCAGAAAAATGTAAACTAAAATGTTATGGAATCCTTAGAACAAGAACTACAACTTTTGTTACAGTCACATGTTCATATTTTGCTTTTATTTTAATCTGCGAAAAAGAATAAGAAAATCACCTTATGCATGTTCATGAAGTTCTACTCAGCAAATGACCTTGATTTTTGGATATGTTATCAATAATGGAATACTAAGATCACAATAAAAAGATGACACCCAAACAAAACAATTATCATATTGGAACAATCAAGATTCTCTAATCTGTTATTGACATTCTCGAATTAATACTGGAAAATATGCACATGAACTTGCTCTGGAATGTTTACTGCATGCATGTGAAACTGAATCCCTGTTAATACCTAAATTTCAGATTTATTTGAGTTCATTTGCTATATACCATGATTTATGCTTGTTTCATCAACTTAATTCTTCATATATAGTTCTTATGCTCAGAAAAATCTATATTTATTTCTGAAGTCTCTTTTTAGCTCTGTATTCCTGTATAAAAATTTTGAGCTGCATTTACTGAGTTTTTCTTTGGTGAATAATCATGCTTAGTATCTTAGTGCTAGATTTACTATTTGTGTTCTGAGTAATCTACACCATAACTGATCTTAATCTTTGGACATGATCTTGTTTAGAGTATGTTATATTTGTAATAAAAATTTCATATGCAGTACTAGTTAAATGCACCTTGAGAAATTTATGCTAAATCATGTTAAGTTAAATGCATAACTAATTTATCTTGTGGTTATAAAGCTCGATAATTTTTCTGGAGTATGTATAGCTCATGAATAGGCTCTGGTAAAAATTTGAGAATCATATCCCTAGCACAACTCTCTGGAGAATTAATCTTATTTAATGGCTTGTTGTTTTTGTTCTTTTTATTACCTCAGCTGTGTAAGTGAATAAAATCTGGAAAAATTATAGTACTGAGTATATGCTTGGTAGATGCTCCCATAAAATTTGTAGCACCAGAACCCATGTCAAACTTGCTGTGCCAAAAGGTGAAGCAACTAGAGTAATCTACTTACATGCTTTGTATGGTTAATTACTTTATGGTTAGATGCTGAAAACTATACCATAGATGCTAAAGTACCTGATCTGAGTTACTTTAGTTTTTCATCACTAGCTCATGAGTAAATTGGTTGCTATGAAATAGTGAAAGTCTGCTATGTTTTAATGATAAGAATGAAAATCAAAACACAGAGCTCTTTTATGAAGTAAAGTGAAATTAAGAACTACTCTATAAACGATTGCCCAGAAAATAAAGTTAACTAAGACCACCACAACAAACATGTGCTATTCTGGACTACAACTTTATAGTGAAGGAAAGAAATATGTTATATCATGTTGTAACAATATCATTTCTGCATGCATATAGAAACGGTAAATCTACTCGACGGTGATTACGAGTTGGTGCCCGCGAATACTACCACTCCGGAGAGTGTCTCTCTTTATTTGTACTGGCTTGAATCAAGACCCGAACCAATGTTCGGAAGAGCCCAAGGCTACTTTTGAACAGTGCCCAAGAAGGCAAGCGCCGGTGCATAATCCCATTATTTTACGCATTATATTCATCTTACTATTTGTATATGTTGTAATAATTTTTATTGCGCATTTACGTTTTCTAGGAGTTGATCGAAAACCTTAGGTGCATGATCCCTAGGTACCTATGTTTGATACCCGGATCTTTTTATCGACTAGTTGCCATGCTAATTAGGTACGGTAGAAGTCGAGGGGTTTCCTGCCTCTCGCGAGCATATAGGAATTTTACTGACTTTAATCCCTGCTGAAATATAAGGACAACGGGCGGGGTTGTGTAGTTGTGATACCCCGCTAGTGTAGGCAAAATGGCTAAGGTCACGGTGTGTGGCTCATTTCGTTAAGTGTTTGAAAGTACTAGCCACATGCCGAGAAAAATGGTAATCGGTAAGCTGAAGTACCTGATTGGACCAGTGAGTGGAACGATCTCGCACCCTCTTGGTAGAAGTAGGTTTTATTTTTTTGTCCGGACGTACGGGTGCAGAGACGTCGGGCTCTGTAGTCGGGGAGGGTGTTCCGGATCCACGGACTGGAAAGAAAGGGGAAATGTTGTGTGGGTGACTTGGTTCCCATATGTGTGGTCTAGGTTCCCCTGGCCAGGTTGAAATCCGATTCAGAATCGTCCGCCTCTCACGGCATGAGACTGCTTAATGTTTTTGGTCACACAGAGTAACAAGTGGAATATGATGATGATAATACTGCTAGTTGAATAAATGGTTGCTCTACCATGTTTGTGTAGAGTTAGATGCAAACTTAGAATGGTTAATCCAACTAGAAGATGGCTAGATAAAATCTGAAAATAAGGACCAACTCTTAGTGGCATTTTTGGCAAAACAAACCCCACCAACCAAAAGGCCTTGCATGTCTAGTTATCGGACTATGTTATATCCGTTGACGGGTTAGTCTTGCTGAGTATTAGTATACTCAGCCTTGCTTGTGGCACTATTTTTCAGGTACTAACTTCGAAGATCTGTTTGCAAGTCTTGCTTGGCCGTGTACCTTGCCTCCGGGCTGGTCTTTTGAGTGGGATGGTCCTTCAGCTGGTGCTGACCACCCTCCCGCTGAGTGACGCTTTCGTACGGGCTTTATCGATGCGTCACGTTATTTCGCTAGGTACCTTTTAATGCTTCCGCTGAACTATGACACTTGAATAATTTGTGTAGTTTGGAACTCTGTAGTACTTACTATTCTGAACATGGTTGTAATAAATTTTCCTTTCCGTTGCAAACTCTGAGATGTATGAAATGTTCTGTGTTGTAATCTCTGGGCTCACCTTCGTGTGAGTGTTGTCTGCTGATCCTGGAAGAGCGTGGCTTTTATCGAGGCTTCACTCGAGGAACTACCGGTGAGTGCCAATTTGGGTCAGAGTTGCTTAGCAACAAAGATCAGTGCACCCGGGCCCAGTAGTTTTGGGTGGTTCCGCCACACTTCTCTACTTTTTCCTCTTGGATACTCTACTGCTGCTCAGTTCCTGCCGACGCGAGGGAGTTCGCTCAGCGCTACCAGGACTACGAGGACTTCTAGGTGTTCGTCTCCCAGTCGATGTCCCAGTGGCGCCCTGCTCAGCTTCGGAGAGCTTTTATCGTATTTGTACTTCGCTTCCGCTGTATCAGACATTTTTGTCATTAATGTAATAAATAACATTCGTATTTCAATTTATTATGTCTTATTCGTGATATGTGTTGTGATATACTGTTCATTCTGTTGTATATACGTGTGACTTGATCCAGGCACGTATATGATTGCTCGGTTTATGTCCTTTTATAAACCGGGTGTTACACGCCGGCGTCCTGCCAGCTCCAGCAAGCGGCGTGATCGTCGCTGTAGAGTGTACTGTCCTCCAGACGTGGCGTGATGGCATTCCATGGGCCCCGTAGGCCTAGGTCCTACATGCCCCAGCGGTGGCGGGGCACGCGGCAGTCCCGGACCCCCTGGATAATGTGCCGATGTGCGCACTAAGGGGGTCCGAGGGTTGCGTGGAGGTCCCAGACCCCTCGAGGGGGGATGTTCGGGACTCCGGCTGCTTGTGTTGTGCGCCCCTCTTGGAGGGGCACGTGGCATCGCCGGACCCCTTCCCAGGCAGGAAGTGGGTCCGGGGCCATACATGTGATGAGGTGGAGTCCGGATGGCCGGAGTTGGCAGAATAGTACGGGGAGCAGTGTCGAGCACACTTCGTCCCACGTCGCAGGTCCCACAATGCGCCACAACGCCCGGGATGGCGGAGCAGTGACCGGACTTGGCGGATGGGACTCCGGTCACAACCACTGTGGGGGATGGCGGCCTGACTCCATCTGTCTTGAGCACTGCGGAGGAGTGGTTGGCATTCAATGCCTCCGTACGACGGGCGGTTAAACGGTGGGGCCGTTTGTCCCTTATGCCGAACGGTGGCCTCGAGCGAGGCGGAGATGAGTTACCTGCTCGAGGGAGGTTCGCTGCCCTCGAGCGAGGCAGAGATGCGGGGCGCAGTCGAGGGTCCCGATGGGAGCCCTCGAGCGAGGCGGAGATCGTCCCGCGGGCCCGAGAGGGGTGCGAATGGACCGCACGCTGGGCTTCTTTGAGTCCTTTGCTTTCTTCCAGATTGGAAGGAGGCCGTGGGCCCTCGTGGGCCCAGTTGCCTAATGGGTGTTTTGCATTTTTTAAGGTGATCTTAGTACCCCGATTAGGGTGTCCCTAATTGCGGCACCCGACAGTAGCCCCCGAGGCTTTGGTTGAGTCAAGGGATTCGGCCAAAGGGTAATTCGGCAATTTCTCCCTTGACGTCATCGGTCAATGTCGTGCACCTGCCAGGCGCGCCTGAGCGCTAGCCCGGCGGATGTGACAATTCGTCGATCGGGGTAGTGCGCCTGTGGGGGGAGTACTTCGAGGCGCTGTTGTCAGTCGAAACCCACCGGCGAGCAGCGACGGGCAACACGAAGAGCCGGGAGGTTGCTGGGGTGCTGGCAGGCACTGCTTCCTCGTCGACGGCCCGCAATTCCGTCACGCGCCCGGAGGTTTTGTGGAAAACCGGGCGTGCCACCTGACCTATACCCGATCAGGAGGGTGCAGATGTGCTCCGAACAGTTTCCTGCATACAAAGACACGTGTAAATGTAAGTCCGAGCCGTGGTCGGCTCCCTGGGACGACTCTTGCATCGGCTTTAAAGAGCCGATCGAGTCCCGGTGTCAGATCGGATCTAATCATATCCAGATATGGTAAATAAAGCAAATAATTATAAAACTGCTTCAATTAAATCTAACTAATCTAATCAACGATGGTAAAAGCTTCACTGCTAGATCGGAACATCCTACACGTGACTAGGCCTAATGAACGTAATAGACAACTAAACCACAACCCAAAACAGAGGCCTAAGAACTAGCAAGAGCCGATTCCCGGAACAATCCCTATCAAGGCTAAGATAAAGCATCTACTACGCCACCGGATCATCCAATCCGTTTGCAAGGCCTAACCTAGCAGATATTACGCAAACTCTTAAGATAAGAGCAAACCAGAACAGATCAGATCTACTAGACATAAAAGAAGCAGGGTGTTGCCTCTGTGCAACTAATTCTATGCAACAAGAACTAGCATGAGATTGAAACGTGACTGCACAGAGACAACGTGATATTCGTAGATGATAAGCAACGAAAGCATGATGAATCTACTAAAAGACATGCTACGAACATCAAGATAACTAGTACTACTCGCCATCAAAAATGCTTCAGTATGAGTAATACCAAGGTAAAAGCAAGAACAATACTGCCCTGATCGCAAGAAGCGATCAGGGCAGCATGGCGCTTACTTAGATGAAAACCCTAGGATTAGGGGTGGCGATGCGCCGAGAGTTGTTGTTTGTGAATTGTGATGACGCTCTCTTTACGAATAACAAAGGATACATATTTATAGTCCGGAGACTTGGGAAACAATCTAAACTAATCTTGTCCCGATCGGACTCTATCTCTAAACTTGAACTAGATCTAAAGGTACATGGCCCATGTGGCCCAGATGCTCACGCAGGAGCCGATTTACAAGTCTTCTTGATCTTCTGCTTTAAGCCCATCTTGCTTTCGGCCCATAAATTAACCCTGTTAATTTATGGCGATAACACATGCCCCCCTGGTTTTGGCAATGATAGTTCCAAAACCAATCCGTCGCTTCATCTTCCCGTTAATGCTCATTAAACACACTGCAACCACCAAAGAAGACGCAACGTCTCTGCAACTGGCTCCTCGTATAATGTGAAATTGCCGATCCGTCTTCCATCTTTTCACTATTTAATCTCACTCGAATCGGCTCTTCTCCACAGCAAACTCCTTCTTCCTCCCACAGCCAGTAGCGCAGAAACCCCAACTCTCCACCAGCAATGGCGATTTCTTCTTCCTCCGACTCCAACTCCTTCGGAGACTCTTCTTCTTCCTCCTCTTCTCCTTCTTCTTCCCCCCTTCCTGCTTCTTCCATCAACTCCATCCCGGAGAGTCGGGAGCCGACGCCAGAGTGGGACCCAACCGCGGCGTACGAAGCACCGGCTCCTCTGCACTGGGATGCAGAGGAGTTCGACTTCGGGGTCGCCTCCGAGGAGGACGAGCCCAAAACTGAAGGAGAAGACCTCCGGCTCCTGTTCCAAGAGGAGTCAGAGAAGGACGAGGAAGAAGACCCCTCTTCGGACGGAGTCGACTCTTCCTCGGAAGAGGAGATCGACTCCCCCTCCGATGATGACGAGCCGATGGGCGAAAAGCCCTTCCGGTTCCTTGGGTCCTCCGAGGAGGACAACGAGGAGGACAGCGAGGAGGAGAACAGCGGCGACGGCAATGGCTGGAGCGACTCCTGGTCTGAAGGTGGCAGCAGCGCCTTCAGCAGCGACGACGACGGCAGCGGGGATGTGCCGGCCCGAAGCCCCAAGCGCCGTAGGTACTAGGTACCTACGAACAGTAGTAGTATCGTAGGGGTAGGATCACAAAGCCGAAGGATTAATTCCTTTGTAAAATCGGCTTTCCTAGTAATGAACTTTATTTTTAATGAAATCGAGTTCCCCCAAGTTCGCATGTCTTCATTTATTTCTCCCAAAAGCCGATGGCAACGCATCAGGCTTCCAAAAATATCCAAGAGCCGACGAAATTCAAACTAGAAGTAACCTGCACAAGAGTAGAATATCGCTTCCAGCTTAAACCGAACTCGACGAACCCTCAAATTCGAGTGTAATTCGAAAACCAAGCTTTACAAATCCGAGCGAGAACTCTCCAAGCAGCCGAAATTCGAATCAGAGCCCACAGCAAGCAAACCCTAAGCTAACAGATCTGTACCATGGCAGATTCTGCAACTCGGACGACAAGCTCTGCAATCCACGATGCGGCAATCCACGGCCTGAAGGTAATATTCGGCCTAATCTTTTAGCTTTCTTCAGCTCACTAAGCTTCTAAAACTGAAACTCTGAAATATGACACCATATACATACTTCTGAATTTCTGAACTTCAGGTGTCAGACATCCTTCTGCCGCATCCCTCCAATCCAAAATCTTTCTGTCTTGGCCCACAAACCCATGAAAACCCCGTAGATTTGATCTCTTGTGAAACAAATAGGATCCCTTTTGTGAGCCAAAACATTGATTTGAACCTCTGGGCCGACTGCTTGAGAGCCTGGCCTAATCCTCCTGAGAGCTGGATTACATGGTACAACAGAGTAGCAAAAGCTCACATGCCCTTGTGGCAGGATTTAAACATAGCCGATGCACTTAGTTTATCACTATCACCTCTTGAAAAAGATGAAAATCTTCTGAAAACCATCGGCTATTTCTGGTCTGATGCTCTGAACTGTTTCCTCTTTGGTCATGGACCCATGACTCCCACTCTGCTAGATGTTGTCATGATCACCGGACTAGACATTAGCTCTCCCAATCCTGCTGCTCACAAAATGGCAGAAGTCCCCTTTAAACTCTCTTCCAAAGTCAACTGCACAAATTGGGGTACCTACATGAGTCAGCACATGAAAACAAAAGGTCCAGTGACTGAGAAGGAACACACAGCCTTCTTAAATCATTGGCTAGAGCACTTCATCTTCTGTGGCCCTTCCTTAGCTCCAACTAAGAACTATCTCCCTTTGGCCTACCACCTGGCCCATGGTAATCACACCGGCCTAGGCAAACTCTTCCTTGGAGAAATTTACAGATATCTCCATTTGATGACATCTAACTTGCTTAATAAAAAGAAACTGAGAACTGGAGGACCTTGGTGGTTCATTCAGTTGTGGGCACAACTGTACTTCCAACATCATATTCCCAACTTCCAAGGCCTGACCAAGAACTATTTCCCCGATGAGAGTGGCAAGCCAATCAGATGTACTAGTTACAGCCAAGCTTTGTTCAGTCTCCCTGGCAGTAAACTGAATTCAACAGATGCAGCAAACTGGTTTAGAGTCTTCTACAAAGGACTAGACAATCCTCTCTACTTCCCGTTTACCGAATCTGAATCCTTTGAGAACCCAACTGCCTTCAGATTAGATAACTTTGCCAATGACGACAGCACTCGGCATCTTTATTCTCTGATGATTCGACCTGGCTTCCTCCCCGTTGGTATCAGCACCTCCAATAGAATTATCAAGCCAAGTTATGAATCTTACCAACCAGCCATAGCAGCTCGACAATTTGGCCTAGGACAGGTCCCTCCCCACTTCCATATTCACCACTTGGTGGAGAGCAGAGCCGATCTGCCTGACGGACTCACCAGTTCAAGATGCTACAGCATGTTTGATGACCTCCACATCCCAATACCAGCCGATCTGTCCTTTACCTCTTCATCAATCGGCTTTGATACTTGGTGGAAGATGTGGAAAACTCATGTCTTCAGAAAAGCTCTAGGTCCTCGACTGCAGCAAATTGATCCTGAATACGTAATCCCCAAAGAAGAGGTACTGATTCTATGCATTTATCCTTTTAAATCCTCTATTCCTTTCTCTTGGCTTAACCTGCTCATCCTGTCAGCAGCAACAAGATGGTCCAGAATCCATGACCAGTACTGGGGAGCCATTTCACTTTCTCCCAACTGCTCCTGACGTACTCTTCTGCAAAGGATCACCATCAATGAAGAAAGTGATAATGACCGTCCAGCCAGACTTACTTCAGTCGGCTTCCAAGCGAAGACAAACTCCTGCAAGCATTGCCCCCCGAGTCTTGACCAAGAAAAGGAAGATGATCACGAGGTGAGTGATCAAGAAACCAGTACCAGCTTCTTCGAGTCCATTAGAGTCTAATTCCAACCAGGTTACTTATTTCTCTGAAACTTCTTCTTTATCTCATACATGTGTACTCTGGTTGACTGTAATTCTATGTTCAGGATGCAGCTGAAGAAATCCCTAGTGTAGAAACCCTGGATCAACATGAGATGGCTGCAACTCCTGATGCACTGATGAATGCAAGCGAGGAACAAGCCGATGCAGCAGATGCTCTTGACGTCAACACCAGCTTTGATAGGACAATTGCTCCTGAACCGTCTAACACTTCTTCTTCAGAATAGGTAACATTACAAAAACCAATTCTGAACCAGCCGAGAACTCCATAAATGCATCTTGCACTAACTCCAGATGTGCCCATAGAGTTTTGATATTTCAGGCTTGCTTTCCTTTGACCCTGCATCAATGGGCCTAACTGTCCCTGGAGCAGAAACACCTTCCTTACAGCAATCGGCTAACTTGGCACATCAGCTTCAACTCATCAAAGACCTCCTATCTGCTCCGATCACTGCTCTAGTTGATGATTCCAGCAAGATAAAGAACATCTTCGAGCAAATAGAATCCCAACTCCCGGAGCCGTTGCAAATCAAACTCTGGTCAGCCAGCAACCTTCCATTCTTTCGGATAGAAGTCAGTAAAGCGCAAGAAAGGATGAAAGCACGTCGCTCTCAAGCTTCTCTAAAAACTGATATTACCCAAAAGTGCAAGGCTCTTAACCAGAAGAAGGCAACTCTAGATATCAAAGCTGACATGTCTGCCAACACGAATTGACTCAACCTCCTGAAGAAAGAACTGACGGAACTCGAAGAAAAGGTCCGCATTACCAAAGAACTCATCCAGGCCGAGGAAGCTTCCATTGCAAACTCCAAACAAGAAACCCAGGAAATATCCAAGCAGATACAAGCAGAGTTTGCAGAGATCAGCACCTTGAGTTGGCAGATAGATACAGGCGATGATAAGGATGACGAAGCGATCGTAGCACGAGTAGACGCCGTCCGTACTAAAGCCATCCACGCCATAGAAGAATTCCTGAACCGGTAGATAGGCTCAAGAGACAATCAGTACTGCCTGTTAACCTGAAACTTGTACTTTGTTTAAAAACATCTTAAGTCGATGGTTACACATCGGCTATCTTTCTTTACCGGCCAACTCAACGTGTTGGCCTATCATCATCATTTTTTTTACCGGCCAACTCAACGTGTTGGCCTGTTATCATCATTTTTTTGCTGCCAACTCAACGTGTTGGCCTACACTATAGCCAGATGGATCTCATCGGCTTTTCTTTACTCGCCTTTCCACATGCTCGGGAAATACTTCTTCAGATGCTGTCCATTGACAGCAACAGGAAACTTGATGCTGTCCAATTCCTCGAGCATGTACGCATTCCCAGGCAAAACCTGATCAACCTTGTACGGACCATGCCAAGTTGGAGACCATTTACCAAACTTCTTATCTTTAGTTCCCAACGGCAATACTGCCTCCCAAACCAAGTCTCCCACCTGGAAATCCTTAGGTTTGACTTTCTTGTTGTATGCACGGGCGACTTTGGCTTTGTTCTCTTTGATTTTTTCCAGTGACCAAAGCCTTAGCTCTGTCAGGTCCTCCACATTATCATTCATCAAGGCTGCATACTGTTCAGCAGATAGATCATTCTGAAACTCAACGCGCCTTGATCCAGCCGTGATCTCCCATGGTAGCACATTGTCCTGGCCGTAGACTAAATAGTACGGCGACGTCTTGGTGGACCCATGACACGAAATACGATATGCCCACAAAGCTTCTGACAACACCTCATTCCAGCGCCTAGGATATTCATCGATCTTTCTTTTTATGAGTTTGATGAGGCTCTGGTTGGATGCTTCAGCCTGTCCATTAGCTTGGGCATAATATGGAGATGATCTGATTAGCTTAATCCCCATGTCATCGGCGAACTTTCTGAACTCCTCCGATATAAAGACCGATCCTCCATCGGTCGTAATGGTCTGAGGGATCACAAATCTGTGAATGATGTGTTCTTTGACAAAGCTGATCACATCTCTTGACGCCACTGACCTCATGGGTACTACCTCTACCCACTTTGTGAAATAATCTGTGGCAGCTAAGACCCATTGGTGACCCTTGCTAGACGACGGGTTGATCTGTCCAATCATGTCCATGCCCCAACCTCTGAATGGCCAGGGTTTGATGATAGGATTCATCACAGATGCTGGCACTATCTGAATTTTACCAAACCTCTGACATGCTTGACATCCCTTGTAATATTTGAAACAATCTTCAAGCATAGTGGGCCAGTAATAACCCGATCGCCTAATCAGCCACTTCATCTTATGAGCCGATTGGTGAGTACCGCAGGCTCCTTCATGAACCTCATGCAAGAGCCGATTTGACTCTGAAGGTCCCAGACATTTGAGCAGCAGTCCTTCCAAGGTCCTGTAGAACATGTCATCCCCTATCAGAACGTACTTTATGGCCTTGAGTCTTATCCTTCTGGGTGCCCCCCGAGCCGAATCCTTCAAATAATTGAAGATATCGGCTCTCCAGTCTCCAGGTTCAAGAAACTGAACCTCTACGTCGACTCCATCGGCTGTCTCCTTGTAGCCAGAAGCCATCTGTGCCAAATCATTGGCTTCATTGTTCAGAGTCCTGCGTATCCAGTGGAAATTGATGTACCTGAATCGTGACATCAGCTCACGGCACTGCATCCATATCGGGAAAAGAGCCTCGCTCTCACACCTATATTCCTCCGTGAGCTGAGAAATCACCAGCTTCGAATCTCCAAAAATTTCCACCGCTTCTGCACCGGCTTCGAGAAGCAATTCCATCCCTTTGCGAACGGGTTCATATTCCACCAAATTATTGGTGCTCGGGGCGGTCACTCTGATGGAGAAGGAGTAAGTCGCCCCACGAGGCGACACCAACAGAATTCCCACACTGCACCCGTCATCACAAGCCAATCCGTCAAAGAACATAGCCCAAGCACGAATAAATAATGCAGCAATATCAGTGTTGATCCTGTCCGCAACAAGATCCGCCAGTCCTTGTCCCTTGACTGCTTTTGCAGGCTGGTATCGGATATCGAACTCTGACAATGCAAACATCCATTTTCCAAGTCGGCCTTTAAGGACAGGGGCCGACAGCATATGTTTTATGACGTCCGATTTGCATATGACAATTGTTTCCGCCGAGAGAAAAATATGGCGAAGCTTCGTACATGTGAAGTATAAGCAAAGACAAAGCTTCTCGATTTCAGGATACCTGGTCTCGGCGTCTAACATGCGTCTGCTGAGGTAGAAAACCACCCTCTCTTTGCCGTCATGCTTCTGGACTAGCACCGAAGCAATGGAAGTGTCACCGACGGATAGGTACACATAGAACGGCCTATCTTGCTGAGGAGGAACCAATACTGGAGGCTTTGACAAATACTCTTTGATTTCATCGAAAGCTTGCTGCTGTTCTGCCCCCCAGCGAAACTCATCATCGGATTTGATCTTCACTAAACCCATAAACGGCTTAATGCGCCCAGACAGATTAGAAATGAATCGCCTGACAAAGTTAATTTTACCGATGAGTTTCTGCAACTCTTTCTTCGTAGTAGGTGGTTTCATCGTCTTCACAGCTTCTTGACTCTTTAGGCCGATCTCGATTCCCCGTTCATGCACCAGGAATCCCAGAAATTGTCCGGCCGATACACCGAAGGCACACTTCTTTGGGTTCATTTTGAGCCCAAACCTTCGAGTCCGTTCCAAAACTTGGCGCAGATCTTCTAGATGCCCCGCAGCTGATTTGGACTTGACCACGACGTCATTAATATAAATCTCTACCAGCTTGCCGATGAGATCATGAAAAATGTAATTCATAGCACGTTGGTACGTAGCACCGGCATTTTTCAGTCCAAAGGTCATAACTAAGTACTCGAACAAGCCAACTACACCTGGTACCCTGAACGCTGTCTTGTTCATGTCCTCTGGGCCATGAAGATCTGGTTGTAACCAGCTTTACCATCCATGAAACTCATCATTTTGTGGCCAGCAGCGGTGTTGATCAATGTCTCTGCAACAGGCATTGGGTATTCATCCTTCGGAGTTGCTCTGTTGAGATCTCTAAAATCGACGCAGACACGCCATCGGCCATCTTTCTTTTGTACCGGCACCACACTGGAGATCCATTCTGCAAACTGGCACGGCCTGATGAACCCAGCATCCAGCATCTTCTCCACCTCTTTCTTAACTTCTTCTAAGACTTCGGCCTTCATCTGACGTGCTCGTTGCTGAAACGGCCGAAACCCTTTCTTGAGCGTGTAACACCCTAATTCAAAATTCAGTATTTAATAATAAATTTAATTGGCTTTATTAAATTTTCTAAGGTTTATTGTGTTTAGTTGGCATTTAATCTAATTTTTGTTCCTTAAGTAATTAAAATTTATCATAGGTTTAATTTTATGTTGTTGCATTCATGCTGGAGCATCTCTTTTATTTGTTTGAGTGATAGGGTTGAATTCAAATTTGTTTTTGAATTCAAATAGTTGAGTGGTTTGAGTTAGAAATAGAATAGAAGGAGTATGAGAAGAAACCCAAACCAACCCAAAACCCACACCAACCCAGCCCAAAACCCAGCTAGCAGCCCAGCCCGACCTGCTCTTTCCTCTGGCCCAAAACCCAAACCTAAGATCCAGCCCAGTCCCAAAACCCCGGCCCGATCAAACCACTGCGCGGCCCAGCTCACCTCCTCTCCACGTCGCCCCGCTTGGCCCAGTCACGCAGCGCGCTCCCTCTCCCCGCTCTTGCCTCTGACGAGCTGGCTCAGCCAGGCCATGCCCCGCGCCCCCATCTCTTTGGGCCCGCCTGCCAGCGCCCCAGCTCGCCCGCGCGGCCCCGCAGCAACCGCACGCCAGCGCTACGTCTCGCTCAGCTGCGTCACGCGCGCTCTCCGTCCCCGACCGACCGGCCCCACCTGTCGGCGCCGCTCCTCCCGCAGACCGCGTCCCCGCCAGGCCCACCTCTCAGTGGCACCAAGTGACGCACCCGCACCCGGCCGGCCTACCTGCCAGCCTCCCTTGCCCACGCCCCGCAGACCTCGCGCGCCCACTGCCCCAGCGCCGCTGACAGCCCGGCCCCCCATGTCAGGCCCTTCTCTCCCGACGCGCCCGCGCCAGTCACGGCCGAAATCGCCGGCCGTGATCCTCGCGGCACCCTTCCCTGGGCACGCTCGCCGAGATCTGCGGCCAGCCCCTTTAAACCACCCCGCGACCCCCTGCGCTCTCACCCTCCCCGCTAGCGCCGCCCCAAGCCCCGGTTCCACCCCCCCCCCCCCCCACGACCTCCGCGCCGGAGCAGAGCCCCATGCCGCCGTGGCCTCGCTGCTCCGCCACGCCTCAGCCCTCCCAGAAGCGCGCAGCAGCCTCGCCCCGTGCCCAGGCACTTCCCCGAGCCCGCGGCCCTCTGCTCTGACCTCTTTAGCGGCCGGGATTTTCCCCGGAGCGCCACCGCAGGTAATTGACCCGCCTCTCGATTTCTCGCCACCGGCGACCCCTGAGCCCCCTGACCCCTGGACAACCTTCACAGCGTTGTCACTCATCCACCTGTGGAGCTTGGGCGACCGGAGGAGCTCCACAACGCCCGGCCCCCGTGCACAGCGTCGTACGCCGCCGCTCGCCATCAACGCCGGTGACCCCGCGTAGCAGCTCCAGCGGTCTTGGGCCCTCGGTAAGCACCCTGAGGCCTCCTTGTTCGGTTGCACTAGACTTTGCAGCACGTAGCACCTCATTAGGTGACCGAATGCCCGCTCGCCGGCGAATCTCGCCGGGCAGAGCCGCTCGTGCCGCCGCACACGTTGCCCAGAGCCCTACCAAGCCCAGTCTAGTGCCCAGGCAAGTTCGCCGTGGCGCACTGCCCATTCCAGACCCACGCACGGGTCGAATTGACCCCGGGAGTGCCAGTTCGGCAAACCCCGGCGAGCCCTACCGGCACAGCGCCGCCGTTGTCGCTGGACTCGCTGCTCTAGTCGAGGCTGACCCGCACACTAGGCCTCAGTGCATTACACATGCCACGCTCTTTCGTTTGGACCTGACCACAGCCTGTGAGGACCCCTAGAGCGCCGGAACGGCCAACTCCGGCGACTCTGCGGCCGCGCGCCGCCGCGCTCCGTGACTTCCGCCGCCGCCGTTGATCACGTTCGTCCTGGGTCGTTCGATCCAAAATCAACACTCGAGATTAGATCCCAAATCCCATCGAACCAGAACCACGAGATCCTGATCTAACGGCCCGTAAGCGTAGATACTGGTTCGCCTGCAAGTTTTGCATAAGAGCCCCCCAGTTTTCTGATAATCAACCCGCAATCCTTGCCTGTGTAAACATATTTACAGATCAGCCCAAATTTGTTTTACACGGAACCCCCTGACCTTTCCAGATTTCAAACCCGCGGTCCAGCACCTGGTCTTTTGCACGCTGGCCCTCATATCTAACCTTTATTTATGTTTAGGCCCTCAGTTTTTTGCAGAAAAGCCCCTGGAACCCTGTTTTTCTTACAAATAAACCCCTAAACCTTGTTTTTAGCCTAGAAAATGCGTTTTAACTCCGTTTTAAGCATTCTTTATATCCACGCGATCGTTGTAACGCGTAGAATAGGTTTAGACTAGTTTAGTGTGCTATTTTTATGTATTGTTGTACTGTTTCTTAGTTTTTGTTAGAGTTTGCTTGTATGCTTATTTTTGTGCATTGTTTTGGCCATGTGTTCGTGAGTAGACGTTGATCCATCTGAGGAGCCCCAGTACCAGTTTCCGGAGCAGCCGTCTTCGGAGCAGTTTGAGCAGCAGCCAGAGCAGTACGAGGAAGGCAAGTATAACATGAACAACCTATCATCTTTAAATACAATTTCATACTGCATTTTAATATTGTATGCCTTTAAGGATTTCCTAGCCACTTTATATCCTTTATATATACCTTTGGGTTGCATTTTGGTTAGTTGTGCTAGGTTGCTGCGCTACAACATATTCTGGTCCTTTTTAATTAAATTGATTAATGTTTTACTTGAATTAAATTCTGAGAGTGACACTCTGTGTGGCTTGAGTGGCTCACTTCTCGTTAAAATTGGTTTTGTTAGAAACATGGTTTAGGGGGCCAGCACAGTGCTTAGTGCTTGGTTGGCCACTCTCCATAAGGACCGGTTCATAGAGCGACAACCTGGGACAACAGCGCTACCACAAGACTGGAATGGGACGGTCTTGGCTTACTAATTAGGCCATTTTGGTTCGGGAGTAACTTACCGACGGGGCATGGGGGGTGGTGAGCTTCAATGGTGGCCAGGCTACGAGGCTGGTCTGTGTGCCTTGTACCCCCTCGAGGTGGTTACCATCGTTGCGGAGCCTGATTCCTTAGCGGTTACACCTTACCAACGTGTCCTTTGTAACGGCCTCGTAGTGAGTCGCTAGTCATCTCACCTAAGGAAGTGTGATGAACAACTGGCGTAGCTCATGACTTGTGGGTAAAGATGTGCAACCTCTGCAGAGTGTAAAACTGGTATACTAGCCGTGCTCACGGTTATGAGCGGCCCAGATCCTCCTTTTGATTAGTGAAGTTATCTCCTTCCGACGAGGGAGGTGCTTCTCGGGGTTTACCTTGGTGGCTTGGTTTCAGGTTTGGTTCTCAGTAGTAACATGTTTAAACTTGATTAATAACTATGTAACTGGGTTAATGGTAATTCATCAACTCATAGTAAATAGCTTTAATAAAATTTTGCCAACACTTAAAAGCTAATGCAGTTGAGTTAGCTAGCCTAGAGCCTCATAGTTTGTGTTATACTTGTTGAGTACAAGTTGTGTACTCACTCTTGCCTCTTCTCTACTTTTTCCTCTTGGCTACGCTACTGCTGCTCAGTACCTGCCGACACGAGGGAGTTCGTCCAGCGCTACCAGGACTACGAGGACTTCTAGGTGCTTCGTCTCCCAGTCGACGTCCCTGTGGCGCCCTGCTTCAGCTTCGGAGAGCTTTATTCGTATTTTTTGTACTTCGCTTCCGCTGTATCAGACATTTTGTCATTATTGTAATAAATAACATTCGTATTCGCTTTATTATATCTTTTTACGTGATATGTGCCATGATATACTGTTCATTCTGTTGCATATACGTGTGACTTGATCCTAGCACGTATATGTTTGCTCGGTTTATGTTCTTTTATAAACCGGGTGTTACAGAGTGGTATCAGAGCCGTATCGACTGTAGAACGAAGCCTAGATAGAACTGGTCGAGTTTTAGGACTTCTTCTCTTCAATCCTTGTCTGCTGAAACTATTTTACTATTATACCCCTTGACTTCTATGACTTTTACCCTTCTTGCCTTGATTTCTCTCTCTGAAGAATAGTTTTCGTAGATTTTGGCCTGAATCAGTCATCTGACCACCAGGAGTATCAGCTAGGTGACCCTTCATAATAATACGATAGCACGTTCTGCGACGCGTTGTGGTTAGTCGAGTCGGATGTTAAACTCGGCTAAGTTGTGAAAATTGTCTGCTTGTTATTATGCTACCTGTTTGATTTGAATTTTTGACTAATTGCATAGTTTAGTAGTTTAAATTTGTTTAAAGAAAATCACTTTTATGTTAAAGTTAACTAATTAATAAAATGAGTTAGATCGTTGGGGGTAAAACCCTCCACTCTATCCTCTCTACCTTATCCTGCCTTGGGTTTCTTCTGTCTTACCTGTTGAAAAGAAGGATAGTGCGAAGAGGATGTGATATCCAGGGATCACCGACAAGGACGTCACCGACGAGGACGTCGGATTTCTGTAAGGGGGTAGGGGATGTGACACCCCGGCCTACAACTAGTACAAGAGAAGTTGAGAATCTCTCAGACGAAACCGAAGAGTTATGCTCTAGTTCCTAGTTCCCGGATTTATGTGACATTTATCTGGAGTTATCAGCAGTAATGCCTGAGCAGGGTTATCTAAATAGGATAGAACCTTAAATAATGGAGTTTTTCTCTCTTCCTTGACCTTACCCATCTGTGTTTCCTTTTGCCCCAGCTCAGATGTCGGCAGAACAAAAAGACCTTGGAGACAGTGCAATGGGTGATGGTGAGAAGACTTGCCAGTGTTGCCAATTCTACGGCGTCCCTTGTCGTCAAGTTCGTGCAACTGAAGATGAAGCCACAACTAGGAGGAACCAGAGGTTGTTCTCCGGTACAAAGAGAAAGAGGTCTCATCAAGAGCAGCTGGTAGAGAATTCCCTTTTCCTCGATAATCCATCAGTCGATGAGCTACAGACCATCCAGAAGAGAAAGGATCATGAATGCTCTAGAGATACACAGGTCAGGAACCAAGCACTCTATGATTATGTTGATGGGTTGACTATCACTATGAATGTGATCCAGCCACGCGGTCGCAAGGAGTCCAAGGAGCAAGCAGCAGAAATAATGCAAGATGTGAAGATAAGTTCACAGGGAGGTCAACCAAGTAGCGCCATTCACCGCCACCGCATGTGCTACAAATGCGGGCAAAAAGGTCATTATGCTAAAAGTTGTCTAGCACCTCAAGCTCCACGGCAGGCAAGACAGCAGGGGCGCCCAGCCCAACCCAGGGCACCACGACAGGGGAAGGTGAACCACGTGACGGCCAAGTCAGTTGCTGAGGCTCCTAATGTGGTTATTGGTACATTCATGGTCAACTCTTATCCAGCTACGGTGCTTTTAGATACCGGTGCTACTCATTCTTTCATTTCCAAGTCATTTGCCGAGCAGCATCATATACCAGTTTCGTGTATGAGGACAGCTATGGTAGTTACCTCACCTGGGGGCCAGATACACACATGCTCTATATGCTCCAGAGTCAATATTGTCATAAGGGGGGTGGAATTCCGCACTGGTTTGATCGTCATTGATTCCTCGGGGATAGATGTCATTTTGAGCATGGAGACCCTTACCAGATGGGGAGTCCGTATTGATTGTGCTCAGCGGACAGTTCACTTGTCAGCATCTGATGGCCAAGAGATGACAGTCAGTGCTACAGAGCCTTCTGGTTTTCTTCATCAGATGGAGGCTAGACCCACGGATGGTATTCGCGGGGTGTCTGAATTCCCGGATGTCTCTCCGGGGGACTTGCTACAAGAAGGAAGAGGAGTTGATGAAGACATACCCGGATCTCTTTGCTAGCCAGCCCAGAATCTCGGGACGAGATTCCTGTAAGGGGGTAGGATTTGTAACACCCTAATTCAAAATTCAGTATTTAATAATAAATTTAATTGGCTTTATTAAATTTTCTAAGGTTTATTGTGTTTAGTTGGCATTTAATCTAATTTTTGTTCCTTAAGTAATTAAAATTTATCATAGGTTTAATTTTATGTTGTTGCATTCATGCTGGAGCATCTCTTTTATTTGTTTGAGTGATAGGGTTGAATTCAAATTTGTTTTTGAATTCAAATAGTTGAGTGGTTTGAGTTAGAAATAGAATAGAAGGAGTATGAGAAGAAACCCAAACCAACCCAAAACCCACACCAACCCAGCCCAAAACCCAGCTAGCAGCCCAGCCCGACCTGCTCTTTCCTCTGGCCCAAAACCCAAACCTAAGATCCAGCCCAGTCCCAAAACCCCGGCCCGATCAAACCACTGCGCGGCCCAGCTCACCTCCTCTCCACGTCGCCCCGCTTGGCCCAGTCACGCAGCGCGCTCCCTCTCCCCGCTCTTGCCTCTGACGAGCTGGCTCAGCCAGGCCATGCCCCGCGCCCCCATCTCTTTGGGCCCGCCTGCCAACGCCCCAGCTCGCCCGCGCGGCCCCGCAGCAACCGCACGCCAGCGCTACGTCTCGCTCAGCTGCGTCACGCGCGCTCTCCGTCCCCGACCGACCGGCCCCACCTGTCGGCGCCGCTCCTCCCGCAGACCGCGTCCCCGCCAGGCCCACCTCTCAGTGGCACCAAGTGACGCACCCGCACCCGGCCGGCCTACCTGCCAGCCTCCCTTGCCCACGGCCCGCAGACCTCGCGCGCCCACTGCCCCAGCGCCGCTGACAGCCCGGCCCCCCATGTCAGGCCCTTCTCTCCCGACGCGCCCGCGCCAGTCACGGCCGAAATCGCCGGCCGTGATCCTCGCGGCACCCTTCCCTGGGCACGCTCGCCGAGATCCGCGGCCAGCCCCTTTAAACCACCCCGCGACCCCCTGCACTCTCACCCTCCCCGCTAGCGCCGCCCCAAGCCCCGGTTCCACCCCCCCCCCACGACCTCCGCGCCGGAGCAGAGCCCCACGCCGCCGTGGCCTCGCTGCTCCGCCACGCCTCAGCCCTCCCAGAAGCGCGCAGCAGCCTCGCCCCGTGCCCAGGCACTTCCCCGAGCCCGCGGCCCTCTGCTCTGACCTCTTTAGCGGCCGGGATTTTCCCCGGAGCGCCACCGCAGGTAATTGACCCGCCTCTCGATTTCTCGCCACCGGCGACCCCTGAGCCCCCCTGACCCCTGGACAACCTTCACAGCGTTGTCACTCATCCACCTGTGGAGCTTGGGCGACCGGAGGAGCTCCACAACGCCTGGCCCCCGTGCACAGCGTCGTACGCCGCCGCTCGCCATCAACGCCGGTGACCCCGCGTAGCAGCTCCAGCGGTCTTGGGCCCTCGGTAAGCACCCCGAGGCCTCCTTGTTCGGTTGCACTAGACTTTGCAGGACGTAGCACCTCATTAGGTGACCGAACGCCCGCTCGCCTGCGAATCTCGCCGGGCAGAGCCGCTCGTGCCGCCGCACACGTTGCCCAGAGCCCTACCAAGCCCAGTCTAGTGCCCAGGCAAGTTCGCCGTGGTGCACTGCCCATTCCAGACCCATGCACGGGTCGAATTGACCCCGGGAGTGCCAGTTCGGCAAACCCCGGCGAGCCCTACCGGCACAGCGCCGCCGTTGTCGCTGGACTCGCTGCTCTAGTCGAGGCTGACCCGCACACTAGGCCTCAGTGCATTACACATGCCACGCTCTTTCGTTTGGACCTTACCACAGCCTGTGAGGACCCCTAGAGCGCCGGAACGGCCAACTCCGGCGACTCTGCGGCCGCGCGCCGCCGCGTTCCGTGACTTCCGCCGCCGCCGTTGATCACGTTCGTCCTGGGTCGTTCGATCCAAAATCAACACTCGAGATTAGATCCCAAATCCCATCGAACCAGAACCACGAGATCCCGATCTAACGGCCCGTAAGCGTAGATACTGGTTCGCCTGCAAGTTTTGCATAAGAGCCCCCCAGTTTTCTGATAATCAACCCGCAATCCTTGCCTGTGTAAACATATTTACAGATCAGCCCAAATTTTTTTTACACGGAACCCCCTGACCTTTCCAGATTTCAAACCCGCGGTCCAGCACCTGGTCTTTTGCACGCTGGCCCTCATATCTAACCTTTATTTATGTTTAGGCCCTCAGTTTTTTGCAGAAAAGCCCCTGGAACCCTGTTTTTCTTACAAATAAACCCCTAAACCTTGTTTTTAGCCTAGAAAATGCGTTTTAACTCCGTTTTAAGCATTCTTTATATCCACGCGATCGTTGTAACGCGTAGAATAGGTTTATACTAGTTTAGTGTGCTATTTTTATGTATTGTTGTACTGTTTCTTAGTTTTTGTTAGAGTTTGCTTGTATGCTTATTTTTGTGCATTGTTTTGGCCATGTGTTCGTGAGTAGACGTTGATCCATCTGAGGAGCCCCAGTACCAGTTTCCGGAGCAGCCGTCTTCGGAGCAGTTTGAGCAGCAGCCAGAGCAGTACGAGGAAGGCAAGTATAACATGAACAACCTATCATCTTTAAATACAATTTCATACTGCATTTTAATACTGTATGCCTTTAAGGATTTCCTAGCCACTTTATATCCTTTATATATACCTTTGGGTTGCATTTTGGTTAGTTGTGCTAGGTTGCTGCGCTACAACATATTCTGGTCCTTTTTAATTAAATTGATTAATGTTTTACTTGAATTAAATTCTGAGAGTGACACTCTGTGTGGCTTGAGTGGCTCACTTCTCGTTAAAATTGGTTTTGTTAGAAACATGGTTTAGGGGGCCAGCACGGTGCTTAGTGCTTGGTTGGCCACTCTCCATAAGGACCGGTTCATAGAGCGACAACCTGGGACAACAGCGCTACCACAAGACTGGAATGGGACGGTCTTGGCTTACTAATTAGGCCATTTTGGTTCGGGAGTAACTTACCGACGGGGCATGGGGGGTGGTGAGCTTCAATGGTGGCCAGGCTACGAGGCTGGTCTGTGTGCCTTGTACCCCCTCGAGGTGGTTACCATCGTTGCGGAGCCTGATTCCTTAGCGGTTACACCTTACCAACGTGTCCTTTGTAACGGCCTCGTAGTGAGTCGCTAGTCATCTCACCTAAGGAAGTGTGATGAACAACTGGCGTAGCTCATGACTTGTGGGTAAAGATGTGCAACCTCTGCAGAGTGTAAAACTGGTATACTAGCCGTGCTCACGGTTATGAGCGGCCCAGATCCTCCTTTTGATTAGTGAAGTTATCTCCTTCCGACGAGGGAGGTGCTTCTCGGGGTTTACCTTGGTGGCTTGGTTTCGGTTTGGTTCTCAGTAGTAACATGTTTAAACTTGATTAATAACTATGTAACTGGGTTAATGGTAATTCATCAACTCATAGTAAATAGCTTTAATAAAATTTTGCCAACACTTAAAAGCTAATGCAGTTGAGTTAGCTAGCCTAGAGCCTCATAGTTTGTGTTATACTTGTTGAGTACAAGTTGTGTACTCACTCTTGCCTCTTCTCTACTTTTTCCTCTTGGCTACGCTACTGCTGCTCAGTACCTGCCGACACGAGGGAGTTCGTCCAGCGCTACCAGGACTACGAGGACTTCTAGGTGCTTCGTCTCCCAGTCGACGTCCCTGTGGCGCCCTGCTTCAGCTTCGGAGAGCTTTATTCGTATTTTTTGTACTTCGCTTCCGCTGTATCAGACATTTTGTCATTATTGTAATAAATAACATTCGTATTCGCTTTATTATATCTTTTTACGTGATATGTGTCATGATATACTGTTCATTCTGTTGCATATACGTGTGACTTGATCCTGGCACGTATATGTTTGCTCGGTTTATGTTCTTTTATAAACCGGGTGTTACAGAGCGGGAGTCGATGCTCGACTATGCTTCTATCCAGTCCGGGCATCTCGGTGTAGTCCCATGCAAAGCAATCCCGGTATTCTCTTAGCAGTGCGATCATCTCCTCTCGCAAAGCCGGATCCAACTTCTTGCTGATAAATGTCGGCCGTGGCTTATCCCTAGGACCGATGTCAATCTCTTCCAAATCATCAGCTGATGTGAACCCGTATCCGAGCTTGCCGTCGTCTGAAAAATCAACTGCGAACGCAAGCGAGTCTTCATCATCCGCAAGATCAGCGGTAAACACAGGGAGATGACAAGAAAAATTATTTGGCCAACCGCGTGGGCTGGCCGCTTCTATACTTCCATTATCATTCGAAACCAAATAATCGATGAGTGGCCAACTGCCTGAGCAGGCCATCGTGTGTACATGATGTAAGAATTCCGACCAAAAATAGAATTTTTCTATTTTTCGGGGCCGATCGCCAGGATCGGCCTGTCTATTTTTATTACACCCCGTGGCTAGCCAGGGTGCATCTACTCTGTGAGGCCAGTGGATAAGACCAGCCACAGTCCGTTTTTTGTCGCCTCGATCCGATCACAGTCTTCAAGGGCAATCCCTGAGATCGGCTCTTGTCCTTCTGCATCCCAAGCGTGCATATCCGCGACGGAGACCTCGCTGGAATCATCTGCAGGGACCACTTCTACTTCATCGCCATCCCATTGGACGAGGTAATGATGCATTGTGGAGGGGATACAACAGTTGGCATGAATCCAGTCCCTTCCAAGCAGCACTATGTATGTACTCTTGCTGTTAACGATGAAGAACGATATTGGTACAGTCTTGCGGCCCACTGTCAGTTCCACGTTAAGAACCCCCATCGCCTCCGATGGCTGTCCATTGAAGTCATTAAGCATCACATTGGTCTTGATCAGATCAGCAGAAGAACGACCCAATCGGCGCAGCACAGAGTATGGCATCAGGTTGACCGCGGCACCAGTGTCGACCAACATCCTGTTCACAGGCTTGCCGTCGATGAAGCCCTTGAGATATAACCCCTTCAAGTGTTTGTAGCTCTTCTCCTTGGGCTTCTCGAAAATGGTTGGCCGTGGGCCGAGATCCAGCTGCGCGATGGCCAATTCCTCCGGTTGGGGTGCTCGAAACTCCGACGGGAGCACGAACACCATGTTCACATCAGCCGATGGCTTCTCATCGGCTTTTGTCTGCTTGGGGCGCCACTCCTTCCTTGGGGGGCGCCTCTCTTCCCTCTGCGGTCACCTGACTTGCTCCGTAAGATCCGGACGCGCTTTCCTCAGCACGTCAAGATACTTCGCTTCTGCCTCTTCCAGATTGCGCAAGCGCTGTACTCTGTGCTTCTGCGACCGATTGAGCCCGTCAGGACACCACCGTGGGCGATGGTACCTGTCTTCTTCCTCTAGCTCTGAATCACCCCCGGATGGGCTCCTCACATGGTCATCCTGATGTGTTCTGGGCCCCAAACGCCGGAACACTGATGTCTTGTCCTGCTGGTGTTCTCGAGGCCTGCACTCCAAGCAATCATCTATAGTAGGTAATCGGCTCATGCTGGAATTCCAACAGTACCTGAAGAACGGGCAATGCCAGTGGTCGCGTATAGCCTGGCACCTCCCCAATGTCCTTCCTGAGCGGTGCTCGTACTCGTCTTCTTCCGATTCATATCGGCGGTGTAGCTGGTATTGGTACTGGTATTTTTCCAGAAGCCGATTAGAAACTGGAAGCTGATTGCGGATGTGGCGCACCTGCTCTTCAGTCACATGCCGCTGTTCCAGCTCACGTTCATCTTGCGGCCGTTTGCCAGAAACTGCCTCTCTCCTCTGCTTGTCATGGCGGCGC
This sequence comes from Panicum virgatum, assembly GCF_016808335.1. Taxonomy (NCBI): domain Eukaryota; kingdom Viridiplantae; phylum Streptophyta; class Magnoliopsida; order Poales; family Poaceae; genus Panicum; species Panicum virgatum. The sequence goes on along the minus strand of NC_053149.1, from coordinate 31,992,719 downwards.
ATGGGTCCCACCATGTTGATCTGGAATGCCAAGTCCTGGCCCTCGGCTCCGAAGGCTGACAGCTCCACCACATTAGCTTGCGGGAAGGGCTTAGTGTCGACCTTCATCGTGTGTTGAGCCAGGATTAATCGGCCTTGCTCGATAGCCGATTGTATCTGACGACGTAGCTCCTTGCACTCACCCGTGGAATGAGTGAACGAGTGGTGCCATTTGCAGTACAGTCTTCCCTGCAGCTCTTGGGCCGTTGGCAACTTGTGATTCTCTAGAAGCTTCAGCTGTTTTTCTTTGAGCAACAGATCAAATATCTGCTCCGCCTTGGTCACGTCGAAGTCGAAGCCCTTCACAAGTCCCTACTGTTTGACCCACTTACACGGGACAGGGTTTGCCCCCCGGGTCCACTCTGCCACGGCAACTTCTAGCTCCTCGTCGGAGTCGTCAGATTCTTCAGCTTGTGCCATGTTTACATGGCGCTTGAACTTGTCCTGGTACAGCTCAGGATGATAATGCTCGTATGCTGTAAGCTTCTGCACTAGGTGCGCCAGAGACGTGAACTCCAACTGAAAAGCCGCATCCTTGATCGGCTTAGCGAGTCCCAGGACAGCCAGATCGACTGCCTCCTTCTCTGTGATGCGCGACGAGTAGCATCGGTTCTTGACCTCCCTAAAGCGCTGTATGTACTCTGACACAGTCTCTCCTCGCTTCTGCCTGACTTGGGCGAGGTCGGCAATTCTAGCTTCTGCAGCTTCCGAGTGGTACTGGGTATGGAATTGATCTTCAAGCTGCCTCCAAGTCCGAATTGAATCCGGAGCTAGTGACGCATACCATCCAAAAGCTGGGCCTGTAAGGGATTGGCCGAAGAACCGGACCCTCAATGGATGCAACACTGAGATCATCCCATGCTGCATTAAGTATCGGCTCACATGCTCGATGGAGCTGGCTCCTTCTGACCCATTGAACTTGGTGAACTCAGGAAGCCGATACTTGGGTGGCAGTGGGATCAAGTCATAGTCGCTTGGATACAGCATGGAATAGCTGACCGCTTTCCTCTTGGGCAGGATGCCGAACTGGTCTCTGAGTATTGCACTGACCTGCTCCACACTAAGAACTCCTGGGGCCGATGGCTCAGCACTCGGCCCAGTAGCGTACTTTGCCAGCCATGCTTGTTTCTCTGCGTCTACTCCAGAAGCTCCTGGGTTCACCATCTGCACCGAGCGTGCTGGACTGACGCTATCTGGGATGTAGGCGCATGTGTAGCCGTGCGGAATCTCCTTAGGTGGCTCGGTGAGGAACTGGCCTTCTCCAGGATCACCGCCGATCTTGTGGATGACGTAGATCGGCGAGCTCTGTGGTCTGGGAGCTGCAAATGAGAACGGCAGTTGTGGCCTAGAATGCAGTGTAGCTTCCTCTATGTGACTCCCCAGGATTGGCCCCGATGGAGAGTACTGGTTCTTGATTATCTCCTGGATGACGCGATGCGCCATGCGCTCAAGCTCGTTCATCAGGCTCTGAGAATGCCGATGAAGCGAATGGGCCACCATGTTCATCTCCTGACGCAGGGCCCTGGTGCGCTCCTCTGATGGTACTGGCAGGTCCACATTGTCGAGCGAGAACCCCTTCCACCTGATGCCATGGTTGCAGGTCCTCTCAAAAGAGCCGATGAGATCGGCTTCTAGCAGAGCTTTGATCTCTTCATACTTCTTCTTGTGTTCAGGAGAGAGCTCTTCATACGTGACGGGCTTGAGAGCGGGTTCTTGATCTTGAGCTCCAGTCATTGTTGCAGTAGATGTTGTTGCCGAGAAGCGTCCCACCAGGCATGCCAGAATGTGTTGTTAGTCGAAACCCACCGGCGAGCAGCGACGGGCAACACGAAGAGCCGGGAGGTTGCTAGGGCGCTGGCAGGCACTGCTCCCTCGTCGACGGCCCGCAATTCCGTCACATGCCCGGAGGTTTTGTGGAAAACCGGGCGTGCCACCTGACCTATACCCGATCAGGAGGGTGCAGATGTGCTCCGAACAGTTTCCTGCATACAAAGACATGTGTAAATGTAAGTCCGAGCCGTGGTCGGCTCCCCGGGACGACTCTTGCATCGGCTTTAAAGAGCCGATCGTGTCCCGGTGTCAGATCGGATCTAATCGTATCCAGATATGGTAAATAAAGCAAATAATTATAAAACTGCTTCAATTAAATCTAACTAATCTTATCCACGATGGTAAAAGCTTCACTGCTAGATCAGAACATCCTACACGTGACTAGGCCTAATGAACGTAACAGACAACTAAACCACAACCCAAAACAGAGGCCTAAGAACTAGCAAGAGCCGATTCCCGGAACAATCCCTATCAAGGCTAAGATAAAGCATCTACTACGCCACCGGATCATCCAATCCGTTTGCAAGGCCTAACCTAGCAGATATTACGCAAACTCTTAAGATAAGAGCAAACCAGAACAGATCAGATCTACTAGACATAAAAGAAGCAGGGTGTTGCCTCTGTGCAACTAATTCTACGCAACAAGAACTAGCATGAGATTGAAACGTGACTGCACAGAGACAACGTGATATTCGTAGATGATAAGCAACGAAAGCATGATGAATCTACTAAAAGACATGCTACGAACATCAAGATAACTAGTACTACTCGCCATCAAAAACGCTTCAGTACGAGTAATACCAAGGTAAAAGTAAGAACAATACTGCCCTGATTGCAAGAAGCGATCAGGGCAGCATGACGCTTACTTAGATGAAAACACTAGGATTAGGGGTGGCGATGCGCCGAGAGTTGTTGTTTGCGAGTCGTGATGACGCTCTCTTTACGAATAACAAAGAATACATATGTATAGTCCGAAGACTTGGGAAACAATCTAAACTAATCTTGTCCCGATCGGACTCTATCTCTAAACTTGAACTAGATCTAAAGGTACATGGCCCATGTGGCCCAGATGCTCACGCAGGAGCCGATTTACAAGTCTTCTTGATCTTCTGCTTTAAGCCCATCTTGCTTTCAGCCCATAAATTAACCCTGTTAATTTATGGCGATAACAGGCGCGTGCATTTTTTGCTTCATTCCGGGGACGAGATGTGTCCGTGCGCTGAGGGGGGCCAGGGCGATGATGGCGCCTGCTGCTCGGCAGCTGGCGCTTTCGTCGTGCTGTCCCACGCTCAGGGCCTTGGCTCGGCTTTTGCCTGGTTGCCTTGCGGCGCACCGTTTTAGGGCGGTCGGCCTGAGCCGACGCTACGCCGCTTAGCGTCCAGGGGCTCAGCTTCGCTTTATTTCGTTCGGTCGCGTCTCGGCGTGGTAGCCGAGGGCATCCTTTGCTCGTGGAGTGCCGCGCCATCACGGGCGGTCCAAGCCTTCGCCCTTCGACAAGCTTGAAGCTTGGCGTCTGACGCAGCTATAAATAGGGGTCGTGGAGTTCCCTTTCCTCTCCAACTTCCCTGCTCTTTCTTCCAGCATTGCCTAAGTCTTAATGTTTTCCTTTGCCTTTCGTGACCGGCCCCCAGATAGGGTGGTCTGGCTTTTTTAGGCTTTGGTGCTAGAAGAATGCTTGCGAGCGGCGGGGGAAGACCGGAGAGGGCGTGCGCACCATCCCTCAGCTTCAGTGGGATCAGCAGAAGAGCATTGGGCCCGTGGGGTCCTGCTCCTGCGATGTCCCCTAGCCTGAAGGGGGATGGAGACGCCTGACCATGGTGTTAGTGCCAGGTTTGGTGGCTGTTCTTCGCATCGTCCCCCTCGGCAACAAGGTTGCTCTCGGGGAGACAGTGCGGAGGGTGCTGTCTGCCAGCTCGAGCCCCCGCATAGTCTTTGGTGGAGGCGATGCTATAAGAAAGCTTGCGAGGAGAGCATCCCGCTGGACCTGTGTGGCCTGGGGGCTGTTCCTCGCATCCCTAGCAGCCTGGCCGTTGCACCAGCCAGGGGCTCGGTGCCTTTCTTCGTCGCTCGCTCTTCCCCAAGACAGGGAAAATTGCCACGCAGGTGGCAATGTGTTTGTATTTTTCGACGGCTTCGTGCCGGTAACCCTTTGTAATCATTGTTTGTATTGAGCAATAAAGTCCTTTTCTCCTTTACGGGGAGGCTGACCGAGGGTATAGGGATATACAGAGGGTTACAATCCTCGAATATGTGTGGAGTCTCCTTCGCAGGGGCGCGTCAGCGCACCCGCAGGTGTAGTCCCCAAGGCCTTGGAGGAGAGTTTGTGCTCGTCCAAGGGCTATAAACATTGCCCCACTGGGTTGCCTTACCGGGGTGGCCGTCCAGCGTCTTTTTCAGCCGGCAACGGCACTCTTTCAGCTGCCCTCAGCATTCTCCTTGCTGGTACAGCGACCCGGCGTTCATCTTAACCATCAGGAGAGCGCGCGTTAATAGCGGGGGATTTGGTTACACACGTGGAGCTTCGCAATTGACGGTCATCGACTTATTCGAGGGTGCGGTCTGAACCGTGGTGTGCGAGGAGCCCCCGAGCCTAGGCCCATGTGAAGGCGTTTAGGGGAACCCTCAACTTTGATTACGACCCTCGTCGCCCTTCCGCAGGGAGGAGGGGCGAAGCGCACCATGCTACCCATGCCCAAGCCGTGAGCTATGGCTGCTTCAGTGAGCTGTTAGCGGGTAGTTCAAGTGGACGTCCGTGCCCCGTTCGATAAGGGTCAGCTCGTGGTCCATGGACATGTCGCATAAAGCGCTTGCGAAGGTTCGCTAGGCGGGGCTCGGACCCGTTCGATAGGGTCCGAGGGCTCGATGCTCTCCCTCAATGGGATCCCCCTTCTAGGCACCCTCGACTGGCCTTGAACACTGCGTAGGATGTCTCGAACTCCGTGTTCGAGGGTAGCTTGTATGGCACATCCATGCAGTCCCTGACTCTGGCGATCTGGGGCGCATGTCGAACCCCGATGGGCCAGGCTTCGAACCCCTGATCAGTAAGGCCTCGGAATGCGATTCCTTCGAGGGTAAAGAGGCCCTGGAAGGAATATTCCGTCATGATTCGAAGATGGCGTGGGGTCGTCGGTCACGCGCGCGGGCCTTCCGCTGGTTGTGGACGACATGGCCTGATTCGTGTGGTGTGGTGCGGGCGCGCCTTTTCAGGCGGCAGCCTCAGGCAGACGAAGTGACGTGGGCGGCGGCTGACGGATGGGACAGTGCAACAGTCACGCCGCGCCCGCCGATTACTGTGCCGCAGTTATTGCTATGTGCGCACGTGGGAGACTCCGCGGTCGTGGGGCCCCTGCCATCAGCAACAGCATAATCTACCGCATTCAACGCGGTAGATTCGGGCTGTGGGCGCGGACCCGCCCGTCGCGGTGAATAAAATCGAAGGGGAAGGGGTTGTTTTGGGCTCACCTGGCCCTTTGCCTTCACCTCGTTTTGCCATCTCCGCCTCCCCTGCATCCTGAGCGCACAGCCAAGAGCGAAAGGAGGAAGAGGAAGGAAAGTGAGAGCACACCTTAGCCATCTCGGAGCCTTCATTCCCACATCTCCCCTCAACTTGCAGAGATGTCAGATATCCAGGAGCCCTTGCCGTGTTGGAAATCCTCCGCCACCGTGGCAATCCTAGAGCAGTTGGTTGCCGACCGGTTGTTGCCGCAGAACTCCGACTCGGGGGCGCCGGCGTGGATCTCCCCACTGCCGGAGGAGACCGAGCTGAAGCCTCCCCGAGGCTACGTTGTGAGCTTCGTGCGTCTTCGTGAGCGAGGCTTCGTCGTCCCCGTCTGCAGGTTCATGCGGGCGTTATGCGAGTACTACGGAGCGGAGCTGCATAACTTCAGCCCCAACTCCATCTCGCAGGCGGCGGTCTTCGTCGCCGTCTGCGAGGGGTAACTCGGCATCGAGGCCCATTGAGATCTTTGGATCCATCTGTTCCGCGGCGAACTCTTCGTCGAGAATGCGCGGGGCCAACCGAAGTGGTTCGCGCGCGCCGGTGGCCTGTCTCTCCATGTCCGCCCATACCGGAAGAACTTATACATCCCAAGCAAGATGATGATGAACAACGCCGGGTGGAGTCGAGGGTGGTTCTACCTTCGAAACTACCGCGACGCGCTCCCGGCGTTCACCAACAGGGTACTCCGGGAGCGACCTCCGAAGTGGGGCTGGGGGGTATTGCCCCCAGCGCAACAAGCCAAGCTCTGAGTCCTCACGGACGCGTTGGCGCTCCTGGTGAAGAAGGGGTTGACGGCGGCGGTCGTCGTCGCGAACTTCCACCGGCAGCAGGTGATCCCTCTCATAGAGAGGTCCCTGCCAATCTACAAGCTCACCCCCGGGAGCCAGGCTGAGGGCTCGAAGACGACGTTTGAGCTTCTTTCCCGCACCACCGCCGCCCGGAGGGTGAGGTACGTGGTGGCGGATTGCCCCCACGATCCCGAGGATCTTTGGAGGATCAAGATGCGCCCCGAGGCGGGGTACATTTCACTAGTTAGTTTCGATTCCGAATTCATTATGTCTTGTGTAGCCCCTTTCCTCGCCCCTAACTTCAACTCGGTTGTGCTTCGCAGGGGTTAAAGTGCCACCCCTCGAGGCCTCCGGTTCCTGAAGAACGCCAGATCAACTGCCTGCACGCTGAGAAGTTGAAGAGGCGGAAGGACACGGCGGAGGCGAAGGCCGAGTGGAAAAGGAAGAGGAAGGAGAAACACAACAAAGGCGTGCAAGATTGCACGCTCGGAGGGGAAGCCGCGGCCTGCCACGCCCGAGTCCACAGACGAGGAGGAGGAGAAGGCCTCGGATGCCGAGGGCCACCTTCTAGGGGACGATAGGGCGGCGGCGGGTGTGAGTCCCCCACCGATCTATCAGTGGGATGTGGACGAGGGGGCGTCGGCAGCACCGAAAGAAACGAGAGCCCCGGTGGAGTCGTCGGCGTATCTGTCCCTCGAGGGGGTGGAGCGGGAGTCGCCCCCTGCGGTGGCGGGTGAGGAGACGCCCGCGCCCCAGGAGCTGATCGGCGACAGTTCCGAGGCGGGCACGGAGACGCCCGTGCCGACAGCCCCGAGGCTCCAGGTTGACCCGAGGGCGCCGCCCTCGGGGCAGTCTTCGAGGGGCGGCGTGGTGCCGCGGGCCCGAAGAAGCGGTACGAGAAAGCGGAGCATGAGTGCTCGATCCGGGTAAGTAGACTTGGAATTGATCTCTATTGTGTGTTTGATTGATTTCTCAATCCTGTTGTCCTCAGCTTTTGTTCCTCGCTTTCCAGCCCCGGGACCGTTGCCAAGGATGCGGTGCAGCTCGCCCCAACTAAGGCCCTCAAGACCAGGGCACGCAGTACGCCACACACGGCACCGCAGTCCCTGCTTGCCGTGGAGCTCATGGCGGTGTCCGCAAAGCTATGGGAGGCGATGGCTCGAGGGGCCAGGCGGCCCAGTGTAACACCCGGTTTATAAAAGAACACAAACCGAGCAATCATATACGTGCCAGGATCAAGTCACACGTATATACAACAGAATGAACAGTATATCATAGCACATATCACGTAAAAAGAAATAATAAAGCGAATACGAATGTTATTTATTACAATAATGACAAAAATGTCTGATACAGCGGAAGCGAAGTACAAAATACGATAAAGCTCTCCGAAGCTGAAGCAGGGCGCCACAGGGACGTCGACTGGGAGACGAAGCACCTAGAAGTCCTCGTAGTCCTAGTAGCGCTGGACGAACTCCCTCGCGTCGGCAGGAACTGAGCAGCAGTAGCGTAGCCAAGAGGAAAAAGTAGAGAAGAGGCAAGAGTGAGTACACAACTTGTACTCAACAAGTATAACACAAACTATGAGGCTCTAGGCTGGCTGACTCAACTGCGTTAGCTTTTAATCTTGGCAAAATTTTATTAAAGCTATTTACTACAAGTTGATGAATTACCATTAACCCAGTTACATAGTAATTAATCAGATTTAATCATACTACTGTTGAAAACCAAACCACGACCAAGCCACCAAGGTAACCCCGAGAAGCACCTCCCTCGTCGGAAGGAGATAACTTCACTAATCAAAAGGAGGATCTGGGCCGCTCATAACCGTGAGCACGGCTAGTATACCAGTTTTACACTCTGCAGAGGTTGCACATCTTTACCCACAAGTCGTGAGCTACGCCAGTTGTTCATCACACTTCCTTAGGTGAGATGGCCAGCGACTCACTACGAGGCCTTTAAAAAGAATCTCGTTGGTAAGGCGTAACCGCGAGAGTTAGGTCGGCGACGATGGGGCCCACCTCCGGGGGTACAAGCACAGGAGCGCAATCCAAGCACAGACCAAGCCGGAGGAGCAGGGACCATTGAAGCTTACTACTCTTGCCCCGCAGGTAAGTTACTCCAAACCAAAAAGATCTAGTTATTATGCCAAGTCTATCCCATTCTAGCCTTGTGGTAGCGCTGTTGTCCCAGGTTGTCGCTCTATGAACCGGTCCTTATGGAGAGTGGCCAACCAGGTAGTAAGCACCGTGCTGGCCCCCTAAACCATGTTTCTAAAAAAACATCTTTTAACGAGAAGTGAGCCACTCAAGCCACACAGAGTGCCACTCTCAGGATTAAATTCAAGTAAACCATTAATCAATTTAATTAAAAAGGACCAGAGTGTGTTATAGCGCAGCAACCTAGCACAACTAACCAAAATGCAACCCAAAGGTATATATAAAGGATATAAAGTGGCTAGGAAATCCTTATAGGCATACAGTATTAAAATGCAGTATGAAATTGTATTTAAAAGTGATGGGTTGTTCATGTTATACTTGCCTTCCTCGTACTGCTCCTGCTGCTGCTCAAAGTGCTCGGAAGACGGCTGCTCCGGGTACTGGTACTGAGGCTCCTCAGACGGATCAACGTCTACTCACGAACACATGGCCAAAACAATGCACAGGAATAAGCATTCAAGCAAACACTAACAAAAACTAAGAAACAATACATCAATACATAAAAACAGCGCACAAAACTACTCTAGAACTATTCTACGCGTTACAACGATCGCGTGGATATAAAGAACGCTAAAAACGAAGCTAAAACGCATTTTCTAGGCCAAAAACAAGTCCTAGGGGCTTATTTGTAAGAAAACTGAAGTTCCAGGGGGTTTTCTGCAAAAACCGAGGGCTAAAACGTAATTAAACTAAAGCTTCAGGGTCTAACTCGCAAAAACGTCAAGCGTGGACTGCGGGTACTAAATCTATAAAGGTCAGGGGGCTATGCGTAAAAAAAACAGGGCCTCTGCGTGATTATTTTTACACTAGCTAGGACCGCGGGTTGATAACCCAAAAGAGCAGGGGCTCTTTAACATATTTGCCAGGCCGAAGGGGTATTGGCTGTTCTGGTCCACCGGATCACGATCCTACGGTGCAGATTGAAACGGTTCACGATCTAATCTCACCCATCCGCGACAAATCGGGCGGCTGAGGTCAAAAGGGGCGCGGGAGCGGCGGCAGAACTCGCCGGAGCAGAGCTCCCGCGGCGGAGCAGCGCCGGAGTTCGCCAATCCGGCGCTCTGGGGCTCGGTTTGGGCCGGGGCTGGGCCAAGGAGCATCGGCGTGATACGTGTAACCCAACTGTGCACTCGGGTCGAGGGATTGGGGCTCGGTCGGGGCTCGTGGCGGTGCAGGGCGGCGCTAGCTCGCTGGCGAGTCGCGCTAACGCGATTCCGGCCCCAACTTGGCTTGTGTTTGTCACTGGGATGTTGTGCGTGATCTTACAAAGCTACTCAGGGTCTCAGATCAGAACGGCAGTGAGTAGAGTGGAGCCCCCGCCATGGCACGGCGGCGCGGCGGAGCTACGGTGAGGGGGTTAACGTGCAACGGAGTGAAAAGGAACCAGGGATCGGGCACGGCGCGTATGTTACCCCCACGTGAAGCTGATTCCGGCCGTAGACGACGACGAGCGGCGGCGCAGAGGCAGAATCGGGGTGGCGCAGAGGTAGTCGACGTCTCTCCTCCACGGCGATTCCCGGCGTGCAGGGGTCGGAGTCGGCGGCTGCGGGCTCGGAGATGCTCCTGGAATCGGTGTGAGGCTTCTGCGTAGCTCCGGTGTGCTGGGGTGCGGCGGAGCGGCGGGGTAGCGGCGGGGCAGCGGCTCTGCTCCGGCGGGGCACGGCGGGGTGGCGCTAGGGCGCAAAGGCGGCGGCAGCGTGGAGGGGTGGGGTTCTTGGGGGGTGCGGTGGGGAGGTTTAAAGGGCAGGCCCGAGATCTATTCGTGCGGGCGAGAGAAAAGGGGCTCCCCGGCGATCTCGGCGGTGATGCCGCGCGGGCGTTTCGGGAGGTAGCCGGAGGAACCGACAGGCGGGCCCGGCGTGGCAGAGGGAGGAACGGGGCGAGCGGCGCGGGCGCTGGTGTGCGGGCCCCGAGTGTCAGCGTCGCGGAGAGGGGAGAGCGCGTGCGGGCGGGTTGGGCCGGCGTTCGCGTGTGAGCGAGCGGCGTGGCGTGGGCCGAGCCGGGGCGGAGGCAGGCCGCGGGGCGGACCGGGTCGCAAGCTGGGCCGTGGAAGCGGCCGGGCTCGCTGGGCCTCGCGGGAAGGGAGAGGGAGGAACGGGCCGGGTTTTGGCTGGGTTTTGGGCTTTCTGGGTTTTGGGCTTCCTATTTTCCTTTCCTATTTCCTATTCTTCTCATTTCTTAATCTAATTCAAACAAAGTTTGAATTCAAATTTGAATTTGAATTCAAACCACACTCAAATAAAATTATGCACCAGCATGAATGCAACAAAAATTTAAACCTATGATAAATTTTAATCAATTAAGGAACAAAAATTAGATTAAATGCCAACTAAACACAATAAACCTTAGAAAATTAAATAAAGCCAATTAATTTATTAATAAATACTGAAATTTAAAATTAGGGTGTTACACCCAGCAAGCTCGAGCACAGGAGGAGGAGGGGGATGGAGAGGAGATCGGTCGGGGCAGTGCGGTCGGCACTGCCCGGCCGGACATCGAAGTCGAGGCCGGTCAGGGCGACGCGGCCAGCACCGCCCGGCCAGTTACAGGAGAGGAAACTGGCGGGGCTACGCCCCGCCAGCCAAGCGGAGGCAGAGGCCCTCATCCTCGAGCCCCCGAGGGCTGAGGTCGAGGGCGTTCCAGAGGAAGAGACGGCGCTAGGGGCGCCGGGGGTGGAAGGAGCTCCCGTCGCGGTGGCACTAGTGCAGGCGGCGCAAGGGAACATGGTGGCGGTGGTGGAGCTACCGGACAGCAGCGAAGAATACGGGGATTCGGTGGACTTCGACCCCGCTGCTGCGGCGAGCGCCGCCGGACACATCGCCGAGTTCGCGTTGGCCAGTGCGGATGTGCTCAACGTGGGGACATCCGAGGGGCCCCACCACGGGGCGATCATCACGTCCGGGCTCCCCTCGTAGTTTCTCCACAAGGAGCGAGAGGAGGAGGAAGCCTGGAACGCGCAGCTCGGTGACGGCCGCGAGATCCTACAAGCCCTCAACTGTGCATTCCAGCTCCATCAGGGGACGGATTACCAGGTCAGCCAGGTAAATGCTTTGCCCTGAAAATTGCTCGGATTCGATTTCGGATTTAAGATGCTTTTACCCACACCCTTTCACTTGTAGCGGATGAGGGAAATCTCGCGCGAAAAGAGCGCCGAGATGACCCGGATGTACTCCCAGATGAGCTAGCTCGGGCAGCACAACGCCGAGCTAGTGCTCAAGAACATCGAGGCTAACACTAAGAAGGCGGATCTGGGAGCGCGTCAGTAGGCGCTGGAGGAGGATCTGGCGCCGGTTATCGGTGAGCGGGATGTCCAGAGGGCCGCGGTGGAGCAGAAGGCTCGGGAGGCCGAAGCGCAGGCTGCCGAGCTGCAACGCCTCCAGACAGCGCTCGAGGAGAAGGCTCGGGAATCCAAGGCGCAGAGCTGACAAGCTACGGCGCCTCAGGACATCGCTTGAGCAATAGGAGACCGAGCTCCTCCACAAATAAGTGATCGTGGTCGCGCTCACCGGGACCCTCCGGGAAAAGGGCGAGGCCCTCGAGGAGGAGGTGGCCCTCCAGAACGTGGGGGCCGCCCTCAAGGAGAAGGAAGACTCCTTGTCTTCACTCGAAGAGGCCGCCCGAGTCCAGAGGGAAGAGGCGCAGAAGAGTATCATGGGTAAGTACCTTCGAGCTTTCGTTAGTTCATTTCTTTTCGTAGCTTACATTGACCTCCTTTGCTCAGAGCTGAGGCAGAAGGTGGCGGACGAGTCCGCGGCGAAGGAAGCAGTTCACACCGCACTCACGGTGGCACAGGCGGAATTTGCTGAGCTGGAGCAAACCGCTGTGAGCGTGTGCCAAGGGCTCGAGGGAGAGGGTGCCGTCTTGGGCAGTTCGGTGATCAGCCGCCTGCGCGCGCTAGGCGGTCGGATTGCCGAACACGCCAAGAGCACCTTCCGCCTCGGTGTCCTGCAGGCCCTCGCCGTGGCCTCGACACACTACCTCATGGATCTCCAGAGGGTGTCGTCGGGGTATGTTGTTCCCGATGACGCTGATGCGGATGCCACGTCGTTCATCATGGACGAAGCCGACGCAGCCACGGAGGAGTTCGCCACAATCCTCGCCGAGAAGCTCGAAGCCGACATCCCTCCCATTGCTGAATTCGACGCCACTGAAGACCAGCAAGGGGGGATGGTAGCCTGTAGGAAATCTAGGCCTCGAAGCCCATGTAATAGATTAGTAATTATCGTAATCACACTTCGTAATCATATCTTATGAATATAAGAAATTCATTTTCGTTAAATCGATTGTGTGACCCATCGAGGCCTTGTGCGTTCGAGCCTTCGTTTTCTTTACTTTATTTTCGTGTTCTCGTATGCGACTTAGATAAACTTCTGCGAGGAATTTCGCGTTCATAAGCAACGTAGGCGTGGGGTGGTGAGGGGCGTGCCGTATCCCGGAGGCGTAGGCAGCCCCACGACTCGGCCCGTAGTTGCTTATGCCTCGCGTCCATTTTTCCAAGGATACGAGAAGCTTGGGGGCGAGACGGAAATATTTCGAAAAAACATTGGCAATTTTTGGGGACGTTCGGGGGTTCCCCCGTAGTAGCCCCCGAGGGAGGTGTGGCTTTGCCAAGGGTAAAGCCAGGCATACCTCAGTGTTCGTGGGCATCCGAGCCTTCGAGGGTCCGGAAGGTTCCCAAAAATAAACAAGTAAAAAGTACTTTTTTATTATTTCGGGAAATCGAAAATGCGAGTACAAACAATGTACAAATAGCTCGGAATTCTAAGGGTAGAAGCGACGTAGCTGTTGTATGTTCCAAGCGTTGGTGAGAACTTCACCATCCTCGTTCACCAGCTTGTACGTGCCGGGTTTGAGCACCTCATCGATTATGTACGGGCCTTCCCACGGTGGTGAGAGCTTGTGGCGGCCCTTGTTGTCTTGTCGAAGCCTCAGCACCAAGTCCCCTTTGTTAAGGTCTCGGCGCCGGACCCTCTGTGCTTGATATCTTCGTAAAGATTGCTGATAGCACGCAGAGTGTAGGAGTGCCACATCTCGAGCCTCGTCCACTTGTTTCAGCGAGTCTTCGCGAGCTCGCTGGTTCTGCTGCTATTGGTATGTCTTGAGCCTTGGCGACCCATAATCCAAGTCCGTGGGGAGTATGGCCTCGGCGCCATAGACGAGGAAGAATGGGGTAAAGCCCGTGGCTCTGCTTGGGGTCGTCCTCAGGCTCCAAATGACCGAGGGTAGCTCCGTGAGCCACCTCCGGCCGAATTTGTTCAACTTGTTGAAGATTCTTGGCTTCAGTCCTTGGAGGATCATGCCATTGGCGCGCTCCACTTGCCCGTTCGTCTGTGGGTGCGCCATAGCTGCCCAGTCCACACGTATGTGGAAACTGTCGCAGAACGCCAAGAACTTCATGCCTGTGAACTGGGTGCCGTTGTCGGTAATGATCGAGTTCGGGACCCCGAACCTGAAGACGATGTCGGTGAAGAATAGAACCACTTGCTCGGATTTGATCTTGCTGATGGGTCGAGCCTCGATCCATTTGGAGAATTTGTCGATCGCCACCAGCAAGTGGGTGAAGCCCCCGGGCACCTTCTGTAGCGGACCGACGAGGTCCAGTCCCCACACGGCGAAAGGCCATGTAATGGGGATGGTCTGCAGAACGTGGGCCGGGAGATGTGTTTTTCGAGCATAGAACTGGCAACCCTCGCAGGTCCTCACAACGTCGGTGGCGTCGGCGACTGCGGTGGGCCAGTAGAAACCTTGCCGAAACGCGTTACCCATGAGGGTACATGGCACAGCATGGTGGCCGCAGACGCCAGCGTGGATGTCGCGGATCAGCTCCTTGCCCTCGGGGATGGGAATGCATCACCGCAAGACGCCCGAGGGACTGCGCTTGTATAGCTCATTGTCGATCAGGACGAAGGACTTGGCTCGCCTAGCAAGGCGCCGCGCCTGAGCACGGTTCGAGGGTAGGACCCCTCGAATCATCCAGTCAAGGTACTGGACGAGCCAATTTTGCGAGGTGGGGGCCTCGTCGACTTCCATTGCTTCGGCCTCGTCCACGGAGGTGGTCCCGAAGTCAATGTCCATGGGCTCGGCCTCGCCCGCCGAGCGATTCCCGCTGGAGGACCCGGCGGACGAGGGGCCCGGTTACGTTGGGTGCTTGAATTCGACGGAGGGCTTGGTGATATCGCGAGCGAAGATGTTCGGGGGGACGGTGGTCCGCCCCGATGCAGTCTTGGCTAGTTCGTCGGCATCCTTGTTGTACTTGCGCGGGACATGATTGAATTCTAGGCCATCGAACTTGTCTTCGAGGCGGCGCACTGCATTGCAGTATGCCTCCATCTTTGGGTCGTGGCAGCTATACTCTTTCAATACTTTGTCGATGACGAGTTGAGAGTCACCGGGTCCGTCGAGGCGTTTGACGCCGAGCTCGATGGCGATGCGGAGGTCACTGAGGAGGGCCTCGTATTCTGCCATATTGTTAGACGCAGGGAAATGCAAGCATATCACGTACCGCATGTGTTCCCTGAGGGGTGAGATGAAAAGGAGGCCGGCGCCGGCACCGGTTTTCATCACCGACCCATCGAAGTACATGGTCCAGCATTCGGCCTGGATTTGCGGTGGGGCTAGCCGAGTGTCCATCCACTCAGCCATGAAGTCAGCCAAGATTTGGGACTTGATCGCTTTGCGGGGGGCGTAGGTGAGAGTTTCTCCCATCAGCTCCATAGACCATTTGGCAATTCTACCCTCGGCTTCCCAGTTGCGGACTATCTCTCCCAAAGGGAAAGACGAGACCACGGTGACAGGATGGGCCTCGAAGTAGTGGCACAGCTTGTGTCGAGCCAAAACCACTGTGTAGAGTAGCTTCTGAATCTGCGGATAGCGTGTCTTAGTTTCAGACAACACCTCGCTGATGTAGTACACCGGCCGCTGGACGGGCAGAGCATGGCCCTCCTCTTGTCTTTCGACAACGACTACCGCGCTGACCACTTGGGTCGTCGCAGCTACGTACAGAAAGAGGGACTTGCCGTCCGTGGGTGGTGTGAGGATGGGGGCGTGAGTTAGCGATGCCTTCAGCCTGTCGAGGGCTTCTTGGGCTTCGGGGGTCCACGTGAAGCGTTCGGTTTTCCTCAGGAGTCGATACAGGGGTAAGCCTTTCTCACCGAGGCGCGAGATGAACCGGCTGAGGGACACTAGGCATCCCATGACCCTCTATACCCCCTTTAGGTCTCGGATCGGTCCCATCCGAGTGATGGCCGAGACTTTGTCAGGGTTGGGTTCGATGCCCCGCTGGGAGACAATGAAGCCCAAGAGCATGCCTCGAGGGACCCCGAACACGCACTTCTCGGGATTGAGTTTTACCCCTTTGGCCCATAAGCAATCGAATGCAATCCTAAGATTAGCAACTAGGTCATCCGCCTTCCTGGATTTTACAACGATATCATCGACATATGCCTCTACGTTGCGCCCCAGACGGTCCCCAAAAACATGGATCATACACCGCTGATATGTAGCTCCGGCGTTTCTGAGGCCAAAGGGCATCGTAACGTAGCAGTACATGCCGAAAGGCGTGATAAAAGAAGTCGCAAGCTGGTCGGACTCTTTCATCTTGATTTGGTTGTAACCGGAGTAAGCATCAAGAAAGGATAAAAGTTCACACCCCACAGTAGAATCTACAATCTGATCAATATGTGGCAAAGGATAGGGAACCTTCGGACATGCTTTATTTAAGCTAGTGTAATCTACACACATCCTCCAGTTTCCGTTCTTTTTCTTCACTAATACAGGATTAGCTAGCCACTCAGGATGGAATACCTCCTTGATGAACCCGGCCGCCAGAAGTTTCTGCAACTCCTCGCCAATCGCCCGGCGCTTGAGCTCGTCGAAGTGTCGTAGGCAATGTTTCACCAGCTTGGAGTTGGGTCGGATATCAAGGGAGTGCTCGGCGACCTCCCTCGGTATGCCAGGCTTGTCCGAGGGGCTCCACGCAAAGATGTCTGCGTTGGCGCGGAGAAAGTCGACGAGCACCACTTCCTATTTGCTGTTGAGGGTGGCACTGATCTGCAACGCCTTGTCGTCGGGGTGGCTCGGGTCAAGGGGCACCTTCTTGATACCCTCGGCAGGTTCGAAGCTTCCCGCATGTCGGTGCGTGGAGTCCAAGGCCTCGCTTGCCATCCTATCGAGGGTGGCTACGAGGGCCTCGTCCTCCGCTTGAGCCTCCGCGTGCTCAACGCACTCGATGTCGCATTCATAGGCGTGCTCAAACGAAGAACCGACAGTGATGACGCCCTTCGGACCAGGCATCTTGAGCTTGAGGTAGGTGTAGTTGGGGATGGCCATGAACTTGGCATAGCAAGGACGACCAAGGATGGCATGATAGGATCCTCGAAACCCCACCACCTCAAAGGTGAGTACTTCCTTGCGAAAGTTGGCTGCCGTGCCGAAGCAGATAGGTAGGTCGATCTGGTCGAGAGGTTGGACGCGCTTCCCCGGCACAACGCCATGAAATGGCAACTTGCTGGGGCGAAGCTTGTTCAGTCCAATCCCCATGAGTTCTAAGGTGCGGGCGTACATAATGTTCAGGCTTCTGCCTCCATCCATGAGCACCTTGGAAAAGCGAGTGTTGCCGATGATGGGGTCGACAACGAGGGGATAGCGTCCCGGGTGCGGGATGTAGTCGGGGTGGTCCTCGTGGCCAAAGGAAATGGTGTCCTTCGACCAGTCGAGGTAGGATGGTGTGGCCTTGGTGATGGAGAAAACTTCCCGGCGCTCGCGCTTGCGTTGCCGGGAGGTCATGTTCGTCGTTGGTCCTCCAAAGATGAAGAAAGCGTTCTCCACTAGGGGGAACTCGTCATCTCCACCTTTGTCTCCAGCATCCTTTTTCTTGTCTTCGTCGCGGTGCGTGATGCGGTTGTAGTATTCCTTGAGCATCTCGCACTGCTCGAGGGTGTGGTTGGCCAAGCCCTTTTTTTAAGGACACGGCTTATTAAGAATGTCGTCGAACAGGCCACCACCGCCTCGAGGGGGGCCTCGAGATCCTTTGCGGTCCGGGGCGGCAGCAAAGGCCTCCTCGGAGTCCTCTGCCTGCCCCGATGTGCGCTGGTTCGGTGGGACCGGCTTCTTTCCCTTCCTCCCCCGCTTCTGTTTCTTGGCGGGGGCGTTGGGCTTGACGTTGTTGCCCTCCGCGGGCACATTGTCCTTGCGCTTGCTTGGCTTGTCGTTGAAGATGGCACCAACAGCCTCCTCGTCGGCGGCGTAGTTGGTGGCGGCGTCGAACAACTCGTTGGTGTTCGCGGGTCGGCTTCTCGCAAGCTCATGCACCAGGTTCCGGCACATCGTACCCTCGAGGAAGGCGTTGATGACCTCGACGTGGGTGACGCTGGGGAGCTCGGTACATTGCTTGGAGAAGCGCCGCACGTAATCGCACAGGGACTCGTTGGGCTTCTGGAGACACCCTTTGAGGTCCCACGAGTTCCCAGGGCGCACGTATGTGCCCTGGAAGTTGCCCACGAAAATCTTGACTAAGTCGGCCCAGTTGTGGATCTGGTCCGCGGGCAAGTGCTCGAGCCACGTTCGTGTGGCATCAGCAAGGTGAAGAGGAAGGTTGCGGATGATGACCACATCTTCCGTCGCGCCGCCTAGCTGGCACGCTAGGCGATAATCATTGAGCCAGACCGCAGGATCAGTCTCGCCCGAGTACTTGACAAGGGTGGTGGGTTGTCGAAAGCGCGGGGGAAAAGAAGTAGTTCGAATCTCCCGGCTGAACACTCGGGTGCCCGGAGGCTCTAGTGACTCACCCCTGTCGTGCTCGGGGTCGAAGCGTCCACCCCGCCGGGGAGTGTACTTCCTGCCACCGACGATTTAGCAGGCATCACCGTCTTCGGCGTGCCCGCGTGTGTCGTGGAGCCGTTCCCTCGCGGGAGGCCTTCCGATGCAGTCGTGCACCGAGGGTGCCTTCGCACCGGGCGCTATGGCTGCCTTGCCCTTCTCTGCCGGTGGAGTGTGCACCGAAGCCTCGTGGTCCTGGCGTGCAGTCCCACCGGGCTACTCCGGGGCCTTCGAGCGCATACGAGACGCAGAGCTCTCGGCCTACTGCACGGCAGCTTGCTCGATGAGCACCTGTGCCTCGCAGCGCAAGTTGCGGCCCGAAGGCGTCGATGGCTCGAGCATGGCTTGGAGTAGGTAGGCCGCAGCGACGAGTTTTTCACCGGCCGTGTACATTGAAGAGTAGATTGATATAACCATCGTGTGTGTACATACCCCGACGAATGTTGGGGATGACTCCCGAACTCCACCATGGCACAACCTCGAAGGGAGGCCATGGCGGCTAGGGGTGGCCTAAGCCATCTCCTAGGTACCTTCGAAGACTTGCGGCTGTGACAGAACCACCTGAATTATCCCGGCTCAAGTGCGCAGGCCATTACCACAAAGGCAACAACAGTTCAAACGCACTTCAAACGGAACAATTCTTGGTCTGTCGGGTAACGTCCCGATACAACCACCAGTTCTTGGATTGAACAAGCATACCCTGCACGAAGGCGAGTCCAGAGATATTACAACCACCATTTTACAACACAGGCATAGTAATGATTACAAACCAGTTCAAACCATTATTACAAAACCAACTTTGGTAAAACAGTTATACAAACCATAACTTAAGTTCAGAGTTTAGACAGCGGAAGATAAAACACGACGGCTACAACATGTCGCAAAATGGTACCAAGCTAGCCCAAGCATGGTATCACTCATCAAAGTCATTGCCGGCCGAGGACGTATCCCACTCGACGGACCAGCCAGGAGGCAAAGAGCATGGATAGGTCGATCTAGCGATTTTCTCCTCAAAACTCATACCTGAAAAGGTTTTCAACAGCAAGGCTGAGTATTCTAATACTCAGCAAGACTTAACCGCCAACGGGTATACTAAACCCACTTTAACTAGACTATGCAGGGTTTGTGAGGTTCTGGTTTCCTTTTGCTGAAAAGCAATAAAGAGTAGGTCCTTACTTTCAAATTTTAGCCTTCAAGATTCTAGTAGATTAACCATTCTATGTAAGCAACTACTAAACAACCATGGTAGATCTTTAAGCAAACATCAAAATTGAATATCATAATGTTGCTCTTATTACTCTGTGTGGCAAAGAGATCAAGCAGTCCCAAACTGTGGGAAGTAGATGATTCGAATCGAATTTCTTAACCTGGCCAGGCAAACCTAACACACACGTTTGGAACACCGTCGGGTCGTTTCCAAACAACCGTTTACCTTTCTTTCCGGCTTGTGGATAGGGTCACTCTACCCGACTACAGGGCACCAACTTCCTCCCTGCAGCCGCGGTGTTGCGCAACATAAACATAAATAAAACATATCTCTAAGAGAGAGTGAAAGGTATATCCACTCCCTGGTCCAATCGGTTACTAGGCTTACCGCGTATCATATTTACGGCATGTGGCTAGTACGTTCAAAAACTTAACCAGCACTACCACACACCGCGACCTTAGCAAGTTCATCAACACAGTCGGGGTCTCACCAAAGGTCATGATATCAAACACGACCCCGTCCGTCGTCCTTATATTGATAACAGAAAGTAAACAAACAATTCCTAGAAAGCTCGCGAGTGACAGGCAATCACTCGACTTTTACCGGTCCTATAAGCTTAGCAAGTAGTCGAACTCAGGTCTAGTATTCAGTACATAGGTTCCTAGGATCATGTATCTAGGGTTTCAATTCAAATCCTGAGAACTGTAAATGCACAAGTAAATAAAACAATAAGTGATAATAATTTGAAATATAGGTTATGTCCAGGGCTTGCCTTCTCGGTAGTCGCTAACTATTTCAGCTCTAGGCTCTTCCGAACTTTGGTTCGGGGCTTCAGTTAGTTCAGCGGCGTTCACCTGGATTTCTGGATCACCTCCGTCAGACTCCGGGATCAGCTCGTACGTCCCGTCCGATAAGGCAGTCGTATCTATATGTAATGCAAAAACAGAATTATCAACACACATGGGCAATCGTTTATAGAGTAGTTAAATAACAATTCTAACTACACAAGGCATCTTGATCAACAGCACAAGAAAGCTACACTAACTTCATAAAGTGAGTGGTCGTTGTTTCCAATGGCAATTAAATCAAGGTTTACTAATAAATAAACAACTCAGAGAAAGAATAGTAATAAATTTAGAAAAAAATTACCCTAAACAGAACATGAACAGAGTAGGCTACCCTATAAAATTCATGCCAAAACATGGATCCATTTATTCATAACAAATCAATCATTCAGATCACATCTAGAACAAGATTGAATTACACAGATTACACTAGAGCAAAACAAAAGCTCAAAATTTAACAAAAGGCCTACACAGGGATGAACTAGCTACTTTGAATTTTTCATGATTCTATCTACACAGAAATAATTATGAGAAAATAAACAAGACAGACATCAGATTAGCAAGATTCATTTTTAGCTTCTGTTCTACTGAGGAACTGGGGCTCAAACTTCATGTACAAGCTAAGATACTCCAAAAGAACACTCAAGAATATTTTCATGATTTATCATCAGCAAAAACTATTTATCATAATTAAAGTCTATTAAACAAGGATTAAATCAAATAAATAGCTATACAAGAGTACTGATTATGAAATTTTTATAGAAACACCAGTGTTACAAGAACAAACCACCATAAAAATTTCACTGCAAGACATGGCTTCAAGCAATAGTTAAGAAAAAGATAAAACAACTAGTATTAATTTACCTAGTGACACAAAACCATTTATACAGCAAAAACTTGCAACAAAAGCCTAACATATTATGATTCTACTGCATAGAGATTTGCACAAGGATTCCAGAACATCAAGATTTGCTATTTTACGAATTTCCTACGAATTTCTACTGAATTTCAAAGTTTGCAGCTAGAAATTACAAAGAAGTCCTTAAAGCACTATTCAACTGAGTCTAGAGCTTCGCAGACAGCCCCTTGAAGTTTTGTTTCTACCAACCCGAGGTCCCTGGGCCGGGTCAGAGAGGGGGAGGCGGTGGTTGACCGGCGAAATCCCGGCGAGGGGCTCACCGGCGGCGAGGGTGGAGGGGTGTGGGAGCTTCACGGGTTCAAGGCGCACCTCAGGGTGGTCTTGGGGTGCGGGGAGGGGCTCGGAGGCGGCGGCTTGACGGAGCAGGGCAGGTCTGCGACAGAGGCAACCGACGGCGAAGGTGCTCTGGTGAGGATTGGGCGAGGGGAAGTGGTTTGGGAGTTGCGCGAGGTCGAGGCGCAACTGCTGGAGTGCTCAGCGTGGGCGGGGAAGCTGTAGTGAAGCGGATCGACGGCGGCATCAAGCTCGCCGGCGTTCTGGGTGGAGCGGCGGCGCGTTCTGTGGTGTGGGAGCAATGAGCAAGCGAAAGGGCGTGCGGAATGGGACACTGGGGTTTATGTAGTGCTCGGGCGCGCGCTAGGAGAAGGCGGTGGCCTCTGCAGTGGGCTCGCCACCGCGGCGGCGAGGTGGCGGCCGCGCGGGCTGCTGTGGGCGGCGTGGCAAGGCGAGGAGGCACCAGCGCGCAGCCAAGGGCGGTGGAGGAGCATCAGGGCGACGCGTGGGCGCCAGCGCGATGCAAAATGTGGCCGGGCAGGCCCTCCACTGCGCCGGCGACGGCACTGCACAACGGCGGTGGGGGAAAAACAGAGAAAGGAGCTGGAGGTGGAAGAAAGGACCGATTTGAAATTTCTGAAATTTCCAGGGACTAGTCTGTAAACCAGCAATAACTTTTAAATAGGGCTCAAATGAAAAAGTGCCTAACATGAAAGTTGTTCAACTTTTCAATATCTACAACTTTGATGTTTTGCAAAAATTTATTTGATCAAAGATTCAAGAGCTAATTTTTAAAACATAGAAGGGAATTTGAATTCAAAGGAAACTTGTCTTTTTCAATGAAATTTCACTTCAAACTTGGGCTGATTTGAAAAGTTTCCTGCCATGTAATGATTACACCACATTTTGCAAAAACACCCTCCACAAAAGCTATAATCACACATTCAATTCAAATTAAACTATAGAAAGACCCTTGCATAAAATCAATATTACACATATAACCTTTTCTAATTACAAAAAGGTCCTTTTTCAAGCAAAACAAGCTCATGATGTATAAAAGGTATGCAACACTAATGTGCAGACACCTAGGGTGTCACAGCGGCGGCCGTCGTCTCCCTCCGGCCTTGGCCCTAGGTTTTTGTCGAGTTCTGGGTGGATTGATTCCCCGAGTTGAATAAGGTGCGAGCTATTTATAAGCCGAGGAAGCCATCGGTCGAAGGAGAGGCCGAACCGCCTCAGAAACGGGTTAGGCCGGCCGGCTCGTGGGCCTAGGCCGGCCGACCTACCCTCTTTCGGGACCGCCTCAGTCTCCTCTTTCGCGTGTAGACTCCTCGCATCTTCTAGAGTTTATGTCCTTCACGATTGCACCCCTTTGGACGTTGTTATCTTGGAGATATCTTCAAGGAAATGATAGGATAGGGAATCCTTCCTTAAATCTTCATTTGCTTTGCTTAATCCCGAAGTATCTTGATCTCATCTTTGTGGGCTTGGTCCTTTGGGCTCTCTTGGAGGATGGATGTGCATGAATTGGCTTCGAATCAACATGGGCTTTGGTCCTTCCTTTGGGCTTTGGCCTTCGTCTTTCTCCGTGTTAGCGCTCGATCACGGGCCTCGTCATTTCATGCTCCAAAATAGGCCAAAAACCTACAAAAATGAAATTCCTCCAAAATATATTTGCAAATGTGAAAATGACCAATAATTAGGCCGGGGTTAGGATGGTTAGTGATTTTGATATTAAATTCATGCCATTATCAAGGATAAACAAGGGATAAAATGGGTACTTAAGGAGCGCCAACAGTGCTTCTGGTTTATATATGGGGGAGAGCAGCCAAGAGGGTGCTAAACACGAAACCCTAACTTAAAATGGGCCCCTAGTGGGCTGGATGAGATACAAAAGACTCAGCCCAAGTATGGATGTCTAAACATAATTTTGACCATAATTCTTAGCTCCGAATGAATCTGATGACGAGGTTGGATTCATGTAAAAGTATATTTCATAAGCTTTCTGTGAAGTACTTGAACGGCCAAAACGGAGTACGGATGAAGTCGTGGGCGCTATTACAAGTTGGTGCTGTCCTGCTGTCCGAAACTAGTCCACGCAAAGCCGCTCCCCTCCTTATCCTCTCCATCATTCCTAAGCAAAACAAGAGTATGTGCATTTCCATTGTATAAATATAATGGACACAAGGTTAAGAATGAACTTACTTGATGATTGAGTTGACGGGCACGAGAACGAGTAATGGGTCCAAGTTGCGGTGGTGCCGGTGTGGATGTATCGTTGGTGTTGATGTCCTCATCATCCTCCCCTTCTTGCATTTGAGTCGTCCTCGACTCAAGCTCATCCTCCTCTCCCAAGTATGGTGTCAAATCTGCAATGTTAAATGTGGGACTAACCCCAAAATCAGCAGGAAGATCAAGCTTATATGCATTCTCATTTACTTGTTGCAGCACTTTAGAAGGTCCATCAGCTCTAGGCATCAACTTAGATTTTCTCAATTCAGGAAACCTTTCCTTTCTCAAATGCAACCAAACCAAATCTCCCGGTTCAAAAGTCAATTGTCTCCTTCCTCTATCACCAGCAACCTTATACTTAGCATTCATGCGTTCTATGTTTTCTTTAGTTGTTGTATGTAATTTTAACATCAACTCAGCACGTTGCATCGCATCAAAGTTCAATTTTTCAGAAGTTGGCAAAGGCATTAAATCAATAGGAGCACAAGGAATTAGGCCATAAATAATCTGAAAACGACACATCTTTGTAGTATAGTTCAGCGAACGATTATAAGCAAACTCATTGTGAGGCAAACAACCTTCCCAAATTTTAATGTTCTTTAAAACAGCCCTCAACATTGTTGACAAAGTTCGATTCAATACTTTAGTTTGACCATTAGTTTGGGGTTGACAAGTGGTAGAAAATAAAAGCTTGGTTCCGAACTTAGCCCATAAGGTTCTCCAAAAGTGGCTAAGAAATTTAGCATCGCGATCTGAAACAATGATATTTGGCACACCATGCAAGCGAACAATTTCCCGAAAGAACAAATCAGCAATATTCGGGGCATCATCTATCTTATGACAAGATATGAAGTGTGCCATCTTTGAAAATCTATCAACCATCACAAAAATGCTATCACGCCCTTTCCTAGTACAAGGCAAACCAACCACAAAATCCATAGATATATCCTCCCAAGGAACACTAGGAACAGGTAAAGGCATATACAAACCGTGGGGGTTTAGTTGAGACTTAGCCTTTTGACATGTGGTGCATCGAGAAACAAATCTCTCCATGTCTCTTCTCATCTTTGGCCAAAAGAAATGGCCAGCAAGGATGTCCTCTATCAGTTTCCTTGTATTTTAGCTAGTTCTACACCTATTCAGCTAGTTACAAAAGAGGTAAGATACATTCATGCGCTATCCCTTACTCTAGAACATTCTATGCCTATGAGCAGTCCCGCTGTCCTGGGTCTGACATTCCATGAGCACTTTTTCTGGTGACATAATGAGCTTAAATTCTCACTTGACATCGGTTAGACAGTCGCGTGATGAATCTGTCAATGATTAAATAAGATGGTTCTGTGACACAAAAAATCGATGATTTAGTGTGAATATTGCAGAAAAAGATTTAGCTGATTTGGCTTTTAATGGCTTGCGCTCTCATATTAAAGAAACATTAGAGGGCTACAATTTCTTTACTGTTACTCAGGTGCATCAGAGATCTTTGGCTATAGAAAGCCAAAGCAAAAGGGTCTCAAGAGTCTCATAGACATCATCATTCTAGTGTGCATGCTTTAGATTGCAATTCAGATTGTTCAGATGATGAGTCTAAAGATGTATATGCTGCTGAGTTTGTTTGGCCATCTCAAGTCAAACCATTTACTTGTTCTTCTTTTAAGCCGATTCACAAAAATAGGCAGGAAGAAAAATTTATTTTTGATGTATCCAAGTGTGAAAGGATATTTGATGAGCTATATAAGATTAGATACATCAAAATATCACATACTATACCGCCGCTTGAAGAGTTGAAGCGACGAGCATATTGTAAATTTCGTAGCACTTTTTCACATGCTACCAATGATTGTAACATATTGCGTAGACATATTCAATCGGTCATTAATGAACGAGGATTGGTTATTCCTACCATAAAGGTTGATCAAAACCCATTCCCGGTGCACACACTTGAATTGAGGAATCCTAAAGTGCTAGTTTGGCCAAGTCAAGCCGAATCAACAAAAGGAAAATAAAAATGTAATCATTGGTGATGAAAGGCCTGAAAAGAAGCTGACACATAAGACCCCTCAAGCCGCAAAGATACTCGGGGGGCAAGACAAGAAGAAGAAGGCCAACAGCAAGTCGACCGGTCTGACCGGCTCCAACGGCGGCCTGGCCGGTTTGACCAGTGCTGGGACTGGTCTGACCGGTGCATCTAGTGAGCCTGGGAATTCCTCCGGAGTCAAGAACAAGAGAAGGTTGAGCTTCAAGGAGCTCCTGGCTGTTGACATTTCTTAGCGCAATCACTAGGAATGGATAATCCTTAGCAATAGCGCCAGAAATGCCTGTTGGCAGTCCTTAGTGCAATCACTAGAAATGAGGGCGCCGAACCCATCCTAGCAACTGCACCCAAGGGGTGCCTCTCTTGTGGTATAATCAATACGATTACAGATGGATCCGCAAGTGCACGGATATACCGTTGTAGCATTTCACCCAGAGAGTAAGGGTATCGTCATTTATTTGTGTCCCAAAGGACGGCAGCGTTAAAGGTATTGTACTCAACATTAACCATGACATTGTGCCTCAAGCAATAAGCAATACTCTAATAGGGGTAAGTACAGATAAATAATAAGCAAGGGTAATGCGACACAGCACACATCCACACTCCAAGAGGAAGAAATAAAGGAGAGAAACTATAAAACAAAGAACTACTCTATCCTACGTCAAGTCAGCTGGAGCTTAGGCTAGGTTAGGTGTCCTAGTGCTTCTATCCAAAGCTGGAGTCATGTTAGATCATGGTTAGGACTGCAGGTGCCAGGAAAATGGGATAGCGGGGAGAAGGTCCCGCACCGGAGTACATCCAGTCCCGTTACCTCTTTGCATGAACTCCTACACCGAACCCGAACGTCGGGGAGTACGCTAAATGCAACACCGCTGTTACACCGGACGGACAGGGCTGTCACCACCTGCCGTCTACTCTAGTCACACCGTGGAGCACGGTCATATCCGAAGGATCTCGCATACCCGAGCACCACGCTCGTGTATGAAGTCACTACTCTAGTGCCCCAGGTCTCCCACCCTTCGGATGGAAGAGTAAAACACTAGAGCAAGCCCGAAAGCACAACGAACCTCTATCTGTACCTGGATCATCTGGCCTAACCAAGACCATATCATAACTTATGAACGATCTAAGCATGGATTGATAAACTATCAAGAAAGTAAAGCAACCATGGCAAAACTCTATATTATGAATAGAAGTCTGACAAGTCGGATAGAAAGCCATACCAAGAGCCGAGGATTGCTCAACGACCCCGAGGACGACTTGCTCGCTAAAGAGAACTAGCCTAGCTCCACTACCTAGCTAAGAGAGCAAAAGAGAGGAGAGCCATCTTGGAGAGAATGGAATGAAGTGTGTGTGTTTGTGTGTGTGTGTGTGTGAGGGGTGAGAGGGGGCCCTATTTATACTAGTGGAGGTCGGTTCCCGCCAAATGCACGTATGGAAGGTAATCAGGAGACTTGGGGCCGACTCCTCCTCGAAATGCACCTGGACGGGAGGCCGGCCAGGTTCGGCCGACCCAGGGGGTCGGCCGGCCCCACCTGGCCGCCTCTCATCCTTATCCTTCTCTGGCAGGCTGACATTTGGGCCCTGATATCTTTCCTTGTATGAATTATGCGTGGCGCGCCCGTTTGCTCTGCCAGATGGGCCCTCCTTTTAAGTGGGTGACGCCGGACGTGATATTCTGCGGAGTTGTATGGCGTCTGCTGCGTGTTTTCGTCTTATTCCGCTCCTGCTCATCTGAAATGTACAAAACTCGAGAACAACTGTGGAGCAAGGTTAGTGATACAAATATGTGAGTAAGGCATGCCGTTTTTTTTAATTATTGAGTATAGTTGATGGGTGAAAATGGCACTGAAGCACCATCAACAACTCCCCCAAGCTAGCCCTTTGCTCGTCCCGAGCAATGTTTTAGACTTAGGTTGTTGATTAGGAGTTGCTACAATGTCTCATTCTTGACTTTTGCCTAAGGCACAACCGAGTGTTCTTACCTTTATTCTGAATAAGTTGACCTTGTTTGCACCTTTTACCTTACCCCTGTGGGACTTATAGCATCATCCTCATCTTTGGCGGTTGAGGGTCAGAACGGCTTGTAGAGTACCACTTATCACTCCTTTGTTCAACCGTCAATCCGGAGGTTTTATAAAGTTTTTGAAAAGAAATTTGTAAGTTCCTCAGGTGATCTCTCGGATCGCTCAATATGTTTCATTCCTCACCAAGGCCTTTTTATGCGCCTTTCTTTGTCCATCCTACTTCTAATGGCTTCTTTTTGGTGGATATGTAGGTATGGAGGATATAATGGCAAACTTGCTTCTCATATTTCGCTAAGTCAAAGACCGGATCCAAAGGAGAAACAAGTCATAAGCCTTGATCAAGATGTGCAAGTGTGTGGATATTTTTGGTGGATGATCGATGAGAACTCCTTTATATGACTTCTCTTTCCCTTGTAATGTTTTTGGTATGGGCTATATTTTCTTTTTCTCTCTCTTTTTTTTGACACACCTTGTGGGTGTGTGGCATACCTTCTTTGGGTATGCTTCTCTTTTTTTTTGACATGCCTTGTGGGCATGTGGCATACCTTCTTTCGGTATGCATCTTTTCTCTTTTTTTTTGACATGCCTTGTGGGCATGTGGCATACCTTCTTCGGGTATGCATCTTTTATTTCTTTCTGTATAGCCCATACATTATGATGATAACTTTGGAGAGAGATAAACATGGTACATCTTGGAGTTTTATTTGTGGATGGATGGGGGATGTACTTGTTATCTTCCAGGTGTAGAAGTATAGCATGTGAGTGGACATGTACGTGATCTTGATCATGGGCGTATGAAGTGATTCTCACAAAGGGTCACAACAATTTGACAAAGCTCAATGAGAAGACAAGTTGCAAATGTAGAAAAGGCTTTTCAAAAATGTAACTCATATGGCTCTCGATAGGAATTGCATATCACCGAGGAACTTTATTTTATTTTTGTATTTGTGACACCCTAGGTGTCTGCACAGTAGAAATATATTTATTTTATTCATCATGTGCTTATTTTGCTTGAAAAGGATCTTATTGTAAAAAAATCTAAGGGCAGTTGTGTAAATATGATTTATTGCAGGGTCCTTTCTATAGATTAATTTGAATGGGGAGAGCTAATATTGCTTTTGTGGAGGGTTTATGTGTAAAATTCAGTGTAATCATTACATGACAGAAAATTTTGCTTTTTAGTTTGAAATTAAACTGAATTTGCAATGGAAAAGACAAAAGTCCATTAAATTCAAAATCCTTCCTATGTTTTCAAAATAACTCTTTAACCTTTGGTCAAATCAATTTTTGCACAGAATCAAAGTTGTAGATCTTGAAAAGTTGAACAACTTTCATGTTGGGCACTTTTTCATTTGAGCCCCCGTTTAGAAGTTATTTTAGTTTTACAGTAGGATCCCTGAACTTTTTGGGATTTGCAAAAAGACCCAGCAGTTTTCTTCCACCAATCTCCCTCTCTGCTTCACCGCCGCCGGCGCTGAGCGGCGCTGCCCGCCGCCGTGGGAGGCCGCAGGCCACCACCTGCTTCACCCACCCCCCCCCCCCCGCGGCACCTCTGCAACCCTCTGGACCCACTCCCCCTCGCACTGGACCCCTCCTCCCCTCGCCACGCCACCCCGACGAGCTCCGCGGCCGCCACCTCGCCGTGGACAGCTCGCTGCAGAGCCTCAGCTCCCCAACTCGCGCGCGCCTTAGTACCAGGAGCAATCCCGTTTCACTTTCCCCTCCTTGCCTCACCCACTCCCTGCCCAGAACCCCAGAACATCGCCGCCAACCGCCCGAACGCCGGCGATCTTGAGCTCACCATCGCCCCGCACCTCCAGACCACCTCCGCCCATGCAAACCCCACCAATAGCTCTGCCTTGTCCTCGCGCAGCTCACCGACCCCTCCTCGTCACCTATTCTCCACCAGAGCAACCTCGCCGCCGTTTCCCGAGCTCCGACCGCCGCTGCTCGCCGTCGACGACCCACCTCCGGCCGCCTCCTCCCCGACATGACCCCACCAGAAGGTAGCGTGTGACACCCTGAAGCTCCCACGCCTCTCCACCCTCCCCGCCGGCGACCCGAGCCACCGGAAACGGCTGGTCAACCCCGTCCCCTCGCTCTGACTCCGGCCAGGGGCATGTTTGCTAGGATTTGAAATCTTCTAGGGGTTTGGATGCAGGTCTTCAGTTCTTTTCCTTTTTTTTTAGGCTGAAATTTGAAAATGCCTAGAAATTCTTTAAAAAATCAGAAAAATACAAATCCTAATATTTTGGAATCCTTGTTACAATAACTACAAGTTTTGTTACATGCACATGTTCAGTTTGGTCTGTATTTTAGTCTAAGAAAAAGAGTTGAATAATTAGGTTTTATTTGTTCTAGGAGTTCTACTTAGTAACAGTCTGTGATTTTTGGCTTGATTGTGTCTTACGGTGTTACAAGTGTCTAGTAAAAATTTGAAACCTTTTTGACATAATTAACTAGGTCAAAGTTTCAAGATTCCTAAATTTACTAGTTTTGCTAAGTTATTTGTGCTGGTAGAAATATTTAAGTTCTGAGTGTGAAACGTTTTCCACGCATGCATGTTACTACAACCTTGTTGTTGCCTAAGTTTGAGAAATTTTAGATCCGTTTAACTATATATTTGATTTAATGCGTGTTAAGTAGGATTATTTGTGATAAATAGCTTCCTTGCTTAGAAAAATCTGAAAATTTTTGTGGAGCTCTATTTTGGTCATATGTCCATGTTTCTAAAATTTGAGAACGAGAAACATGATAGAATTTTCTGTACTAATTAGTTTTACCATATGTGATTTAGTTTTGTCAAAATTATTACTTCTGTTTTATACCAAAATAAATTCTGAAATATTTATAGTACGTTGATAAGTATTTTAAGCATGTTCGTAGAAATTTTAAGCTTCATAAGTGTTGTGGTTTGTACTATAGAATTTAATCTTTTTCTAGGTGCTGTCTGAGTAAATGTTTTATTCTGATTAAATGGCAGCATGAAATGGTATGAATTTTACAGGATAGATTTCTCCCTATACCTCCTGTTTGAAGTAATTTTACTGATTTAAAACGCTATTTATGTGCTGAGATATTCAATTATTAGCAAACCATGATTGGTATGCTATATAAACTAACTAACACTTACTTTGTAAGTCAATCAAGTTGTTTTGTGAGGTTGATCTTGTTATTTTTGTGTAGTAATAAATGCTAGATAGCTACTCTATAAACGTTTGCCATGTGATAAGTATGTTTACTATTTGTTAGACTACAACTTTATCGTGAAATGTGTGTGGTTGTAATTTCGTCTCTTGCATCACATATAGATACGACTGTTCTAGCGGACGGGACGTATGAGTTGATCCCGGAGTCCGAAGAAGGTGATCCAGAAGCCCAGGTGAACGCCACTGTACTGACTAAAGACCCAGACCAAAGTCCGGAAGAGCCCAAGGCTGTTTTAGCTAGCGACTACCGCGAAGGCAACCCCAGACATAACCCAGTATTTCAAATTATCCAATTTATATGCTTTTTACTTGTGCATTTACAATTCTTAGGATTTGAATTGAAACCCTAGAATGCATGATTCTAGGAACCTATGTACTGAACACTCGACTTGAGTCCGAGTATTTGCTATGCTTATAGGACCGGCAAAAGTCGAGTGATTGCCTGTCACTCGCGAGCTCTATAGGAGTTGTTTGTTTACTTTCTGCAATCAATATAAGGACGTCGGACGGGGTCGTGTTTGATATCATGACCTTGGGTGAGACCCCGTCTGAGTTGATGAATTCTGCTAAGGTCGTGGTGTGTGGTAGCAGTGGTTAAGTGTTTGAAAGTACTAGCCACATGCCGTAAATATGGTACGCGGTAAGCCTAGTAGCTGATCGGACCGGTGAGTGGATATACCTTTCACTCTCTCTTAGAGAGTGGTTTTTATTTATGTTTATGTTGCGCAACACCACGGGTGCAGGGAGGAAGTTGGTGCCCTGTAGTCGGGGAGAGTGACCTTATCCACAGGCCGGAATGAAAGGTCAACGGTTGTTTGGGAACGACCCGACAGTGTTCCAAATGTGTGTATTAGGTTTACCTTGCAAGGTTGGAAATCCGATTCTTATCGTCTGTCTCTCGCGGATATTGAGACTGCTTGATCCCTTTGCCACACACAGTAATAAGAGTAACATCATTTGATCAATCTTGATGTTTGACTAAAGTTCTACCATGGTTGAATAAAGTTAGTTGCTTACATATAATGGATAATCAACTAGAATATTGAAAGCTAAAATGTGAAATTAAGGACTTACTCTTTATTGCTTTTCAGCAAAAGAAAAACCAGAGCCTATAAAACCCGTCATAGTCTAGCTAGGTGGACTAAGTATATCCATTGACGGTTAAGTCTTGCTGAGTATTAGAATACTCAGCCTTGCTGTTGAAACCTTTTTCAGGTATGGGTTTTGAGGACCAGATCGCTAGTCTGACTTGGCCCTGCTCTTTGCCTCCTGGCTGGTCCGTAGAATGGGATCCGTCTTTGGCCGGCAATGACCCCGATGAGTGATAACTTGCTTGGGCTAGCTTGGTGTCCTTTTGCGACGTGTTGTAGCCATCGTGTTTTCTTTCCCCTGCTTTAAAACTCTGAACTTTAAACTTATGTCTTGTATAATGTTTTTACTAAGTTTGGATCTGTAATAATGTTTTAAACTTATTGTAATAACTGCTATGTCTGTGTTGTAAAATGTATGGTTGTGATATCTCTGGACTCGCCTTTGTGCGGGGTATGCTTGTTCGATCCGAGATCCAGTGGTCGTATTGGGACGTTACCCAACAGACCAAGAATTATTCCGTTTGAAGTGCGTTTGAGTCGGTGTTGCCTTTATGGTGATGGCCAGTGCACTTGAGCCGGGATAATTCAGGTGGTTCTGCCACAGCTGGTATCATAGCTGCAAGTGTACACCAGAGGTGTTGGAACCTTAAAAATTGATTTCGGTATAAAAATTGGACCAACAAAGTGTTTATAAAACTACGTTGGTTTCGTTAAGGATTGTGCATAGAACATAAAGCCCTAGGGAAATGTAAGAGAATTACTAGGTGGCTATTTACTTATGGTTTATTTATATTTGACTTCCAACACTTTACATTTTTGTCAAACCTTACTTTTGTGCACAATCAACCTTTTGAATTCTGTAACGACACACCTACGCGAAGGTAAGAAGGTAAGGATCCTCAGTCAGCTGAGGGAGTCTGACCTTCCCGTCGGTGATGCAAGCCGAACGCTGCCCTCAAGCAGTGGCTTACTTGAGGTGCTACCAATATACCAACTATTAGTTGACTATATTGGGAGTAAAGTGTACTCAGTCAGCTGAGGGAGTCTGACCTTCCCGTCGGCGATGCGAACCGAACGCTGCGCTCAAGCAGTGACCTACTTGAGCTACTGCCAATATATTGACCATCAGTCGATTATATTAGGAGTAAAAGTGTAACACCCGGTTTATAAAAGAACATAAACCGAGCAATCATATACGTGCCAGGATCAAGTCACACGTATATACAACAGAATGAATAGTATATCATAGCACATATCACGTAAAAAGATATAATAAAGCGAATACGAATGTTATTTATTACAATAATGACAAAATGTCTGATACAGCGGAAGCGAAGTACAAAATACAAAAAAGCTCTCCGAAGCTGAAGCAGGGCGCCACAGGGACGTCGACTGGGAGACGAAGCACCTAGAAGTCCTCGTAGTCCTGGTAGCGCTGGACGAACTCCCTCGTGTCGGCAGGAACTGAGCAGCAGTAGCATAGCCAAGAGGAAAAAGTAGTGGAGAGGCAAGAGTGAGTACACAACTTGTACTCAACAAGTATAACACAAACTATGAGGCTCTAGGCTGGCTAACTCAACTGCATTAGCTTTTAAGTGTTGGCAAAATTTTATTAAAGCTATTTACTATGAGTTGATGAATTACCATTTACCCAGTTACATAGTAATTAATCAGAATTAATTATGATACTACTGAGAACCAAACCAAACCAAACCACCAAGGTAAACCCCGAGAAGCACCTCCCTCGTCGGAAGGAGATAACTTCACTAATCAAAAGGAGGATCTGGGCCGCTCATAACCGTGAGCACGGCTAGTATACCAGTTTTACACTCTGCAGAGGTTGCACATCTTTACCCACAAGTCGTGAGCTATGCCAGTTGTTCATCACACTTCCTTAGGTGAGATGGCCAGCGACTCACTACGAGGCCTTTAAAAAGAATCTCGTTGGTAAGGCGTAACCGCGAGAGTTAGGTCGGCGACGATGGGGCCCACCTCTGGGGGTACAAGCACAGGAGCGCAATCCAAGCACAGACCAAGCCGGAGGAGCAGGGACCATTGAAGCTTACTACTCTTGCCCCGCAGGTAAGTTACTCCAAACCAAAAAGATCTAATTATTACGCCAAGTCTATCCCATTCTAGCCTTGTGGTAGCGTTGTTGTCCCAGGTTGTCGCTCTATGAACCGGTCCTTATGGAGAGTGGCCAACCAGGCAGTAAGCACCGTGCTGGTCCCCCTAAACCATGTTTCTAAAAAAACATCTTTTAACGAGAAGTGAGCCACTCAAGCCACACAGAGTGCCACTCTCAGAATTAAATTCAAGTAAACCATTAATCAAATTAATTAAAAAGGACCAGAGTGTGTTATAGCGCAGCAACCTAGCACAACTAACCAAAATGCAACCCAAAGGCATATATAAAGGATATAAAGTGGCTAGGACAGTCCTTATAGGCATACAGTATTAAAATGCAGTATGAAATTGTATTTAAAGTGATAGGTTGTTCATGTTATACTTGCCTTCCTTGTACTGCTCTGGCTGCTGCTCAAACTACTCCAAAGACGGCTGCTCCGGGTACTGGTACTGGGGCTCCTCCGATGGATCAACGTCTACTCACGAACACATGGCCAAAACAATGCACGAAAATAAGCATACAAACAAACACTAACAAAAACTAAGAAACAGTAAATCAATACATAAAAAACAGCACGCTAAACTAGTCTAAAGCTATTCTACGCGTTACAACGATCGCGTGGATATAAAGAACGCTAAAAACGGAGCTAAAACGCATAATCTAGGCCAAAAACAAGTTCTAGGGGCTTATTTGTAAGAAAAACAGGGTTCCAGGGACTTTTCTGCTAAAACCGAGGACTAAAACGTAAATAAACAATATTTCCAGGGTCTAACTCGCAAAAAGGACCGGTCTGGACCGCGGGTTCAAATTCTAGGAAGCTCAGGGTCTAAAACGTAAAAGTAAGGGCAGATCTGGAATTATTTTTCAACTGAGATGGACTGCGGGTTGATACTCCTAAAGGACAGGGACTCTTAAGCAAATGTGACGCACTGACCGGTACACAGGCGGTCAAACCGCATCTGGACCGTCTGATCTCGATCGAACGGATCTGGACCAAGAGGTACGTTAGATCTAATCGAGGCCGCTGGTCTTTGATCGAGCGGTGCGGGTTGATTCGAACGCGGGGAGTGGCAGCGCAGTCGCCGGCGGCGAGCAGGGCGGCGGTAGCATGCCGGACTTCACCGCAAAAGGTGCTCTGGAGCTTGTTTTGAGGGGGTTTTAGGTCGGGGGTGGTCAACGCGACCTGGGTAATCCACCTATGGCCGTAACGCGGGCCTGCAGCACGGCGGAGCGGCAGCACGACGGCGGGGCGGATCAAGGCCGCGTCGGCGAGAAATCTCGCACGGGGCAGGGACAGGACGAGGGAAAAAGAGGCGCGGGGAGGTTCGTTACCGCGGCGCGAAGGTCCGGGGAGGCGTTGGGGAGGGAGTGCGGCGGTGCAGAGGTGGATCCGCGGCAGCACGGCGGCGGTGGGGCGGACGGCGTTCGTGGAGGGATCCGGAGGAGGGCGCCTTGGGGCTTCTGGTCCCGGTGGCTCGACAAAGTGGGACCTGGCGGTGCTGGGAGACGGGGCGGCGCGGCCGGAGCAGCACCGGCTGCGGCGAATTGCGGCGGCGGAGCTCATGTGTGGTGGAGCAGGGGCGGCGGCTCTGCGCATCGCGAAGGGAGGCTGAGAGCGGGGAAAGGGGAGAGGGAGGCGCAAGGGCCGCGTGTTGTTTAAGGAGGGAGAGGGAGGCCCGGGGCGACTGTGATTCCACGCGAAGGCGGAGGAGATCGCGGCGGGGATGTCGGGCGGAGGTTGCGCGGGGAGGAAGAAAGGAAGGGAGAGGAAGGCGCTGACGTGTGGGCCCGGTTCGCCAGAGAGAGAGGCGCGGCTGGCGTGCGGGGCCGCGCTGTCAGAGGGAGAAAGGGGGAGGGCGCGGTTGGCTGGGCCGGTGAGCTGCGCACGCGTGGGCAGGCTGGGCCACGGCGGCGTTCTGGGCCGAACCAGGGAAGGAGAGGATGGGCCGCGAGTGGGAAAAAGAAGCAGGCCGGGCTGGGTTGTTTTTGGGATTGGGTTGGGTTGCCATTTGGGTTCTTGGTCTGGCTGGGTTGGCTTTGTTTTTTTTTTACTTCTATTTCTAACAACTCAAACTCAAGCCAAATGAATTCAAATTTGAATTTGAATTCACTCTAGCACTCAAACAAATAAAGCAATGCTCCAGCATGATGCAACAACGAAATTTAACCTAAGATAAAATTTGAATTATTTAAGGAACAAAAATTGAATTAAATGCAAGACTAGCACAAAAAATCCTTAGAAAAAATTAAATAAACCAATTAAATTTATTATAAATTGCTGAAATTTGAATTAGGGTGTTACAAAAAGTACCGTGAATACGTTGCCTCGGTAGCATATGAGCGCTGTCCATGCAGTGTTGGACGCATGGATGCCGCTTCTATAGTGAGCGGTAATGTATGGGGACGCTTTCATGAGTGCTGGCATAAAAGGTTCAATGCATATATATATATATATATACATATATATATATATGTATATATACATATATATATATGTATATATACATATATATATACATATATATATATACATATATATATATATATATATGTATATATATGTTCTGTCAAACTTCTGCAGGTACACTAACAATTATAGGGAGAGCCGTATCTATGTTATGTCACCGTACTAACCGCGTAAGCCCAACAATAGTTGGCAATTGTTTATCTTGAGAGGGAGAATAGATCGTGCATGCATAGTTTGATGATGTTTGATTTGATTCCTAGAATTTGAATTTGTTACATGAGCCTTTTTAAGGAATATTTAGTGTGGATCATCATAAATATGTTTAGTATGCTTAAATCATAAGTTGAGTTGAAACTTTATATGAAGAGCATATTTGTTGAAACATTTAAATTTCCTTGGATAAAAAGATGGATTTAAGTCATGCCTTCATCCTTAGCCCCATCTTGATGTTCTAATGATATTTTCGTTCCAAAGAATATCAAATGATGAACCAGTACCAATTGTGGTTTGTTTACCTCCTGAGTTTATGAAACCGTATAATCTTTTGAATTAGAATCACATTTTTCTGCAGTCTTCTTAAAAGCTTTATTTGAGAAGTCTTGAGATAATTCTTTAACTCACATTTGAATCTTTTTGGATTCAGATGGCGGACCTTCCGAGCATCTTCTGGGATGATGATGGAAATGCTCATACTGATTGCCTGTACTGGGAGGGCTTTCCTAGGATTTTGTGGGATACTCTTCGTATTTTCCACTACCCAGAACCACCCCGGTACAAGGGACAACAGTTTTCTGAGGATGGAGTTCAGAAGTGCAGTGCCACCATGACCATTCCTCAGCACCCTACTTTGGAGTGGCCGTCTATTGAGATTGAGGTTGTTGGATATCGCCTTGTGGACGCTTTTGAGACAGCAGCTCTAAAAGCTATTACCACCTTCTGTGAGCACCATTCGAATGAAGTGGCCGCCTATCCTATTGGCTTATTTCTGGCAGTCAGTGTTGGCAACGCAGAGTGGCTCTTCAGGACCACCCACTTTGGTCATTTAGTTGGAGATGTGGCTGATGAGACTATCCAAGCGGTGGTTAGGTATATGAATGTACAGTACCACTATCAGGATCTTCAGCAGAGGCATATGGATCAGGTGATAGACTTGGCCCAGACTTTTCAGCGAGGTCTTAGCCTGAGAGACACGCAGATTCAGGGGCTTTAGGAGGCTGTTGTTGGGAGAGATAACGCCATTGCACAGTACGAGCTTCAGGTTATGGAGCATGGTGCTGAAATGGTGCAGCACAACACAGTGATTGCTTTTCTTCAGGAGCAGGTTCACGAGATCCAACTGGAGCTGGATGATGCTATGGACCATATTGGTATGCTCCATGAGTAGCCAATACTCCCAGTTGTCCCAGCCGAGCCTGCAACAGAAGAAGAAGACCTAGAGGAGATTGAGGGAGTTTCAGAAATAGATTCCGAGCACGCGCCTGCTGAGCCTAACCCTCAGCCAGACGACTCTTCCTCCGGCAGTGCTTCCTCTGTGGGCAACCTCGACGACTTCTAGGCATCTTAGGATTGTCTTAGATAGCATGTGATCTTCCTTGTTGTAGTATATGTACATAGGGAAGGAAATATTGTAAAATAGGCCTAGGAAGGAGTACCACTTGTTGTAGCATATGTGATAAGGAAGCGTGATGCTAGGCTTGTAATATAAAGACTACCTTGGATGTAATATAGTCGTGGCTACCAGTTTGGAAATCTTGATCTTTCTGCTTGCCAAATTCTTATCTCTTCATCAGTGCATTTTTAGGCGGTTGATGAATACCGAAGTGATAGAGTACGAAGTTATCTAACAGCTGACCAAATTTTGATCTATGTTGGTTGAGCAAATATGTGTTATGCATATTGTGTTAAACTGCATCTTGTTAAATTCTGTTGATTTTGTTTTGCTGTCCAATGTATGATCATTGCACATACCATTAATTTTGGGAGCAAGAATAATGTATCTAATGGATGTTTTCCATAATTACAGATGGTTGGTCATACCCGTGGATCGCCTGAAGGTTTCGGCCGTGAAACTGGCAGTGGATCTCAGTAGCCACCGCCACCACCGCCGAATCTGGCCGAGCTAATGGCCATGCAAACTGAATTACTCCGTCAGTTGGTGCAAGGGCAGTAGAATCCACCACGCCAGCAGCATGGAGGACGTGATGCACAACCAGCGGGTTACCAAGAATTCTTTGGTACCCAACCTCCGTTGTTCAGCCGGACTAATGAACCTTTGGACGTCGATGCTTGGCTCCATACTATAGAGTCCAAGTTTGCATTGTTAGTAGTATCTTGTGCTAATGCGAACAAGGCTCAATTCGCCGCCCAACAGCTTCGTGGCACCGCTCGCATTTGGTGGGATCACTATTGTGCTATGCAGAATGTTGGACATGTTATCTCTTGGGAAGAATTCCGGAATGCTTTTTGGAAACATCATATTCCCGAGGGACTGATTGAGAGAAAACTGAATGAATTCTTGGCTTTGAATCAAGGGACCCGCACTGTTCTTCAGTATGCACAAGCCTTCAATCATTTGTGCCAGTACGCGGGCCATCATGTGGATACTGACGCCAAGAAGCGCGGCCGTTTTTGTCGTGGCCTCAATACCAATCTCAAGGAACGCCTGAACCTTGTTCAGCCAAATACTTATAATGAGCTGGTCAATATGGCCATTACTCAAGAAGGTTGTATCGTGGTACATCACGTCGAGAAGAAGCGAAAGGCACCAACAGGACCCTCGAGTGCTCAGCCACCAAGGTATCGTCTGGTGCAGAATACTCCACCAAGAGCTCAACAGAGAAATGCCCCAATGGGCAGGTTTGTTTTTAGGCCACCTCAGCAATCGGGAGGATTCAGACCTCCAGTCTTTCAGCAACCACAGCAGTTTGGCCCAAGGCCAAATGCCCCATAGTTCAATCGTGGGAACGGTGACAATCGATGTTTCAATTGCGGCAGTACTTCCCATTTTGCCAAGAATTGCCCGCAACTCAAGAAGTCTTATCCAGGGCAGAACTCCAATCAGAACAACAAAGGCAAGGGCAAGAAGAAAATGGTGCAAGTCTGACAGGGGTGAGTTAATTTCACTACTCTTGCAGAGCTTCCCGAAGGAGCACCAGTCATGTCGGGTATTTTCTCTATCCACAATAAACCCACAGTCATATTATTTTATTCTGGTGCAACTCATAGTTTTATAAGTGCCAAATTTGGAGTAAGGTTAGGATTGGATTTTTGTCATACCAAGAGATCTTACATGATAGCAACCCCTGGTGGGAAGATAGCTTCCAATCAAATCATTAGACATGTGCCAATTAAGTTGGGTAGCAATTTGATAAAGACAGATTTGATCTTGTTGAACATAGAAGGCATGGATGTTATTTTGGGCATGGATTGGATGACTAGACATAAAGTACTGTTAGATATCTCTTCCCGAGCTATTGAGATAGATTCACCTTATCAAGGAGCCACCATACTCTATCTGCCACAACGAGAGTGCTTCAACTCTTGTGCCTATGCCACAAAAGAAATTAAAATTGAAGATATTCCTGTGGTGTGTGAGTATGCGGATGTATTTCCAGATGATTTGCCGGGAATGCCCCCTGATAGAGATATCAAATTCGTTATCGAGCTTCAACCCAGTACCGCCCCTATTTCTAAGAGGTCGTACCGTATGCCTCCAAATGAGTTAGCAGAATTCAAAATCCAACTTCAAGACCATCTTGACAAGGGTTTTATACGTCCGAGTGCTTCACCATGGTAATGTCCAGCTCTGTTTGTGAAGAAGAAAGACAACAGTTTGAGGCTATGTGTTGATCATCGACCACTCAATGCGGTTACTATTAAAAACAAGTATCCTCTTCCCCACATTGATATCCTATTTGATCAGTTAGCTAGAGCCAAGATTTTCTCTAAGATTGATCTTCATTCTGGCTACCATCAAATAAAGATCAAGCCTTGTGACATTCCAAAAACAGCTTTCTCGACCAAATATGGACTCTATGAGTATCTGGTTATGTTTTTTGGTCTTACCAATGCCCCGGCATATTTTATGTACCTGATGAATTCACTCTTCATGCCGGAGCTTGATAAAATCGTTGTGGTGTTCATCGATGACATTTTGATCTACTCCAAGAATGAAGAAGATCATGCTCAACATTTACGCATCGTTCTTAAGCGATTACGAGATCGTCACATTTATGCCAAATTCTCCAAATGTGAATTTTGGCTGGATAGTGTGAAATTTTTAGGTCATACTATCTCCAGTGAAGGTATATCAGTTGATCCGACTAAAGTGCAAGAAGTGATGGATTGGGAACCTCCTACTTCGGTCCATCAGATTCGCAGTTTTCTCGGTTTAGCTGGATACTATCGTCGTTTCATTCCTGATTTCTCTAGAATAGCTAAGCCTATGATGGAGTTATTAATGAAAGGAGTGAAATTTGTTTGGGATGATAAATGTGAAGAAGCCTTTCAAACTCTCAAAGCACGATTAACTACTGCTCCAGTGCTGGCTACACCAGGCAGTACCAAACCTTTTGATGTCTATTGTGATGCTTCTGGTACGTGACTTGGTTGTGTACTTATGCAAGACAACCGGGTGATCGCGTATGCATCAAGAGCTCTTCAGAATCATGAGAAGAACTATCCAACACATGATCTGGAGTTAGCAGCTGTCATTCATGCTCTTAAGCTCTAGAGACATCATCTTATGGGAACTCATTGTAACATTTATACTGACCATAAGAGCCTCAAGTATATCTTCACCCAAGTTGATCTCAACATGAGACAGAGACGCTAGCTAGAATTGATAAAGGACTATGATCTAGAAGTGCACTATCATCCAGGAAAAGCTAATGTGGTTGCGGATGCACTCAGCCGCAAGTCACAATGCCATTGTCTATTTGTAGAGCTATTCAACGAAACTCTATGCCAGGAAATAATGAAACTAAATCTAGAAATGGTACCTCAAGGAAATCTGAACCATATAGCTGTCAAGCCTACACTTCATGATAGCATCATCATGGTACAATTACATGATGAAGGTATCAAAATCATCAAGGAAAAGCTATCCCAAGGAGAAGCAAAGTACAAGTGTTTCCGAGTGGATCATAAAGAAGTTCTATGGTTTGAATTTCGTCTGGTTGTACCCAAGAATCACCAGCTTAGAAAACAAATCCTTGATGAGGCACATCTATCAAAGTTTTCTATTCATCCCGGTAGTACCAAGATGTACCAGAATCTTAAACAGAATTTCTGGTGGACTGGAATGAAGAGAGAGATCGCGAAATATGTTTCTAA
Source organism: Panicum virgatum (assembly GCF_016808335.1). NCBI lineage: Eukaryota > Viridiplantae > Streptophyta > Magnoliopsida > Poales > Poaceae > Panicum > Panicum virgatum. The sequence continues at coordinate 31,950,762 of NC_053149.1, read as the reverse complement.
GTGTGATGTCTATCAAAGAGTTAAAGCTAGCCACTTGAAAGTAGCCGGTACTCTTCAACCTTTACCCATTCCATCCTGGAAGTGAGAGGACATTAGTATGGATTTTATCGTTGGTTTACCCAACACTTCTCAGAAGCATGATTCTATTTGGGTAATCGTTGATAGACTCACCAAGACCGTTCATTTTATTCCTGTGAATACAACTTATTCTGCCAAGAAGTATGCAGAGGTATATCTCGACCAGATTATCCGTCTGCATGGAGTTCCAAAGATGATCATTTCGGATCGTGGGGCGCAGTTCATTGCACGTTTCTGGGAACAATTGCAAGAATCCCTTGGGCCTTGGCACCAAATTGATTCGTAGTTCAGCTTATCATCCACAAACAGATGGGCAAACTGAACGAATCAATCAAATCCTTGAAGATATGTTGAGGGCATGTGCTATTCAATATGGCAAGAATTGGGATAAGTGCCTAGCACTGGCAAAGTTCTCATACAATAATAGTTACCAATCTAGTTTGGAAATGGCACCATTTGAAGCGTTATACGGTCGAAGGTGTCGAACTCCTTTGAGTTGGTCACAAGCCGGAGAATGCAAAATTTTTGGGCCAGATCTAGTCATTGAAGCAGAAGAGAAAGTCAAAGTTATCCAGACTAATCTTAAAGTAGCCCAATCAAGACAGAAAAGTTATGTCGACAAAAGAAGAGACCCTTTACAATTCAAGGTAGGGGATTTCGTATATCTGTTAGTATCTCCTACTAGAGGGGTTCAACATTTCGGCATAAAAGTGAAATTGGCACCCCGATACATCGGACCATTTGAAATCATCGAAACTTGTGGTCCAGTTGCTTACCGAATCCGTCTTCCTTTTCAGTTGGCCGTCATTCATGATGTCTTCCATATTTCTGAACACAAGAAGTGCATCAAAGTGCCCACTGAGATCATTAAACCACAAGATATCAAAATTGAAACCGATCTATCTTATGCTGAGTATCCAATCAGAGTTCTTGACACCAAAGAAAGAAGTACCAGAAGGGAGAAAGTTAAAATGTACAAAGTCCAGTGGAATCATCATACTGAGGAAGAAGCCACTTGGGAGACTGAAACTTATCTCCAAAGAAATTTTCCCGACTTTCTTAGAACCAATCCAGGTACCAAATCTTTCCGTACTTATTCTTCTTGTAATCTCGGGACGAGATTCCTTTTAGGGGGGAAGGCTATGACACCCTAGGTGTCTGCACAGTAGAACTATATTTATTTTATGCATCATGTGCTTATTTTGCTTGAAAAAGGATCTTATTGTAAAAAATCTAAGGGTAGTTGTGTAAATATGATTTATTGCAGGGTCCTTTGTATAGTTTAATTTGAATAGGGAGAGCTAATATTGCTTTTGTGTAGGGTTTATGTGTAAAATTTAGTGTAATCATTACATGGCAGAAAATTTTGCTTTTTAGTTTGAAATTAAACTGAATTTGCAATGGAAAAGACAAAAGTCCATTAAATTCAAAATCCTTCCTATGTTTTCAACATAACTCTTTAACCTTTGGTCAAATGAATTTTTGCAAAACACTAAAGTTGTAGATCTTGAAAAGTTGAACAACTTTCATGTTGGGCACTTTTTCATTTGAGACCTAGTTTAGAAGTTATTTTAGTTTTACAGTGGGATCCCCGAACTTTTTGGAATTTGCAAAAAGACCCAACAGTCTTCTTCCCTCTCTCCCTCTTTGCTTCACCGCCGCCGGCGCTGATCGGCGCTGCCCGCCGCTGTGGGAGGCCGCATGCCACCTCCTGCTTCGCCCACCGCCCCCCGGCACCTCTGCAACCCTCTGGACCCACTACCCCTCGCGCTGGACCCCTCCTCCCCTCGCCACGCCACCACGATGAGCTCCGCGGCCGCCACCTCGCCGTCGCCGTGGACAGCTCGCTGCAGAGCCTCAGCTCCCCAACTCGCGCGCGCCTCAGTACCAGGAGCAATCCCGTTTCACTTTCCCCTCCTTGCCTCACCCGCTCCCTGCCCAGAACCCCCAGAACATCGCCGCCGACCACCCAAATGCCGGTGAGCTCGAGCTCACAGTCGCCCCGCACCTCCAGACCACCTCCGCCCACGCAGACCCCACCAATAGCTCCGTCTTGTCCTCACGCAGCTCACCGACCCCTCCTCATCACCTATTCTCCACCGGAGCAACCTCGCCGCCGTTTCCCGAGCTCCGACCGCCACTGCTCGCCGTCGACGACCCACCTCCGGCCGCCTCCTCCCCGACCTGACCCGACCAGAAGGTAGCGCGTGACGCCCTGAAGCTCCCATGCCTCTCCACCCTCGCCGCTGGCGACCCGAGCCGCCGGAAACGGCCGGTCAACCCCCTCCCCTCGCTCTGACTCTGGCCAGGGGTATGTTTGCTAGGATTTGAAATCTTCTAGGGGCTTGGATGCAAGTCTTCAGTTCTTTTCCTTTTGTTTTTAGGCTGAACTTTGAAAATGCCTAGAAATCCGTAAAACAATCAGAAAAATACAAATCCAAATGTTTTGGAATCCTTGTTACAAGAACTATAAGTTTTGTTACATGCACATCTTCAGTTTTGGTCTGTATTTTAGTCTAAGAAAAATAGTTGAATAATTAGGTTTTATTTGTTCTAGGAGTTCTACTCAGTAACTGTCTGTGATTGTTGGCTTGATTGTATCTTACAGTGTTACTAGTGCTTGGTAAATATTTGAAACCTTTTTGACATTATTAACTAGGTCAAAGTTTCAAGATTCCTAAATTTACTAGTTTTGCTAAGTTATTTGTGCTGGTAGAAATATTTAAGTTCTGAGTGTCAAAAAATTTTTCGCGCATGCATGTTACTACAGGCTTGCTGTTGCCCAAGTTTGAGAAATTTTAGAGCTGTTTAACTATATATTTGATTTAATGCGTGTTAAGTAGGCTTTAATTGTGATAAATAGCTTCCTTGCATAGAAAAATCTGAAAATTTTAGTGGTCTCTATTTTGTTCATATATCCATGTCTGTAAAATTTAAAAGCCAGAACCATGATAGAAGTTTCTGTACTAAATAGTTTTACCATATGTGATTTAGTTTAGTCAAAATTATTACTTCTGCTTTATGACAAAATAAATTCTGAAAAATTTATAGGACGTTCATAAGTATTTGAAGCATGTTCAGAGAAATTTTGAGCTTCATAAGTATTGTGGTTTGTACTGTAGAATTTAATCTTTTTTTAGGTGCTACCTGAGTAAATGTTTTCTTCTGATTAAATGGCTGCATGAAATGGTATGAATTTTACAGGATAGATTTCTCTCTATACCTTCTGTTAGCAGTAATTTTTCTGATTTAAAATGATATTTTTGTGCTGAGTTATTCAATTATTAGCAAACCATGATTGGTATGCTATATAAACTAACTAACACTTACTTTGTAAGTCAATCAAGTTGTTTTGTGAGGTTGATCTAGTTATTTTTGTGTAGTAATAAATGTTAGATAACTACTCTATAAATAGACTATAACTTTACCGTGAAATGTGTGTGGTTGTAATTTCGTCTCTTGTATCACATATAGATACGACTATTCTAGCGGACGGGACGTACGAGTTGATCCCGGAGTCTGAAGAAGGTGATCTAGAAGCCCAGGTGAACGCCACTATACTGACTAAAGACCCGGACCAAAGTCCGGAAGAGCCCAAGGCTGTTTTAGCTAGCGCCTACCGCGAAGAGAAGCCCCGGACATAACCCAGTATTTCAAATTATCCACTTTATATGCTTTTTACTTGTGCATTTACAGTTCTTAGGATTTGAATTGAAACCCTAGAATGCATGATTCTAGAAACCTATGTACTGAACACTAGACTTGAGTCCGAGTATTTCCTATGCTTATAGGACCGGTAAAAGTCGAGTGATTGCCTGTCACTCGCGAGCTCTATAGGAGTTGTTTGTTTACTTTCTGCAATCAATATAAGGACATCGGACGGGGTCGTGTTCGATATCATGACCTTGGGTGAGACCCCGTCTGAGTTGATGAATTCTGCTAAGGTCGCAGTGTGTGGTAGCGGTGGTTAAGTGTTTGAAAGTACTAGCCACATGCCATAAATATGGTACGCGGTAAGCCTAGTAGCTGATCGGACTGGTGAGTGGATATACCTTTCACTCTCTCTTAGAGATAGGTTTTTATTTATGTTTATGTTGCGCAACACCACTGGTGCAGGGAGGAAGTTGGTGCCCTGTAGTCGGGAAGAGAGACCCTATCCACAGGCCGGAATGAAAGGTCAACGGTTGTTTGGGAACGACCCGACGGTGTTCCAAACGTGTGTATTAGGTTTACCTTGCAAGGTTGGAAATCTGATTCGAATCGTCCGTCTCTCGCAGATATTGAGACTACTTGATCCCTTTGCCACACAGAGTAATAAGAGTAACATCATTTGATCAATCTTGATGTTTGACTAAAGTTCTACCATGGTTGAATAAAGTTAGTTGCTTACATATAATGGATAATCAACTAGAATATTGAAAGCTAAAATGTGAAATTAAGGACTTACTCTTTATTGCTTTTCAGCAAAAGAAAAACCAGAGCCTACAAAACCCGTCATAGTCTAGCAAGGTGGACTAAGTATATCCGTTGACGGTTAAGTCTTGCTGAGTATTAGAATACTCAGCCTTGCTGTTGAAACCTTTTTCAGGTATGGGTTTTGAGGACCAGATCGCTAGTCTGACTTGGCCCTACTCTTTGCCTCCTGGCTAGTCCGTAGAATGGGATCCGTCTTCGGCCGGCAATGACCCCGATGAGTGATACCTTGCTTGGGCTAGCTTGGTGTCCTTTTATAACGTGTTGTAGCCGTTGTGTTTTCTTTCCGCTGCTTTAAAACTCTGGACTTTAAACTTATGTCTTGTATAATGTTTTTACTAAGTTTGGATCTGTAATAATGTTTTAAACTTATTGTAATAACTGCTATGCCTGTGTTGTAAAATGTATGGTTGTGATATCTCTGGACTCGCCTTCATGCGGGGTATGCTTGTTCAATCCGAGATCCGGTGGTTGTATCGGGACGTTACCCGACAGACCAATAATTGTTTTGTTTGAAGTGCGTTTGAGTCGGTGTTGCCTTTATGGTGATGGTCAACGCACTTGAGATGGGATAATTCAGGTGGTTCTGCCATAGTATTTTTGAAAAGAAATACTCCGGATATTAAGCATCACGTAGGAGAAGATCATAGCAACTCTTTTCAGCCATATCATAACCCACAACAACCTAGATTCGAATTCTGCTTTTTCGCTACCCACAAGTTTCAAGCTTAAGGTTTGAACATCTAGCCACCAAACTCAGAACTTAGAGAGAGCACAAGATTGTAACTAGGCATATAAATGGAACTAACAGAGCAATTATTCATCATCTCAACAAGGAAAAACTACACATGCTTACTACACATACTGGAAAGCAAGTAAATATTTTTGGGTTTTTAAAGGTTTTGTCAGTTTTTATTTGATTTTAGTTATGCAAATTTTTATGGATTTTTAGAATTTTGCAAATTTTTGTTTGGCTTCATGCAAGGTTTTGAAAAGCGGTAAAGATAGAGTTTGACACAAGGTACCTCTCATGGGGGTCCTCCCCCAAGCTAAGCTTCAGGCTCACTGCTGCTGGTTGGGATTAAACCCAGCCCAACAGTAGTAGGCCCTCCACTCCTCCTGGGATTGCTGCTGTTGCTGCTCCAGATTGCGGATCCTCTCGCCTATGTATCGCTGCCAGTTTTGAGTTGACTTGATGTGCTGGCCTAGCGACTCGTCGATGTTGGTGGTGCGCATGTTCAGCTCGCCCATCTGCCGAGTCAGAGTGGCGAAGCCTCTGGACGAAGCTGTACATCGCGGGGGTCCACTGGAGCTGGAACTGGTGGACCGGTGCCCTGAGTGCCCTGAGACCTACCATGCCCACTCAGTGGAGCTGGCACTCTGCCATGACGAACCTCCAGCCTCATATTGCTGTGGATGAGGTTGAGGTTGCTGCTGCATGAACTCCTCTCTTCTGGCCCTGCTTCTTGTAACCCTGCCAGGAAGACCAGAAATACTATGCCGGCGGCTCTCCTCTTGTGGAACAAGAGGGATGGTTAGCGAACGGCAGTTATACAAATGATACCCCGCGTTTGGCAACGGGATTTCATTTACATAGCCAAGCGAAAAGAAAATCAAGGAGTCATCCGGGCCTTTCTTGAGTGTGTGGCCTTGAACCAAGTACGCCTCATCGATCATAACACGGGGCTCCTCAATGAAGGGAACGTGGTTTCCATCTAAGATTCCCATGTTTGATGCGATGCGGGTAACCAAAGAAGTGCATTCAATAGGACCTGTCATCTGAAAATTTGTGAGCCATTGCTTAAACATTGCTTGTGCGGGGGAGATTCGGATTTTGTTGACCATGGCGTATAATATCATCAACTCATCGTTCCGCACTGGTCGTGGATCATCTCTTGGAAAGAGAGTGATAGCCACCCACTTGTGCATCAAACGAAGAGTCGTATTTTGAATGTCATTGCACCGAGGTATAAACTTGCCATGAACAACTTGACCCAAAATCAAACCCCAAAACTCATGTCGATCAAAACCGCGGCAAGCTTTTGCAAGGGAAATCGGCAAGCGCGCGCTAATACCAAGGAGGTGACTGAAATTTCTCCAATTAAAATAGCATTCAACTCCAAAAAGTCGGAAAGAAACACCATCGTCCACCTCCCGAAGAGTGCAAAGAAACTGGATGGTGAGGAGATGAGAACCATTCTCCTCAATGGGAACAAAACCATCCCATCCAACCGCATGCCAAACACGAGCGAAGTCAACGTCCATACCTGCTTTTTCGAGAAGGTCTGGATCGAAGGCTCTAGTATGACCAAAGCTTCGATTCTTGATCATGGCGTAGGCTTGACACTCGCGGTCGTCTTGCAAGTCTAGGTACGGTGCATCATCTTCATCTATTTGCAAGTCCTCGGCTTGCGGTTCTTCAGCTTGCTCCTCGAACTGTTCTTCTTGTTCGCCTTGCTCATACTCCATTGTTGTCGGTGTTGGTGCAGGTTCGGGGGAATGATGAGAGCTCGACTCGCCCTGCGAACGGGACGAGCCCAACCTCATCATCCTCTTGAGAGCTCCGGAAATTTTCCGCCGTGCACCTCTCATGCTTGCAACAAGAACGAACAAGAACAAATGAGAACAACTCGATTCGGGTTACGTTAGTGAAATGAAAATGAAACTCTTACCCAAAAGTTGTTCCTCCAAATATGTGATCAATCTTGCAGCAAAGAAATGAGAGAGAGAGATTTCTTGAAACCAAACTTGAGCCAAAATCCAAAGGAAACCCAAGCAAGAATGTGTGAGAGGGAGTGAGAGTGGAGAGAGTGAGCATGAGAGCTCATCACCCCTCTCTCTGCCTCTATTTAAAGGAAAGATGGCGCGTGCACCAAAGGAGAGGCAAGCCACAATGGCTATGAAGCCGTTGGAGAAGGTGGGGCCCAGGAGCCGTTGGCCCTGGGTCGGCCGACCTGCGGGGTCGGTCGGCCCTAGGGTGGGCCCCCTGGTGCCCCCCTTCGGCCTAGTGCTTCCTCAACGGTTAAGTTCTTTGAAAATATGGTGCACGGACAAAAGTTTGCTCAAAAAGATGTTCAAATTATTTTTCCCAAAGGATTTTAAAACTCAGAAAATATTTTTGGTCTTTTTATAAAAAGGGAAAAATGCTAGAAAAATTCCAGCATGCAGAAAACAATTTTGAAGATTTCAAACATGCAGTGGAGAAAAACAAATAAGGTGTAAAGAAAATGTTGAAAAGCGGAGAAAGCAAATATGAGATAAATACCAATTTACCTTTGGCAAGGGCGCGTCGTTTAAAGTCCGATGTGCATGACTTTTCTCCATTGTTATTACCATTCGTGGGCTCGTCCTGGAGAATTGGACGAGGTCGAACTCTCGACCTTCCGCCACACCTTCTTTTCCTTCTTCTTTCTTTTTGGTGCGGAGGGTCGTTGTTCTGGCTGGGGTTCTGGTGCACCCCAGAGTGCTTGCCCTTTACTGTCTTGTTGGATCATGAAGCGCTGCTCTTCCTTCTTTTTGAACCTAAAAAACATATCCTCCCTTCCGACACAGAAATGGTTTTCTCCCTTTCTGACATCGATCCTTGCCTTGGCAGACCTTAGAAAAGGTCGCCCAAGTACGAGGTCGACTCCGAGGTCACCCTCCATATCCATTACCACAAAGTCGGCAAGGACGAAGGAGTCTCGTACTCGTACGAAGATGTGTTTGGCTATCCCTTCGGGATACCGAATGGTTGAATCTGCAAGCTGTACGAGCATGGTTGTAAGGGAAAGAGCAGGATATTCAATTGCTTCATATATTACCTTGGGCATTATATTCACGCTTGCCCCCAGATCGCATAGGCATCGCTCGAAGTGTTTGATGTACATCAAGCAGCTAATCATGGGGGCCCCTGGATCCTCTTGCACCATTGCTACCATGCCATCCCAAACGTCGTTCCTTGGGGGATAGTACCTACCTACATGGTTATTGCGTGGTGGCCTCCAAGACGAGTTATCCCGTCCAGTAGACACCATGATGACATTTTCAACGGGAGACTCGGGTTGCCCCGGGATCTTCCCGCTCTCAACAGTAGGTAACGAAGCAGCAATTTGTGCAAGCTGGGTTTCGATCATTTTGTTGAAAGTTAACTGGTTTTTAAGAGTTGAAGACAAAGTTTCAAGCTTGGCATTTAAACTTTCCATGAATTTGTCATTGGCCAAAAGCTTTTTATTTATATTTTCGTTGATTTTAACTTGTCCAAGAATAAGTTCTCTCAAGGGAGGTTGGTTTGAATTGAAATTCGAATTATAAGAAGGATTGTAGTTATTACCTACCTAAAAAGATGGACGTGGCTGGTTCCACCCCTGGCCTCCTTGTTGTGGACGGTACCCGTTGCTGTTGTTGTTGAGGTAGGCGCAGTCTTCACAGGTTTCGGGGCAGTTGTTCCCCGAGTGTACATCATTACCACAGACTTCGCATGTGAAGTGCGAACCCATGGTGTAAATAGGAGCATGGATCGGTTGTTTGCTCCCTTCCTCCATCTTCTTGATTAGGAGGTCCAGCTTCGCGGCAATCATATCCATCTCTTTGATGGTATGCATGCCTTTTGTACGGGGTTGGAGTCGTTCATTGCCCCACCCCTGATTGGAGACCATCTTCTCAACCAATTCTTTTGCTTTGGCGATAGTCAGGTCGAGGAAGGCTCCTCCAGCAGCAGCATCAATGTTGGCTCGAGATGTCGTTGTGAGCCCGTTGTAGAAGCTTTGCAGGACGAGCCACTCATCAATGCCATCATGAGGATAGGCCAGGATGTATTCCTACAGCCTCACCGAAGCTTCTGGGATGGATTCCATCCCTGTCTACTGGAAACTCGAAATTCTCCCGCGCAGGGCATTTGTTTTGCCCAGCAGGAAGAATTTTGCGAGGAACGCCTTGGAGCATTTGGCCTAGGTGTCGATGTCCTTTTCTTTGTAAAACCACTATTTCGCCTTCCCCAGGAGGGAAAAAGGAAACAGACGAAGCTTGACAACGTCGGCGGTGACACCCCGTATGACAACGGTGTCGCAGAGCTCCAGAAAATTCTACAAATGTGCATTTGCGTCCTCATTTGGCTTGCCACAGAATGGGCTAGCCTGCACCATGTTGATGAGGCTTGATTTGAGCTCAAAGTTCACATCCCCGACATTGATGTTGGGGCCAGTGGCCACATTGTCAGTGGAGGGGACGGAGAACTCGCGGAGAGTCTTTTCAGCCATAGCCTCAAGAACGAGTGGTGCTTCCGAAATGGGTTTCTGGGCCGGGAGAATAGAAAGAGGAGGAACGACGCGAGGTCGTGCCCTTCTCATGAGCCTCTCTGGATTGTTTGTGTAGTTTTCCGGCAGGGAGAAATCGGTCATACAATACCCCTGTCTTCTTTCAAATCAAAAATAAAAGAAGACATAAAGTGACATTAGCCTGAAAGAGTAAAGACTATATCCTGAGTACAAGGTCTAAGTTAATATCAGCATAATATCTTTGTTCACTTGCCGTCCCCGGCAACGGCGCTAGAAATGCTTGTTGACATTTCTTAGCGCAATCACTAGGAATGGGTAATCCTTAGCAACAGCGCCATAAATGCCTGGCAGTCCTTAGTGCAATCACTAGAAATGAGGGCGCCGAACCCATCCTAGCAACTGCACCCAAGGGGTGCCACTCTCGTGGTATAATCAATACGATTACAGATGGATCCGCAAGCGCACGGATATACTGTTGTAGCATTTCACCCAGAGAGTAAGGGTATCATCATTTATTTGTGTCCCAAAGGACGGCAGCGGCAAAGGTATTGTATTCAACATTAACCATGACATTGTGCCTCAAGCAATAGGCAATACTCTAACAGGGGTAAGTACAGATAAAGAATAAGCAAGGGTAATGCGATACAGCACACATCCACACTCCAAGAGGAAGGAATAAAGGAGAGAAACTATAAAACAAAGAACTACTATATCCTACGTTAAGTCAGCTGGAGCTTAGGCTAGGTTAGGTGTCCTAGTGCTTCTATCCAAAGCTGGAGTCATGTTAGATCATGGTTAGGACTGCAGGTGCCAGGAAAATGGGACAGCGGGGAGAAGGTCCCGCACCGGAGTACATCCAATCCCGTTACCTCTTTGCATGAACTCCTACACCGAACCCGAACGTCGGGGAGTACGCTAACGCAACACTGCTGTTACGCCGGTCGGACAGGGCTGTCACCACCTGCCATCTACCCCAGTCACACCGTGGAGCACGGTCATATCCGAAGGATCCCGCATACCCGAGAACCACGCTCGTGTATGAAGTCACTACTCTAGTGCCCCCAGGTCTCCCACCCTTTGAATGGACGAGTAAAACACTAGAGCAAGCCCGAAAGCACAACGAACCTCTATCCGTACCCGGATCATCTGGCCTAACCATGACCGTAGCATAAGTTATGAATGATCTAAGCATGGATTGATAAACTATCAAGATAGTAAAGCAACCATGGCAAAACTCTATATTATGAATAGATGTCTGACAAGTCGGATACAAAGCCATACCAGGAGTCGAGGATTGCACAACGACCCCGAGGACGACTTGTTCGCTAAAGAGAACTAGCCTAGCTCTACTACCTAGCTAAAAGAGCAAGAGAGATGAGAGCCTTCTTGGAGAGAATGGAATGAAGTGTGTGTGTGTGTGAGAGGGGTGAGAGGGGGCCCTATTTATACTATTCGAGGTCAGTTCCCGCCAAATGCACGTATGGAAGGTAATCAGGAGACTTGGGGCCGACTCCTCCTCGAAATGCACCTGGACGGGAGGCCGGCCAGGTTCGGCCGGCCCCACCTGGCCGCCTCTCATCCTTATCCTTCTCTAGCAGGCTGACATGTGGGCCCTGATATCTTTCCTTATATGCATTATGCGTGGCGTGCCCGTTTGCTCTGCCAGATGGGCCCTCCTTGTAAGTGGGTGACGCCAGACGCGATATTCTGTGTGGTTGTATGGCATCTGCTGCGTGTTTTTGTCTTATTCCACTCCTGCTCATCTGAAATGTACAAAACTCGAAAACAACTATAGAGCAAGGTTAGTGATACAAATATGTGAGTAAGGCATGCAGTTTTCCTTTATTATTGAGTATAGTTGACGGGTGAAAATGGCACTTAAGCACAGTCAACACTGGCCAAGCATGAGAAGGAGGGAATTGCCTAGAAACAGAAGGGGCAGCCGAACAAATTGAAAGATACGAAGCCCTCATCAAAACATCAGGAGCAATCGGATTCTCATCCAAGTCAAGGTGGTTATATGCCATTCAATGGGTCGATTGCTCCATGGTATTGCTGGTATCCTTACTCTTGCATGCCTATGGATTACAGTAGGATGCATATGAAATCATATTATATTCAATATCCTCCTATGTATCCAAATCATACTTCATCACGCGGACCGATTGTTGCTATCAATAATCTGGTCAAGAAAGATCTTGATTGCAGCAAGGCGGATGAGAAGAGCGTGAATCAAGATTCAAAGTATTTACAGTCGAGATGGTGTCCCTCGGGCTTGTCTCATACTCAGAAGCAAAGGCTGCAATGTTTACGCAAAAAGGAGTCAATGGAGCAACAAGTGGAGGCTGCGCCGGAGACGTCAATCAACATGAAGAAGGTGTGGCGGCCAAAACAAGTTGTTTCAATATTAGAGACCTAGCAAAATAAGTAAACCAAAATTGTCGCAAAAGACGATTGGAAACAAAACAGAATGTACCGGATTTTTAGCACGTACAACCATCAAACCAGAGACCAAAGCAGGGCTCGACAAAACAAAAAGTATCATGGTACATCGTTCTTCCTTGAAATGGAACTTGAATGCCTTGAATAGAGCAAGTTATGGCCGATAGTTGTTTATCACCCTTAGCACAAATAAAGGCCGATGTATTGTTAGTCATCGCCCTTAGACAATTTTGGTTCAGAAGAATATTTTTTGGCAAGCAAGCTTTACCAAAAAAATAAGGGGGCATATGTTGATAGCCAAAATTGGCATCAACCGGTCTGACCAAGCAGTCTGACCGGTCTGGTGTTGTAGCCTGTCCGCAGGGGTCCGACCGGTCTGACCAGTCGAAGAGGAGTCCGAGTACAATTACAATTTTTGTAGATCTAGATCTGTAAAAAGGATTCCTTGCAGGATAAGTCCATCCCACCCTATAAATATAAAGGGTCACGGCCAATTGAGTGATCATCCAATCGATCAAAATCAATATAACTTCTACTTTTTATTGTCTTTATCTTTTTCTCCAAATCCTAGCTTTTCCAACCTCCATCTGCTATTCTTCATTCATTTCCACGATGTTTGAAGGCGCTCTAAGTGGCCTGCCAATCCTAGAACAACCCTGCATGCGCCTGCCCTGCTGAGGTCCCTCCCAACGAGCATTCATCAAACTTTGCTGATTCACCCCGGTGACCGGTCTCACCGCTCCACGCAGGAGGCGCTGCATAGAGCTCCTCAACGAGCCGCGCGACCTAGCGCGTTCGTGTGTTGATCTGTAAAAGGCGTCAACAGAGTGCTTGCCTGTGCTTGTCCTATTCTTACCCCCCCTCAGATTTATAGGGAGAGCTCAAGGGGTGTCTTGGGCCGAGTTTCACCAAGCTAGGCACCAAGAACCGCCATAAGGAAGGTGTGAGGAAGCTTCCTGTCAAGGGGGAAGGTCGGTGGCTCCTGGGCCCACTCAGCTGACCACCCCGGTCGGCCGACTGCCAGGTGCGCCCAAAAAGACCCCTCTTGCGTTGGTAGGCCTCCACGTGTCTCCTTATCACTTCCCCGCGTGCCTAAACCTCTGGTAAGTAGGTTTGGTACTGGAAGTGGGCCCTTTGATCCATGTGAGCCTGAATCATGCGCTCTGATTGGTCGATGATTTTTCCCGTGGATCATGGGGCCAACCTGAACTTTAGTCCTTTTTCCATCTTTGCATAATTTCTAGGGGCATAATGGATTTCTACTTATTTGGGATAGAAATTCATATAAAATATTTAAACTCTAAAGATTTTCTAATCAAGACACTAAAAATTAGTCGTTAACAAGCGTCAACAATGCACAGTTGGCCGAGGCAGGCATGTTACGGTAGGCAGAACCTCCCGCCAGGCAGGCACATCCCGCCAGGCAGGAGCTTCTCATAGGATGGAACTTCACGACAGGCCCGCGCTTCTCAGGACGGCAGACCATCTCAGGCAGCACCTTCACTAGACACCTCTGCACAGCCAAACCCAGCCATAACACACATGAGTTTCGAGGAGGCCTATGGGTACTATGCCCAGGTTGGCCAGAGTTCGTACCAGGGTGGGGCAGCATGGGATACGATCACGACCAAGGATTCTACTACCCACTAGGTATGCAGACTTCCCATGGTCCACAGGTCGGCCCATCAGGACCACAGGTTGGTCCATCAGTATCAGCTCGCTTCGAGTTCGACAACCCGCTCACATGGGGGTTGTCAGACCTCACTACTCAAATCAATGCCTTGGAGTTACTCCAGCAGTAGATGGGTCACAACCTTGAGCACAACACTAGCCTCACATAGGAGAGTTGGGGGGATGTTATCCTCCATTCATTACGATTGGAACCAGGATACCTACTACCCCCTGTAGCCATATCCAGATTCCGATCAGCAGTCCTGAGCTTCATTGAAGCTTGGGGGGTGATCATGAGTGCCCAGGTAAGTTGTCATACCCACTCATTCGTTCGTAGAGCCTTGCCATGAGTAGTAGTAATAGTAATAATAATAATAATAATAATAATAATAATAATAATAGTTGTATAAAAATATGCTTAGAATAAAATTGTCTCTCATATGTGTGGAAATCCGTGCAAGCTCTTACCATGGAAATGATGAATAGTTGCTCTGTTTAAACTTTGCATGCTCCCCGTTTACAGCTTTTTACTCATCTAATACTAGAGCTAGTTGGCACGTAATAGACACCGCTGAAAATATGATTGTGTGGGAGCATGAACATGATTTCTAAGTCTAAGTTGTTGTGGGATTCGAGATAGCCTACATTGGATCAAAACTGTATACCTTAATAAGGGAATTTCTCAGAATCCATTAAAATTTTGAATCATGGTGAAAGAATTCGCCGATGGTTTACATGTCCTATCCAGAGCCATAATGTTTTATTACATGAGCAAACCATAGTCTATCTTGATTCACTTTGAGCTTTGTCGAATGATGAGTTTGTTTGAGGAAAGGTACTTATCAACCTCCAGTCTTTCTCCTTCGTACACCCATTTCATTGCTAGCCTCAAAAATGTCTGGTATGACACTTACCTACTCTGGGTATTGTTATCCATTTTTGCCAGACAATTCCACCACAACTCCATCCCAAAATCTCCATTATGTGCCTATTCATTTCAAGAGGGTCAAAATTATTCAAAAGCTCCATCTGAAAATTTCTATCAAGGAGGACATGGTGTAATCTTATTTTTTTTAAAAAAAGAAGTACCCATGATCCTTAGCAAAAGAGTTCAAATAAGGAGTTCAAATAAAATGACCCAAAATATTTCCAAGTGTGAGTCCATTTCCTCCCTCTCCCCTGAACATTTGAAATTCCATAAGATCAGAATTTGATCAAGTACCTACCTCTCGCGATCCACTCTTTGTCTCGGCAATATAGGTAATCAAGGTATGCTACACTCTTCCTACCCAAACCTCCACAAATCAGCCTTAGAGTAGGAAGAAGTTGGTCAAATTTCAACCATGGTGAGGATCATACACCTTGAGCGATTGAGAGTACCTTCAGGGAACTTTAACCATACTTGTGGAAAACTTGCAATTATTCCGAGAATGAACCTGAATAGGGAAACAAGAAAATATTCCGATGAAGGTTATTCAATCCTCCAACCGCTCAAGACAAGGGATGAAATGTGAATAGGCCCCATCAACCAGAGCATATAGGTTATGAGCCAACTTACTCAACGTACATACGGGTAGAGTAATATGTTGTGCATAGGTTACCTGTAGGCGGTACAAAATGATGCAGCTCCTGATCCACCGAGCCTCAGTGTTAAGCTTTGCTCGAGGACAAGGAAAAGTTTAAGCTTGGGGGGTGTTGACGGCCATTATTTCACATTCTTACCATAAACTTCTTGAGAATAAAATGAGATCTTGCACTATGTTCCACGCATATTTTATTTAATTCTAATAAGTTCCACAAGTTTTGGATGAGTTGTGCTTGCAGGAGATCACAACCTAAAAATGGACGAAAACAAAGAAAATCCAGGCCGCCCGGCCTCGACCGTGCCGGGCGGCCTAACACCTCAACATACATGGGTGCATCCTTATTACAAGAGCAACATGACATGTTCACAATGCCCTTTGTGACACCTCTGGTGTTAGTTTAACCAAAGCCAGGCAATTAACAGATTTTCACACACAAATGAGCTAAGAAAACTTAAATATGAACCCTATGGCTAGTTCTTGCAAACTTGTGTGTAAATGTATGTGTGCATGTGTTTGAGTGCAATGTGTTTGAAAAACAATAATTGGTACCCTTTTAAACTTGACTTGACATGTGTGGTAACAAGACAATAAAATAAACCTTTCATAATGAGCTATAAACTTTCTATGCAAATCAAACCCAAACTGGAAAGCCCTCAAATGCAAAGATCAATGGAACCATTCTTTGATTTGTGAAGAGCTACTAATTCAAACAAATTAAATCAACAAGAGTTCAATTTCTAGTAATAAGGAAGTTAAAAATAACTTTCAAGCCAATGCACTTATGCATAGGAAAATGAATCTACATATTCACCATGTCATGTTCAACAAAAACCTAGTTGAAGCCTAGGAGTAAAAGTGCCAAAATTCACATGAAATGATAAGTACTTTAAATGACAGTTTTTGAAATAATTAAATAACTCTCAAACCATTGCTCGAATGAAAAAGTGTATAACACGAAAGTTGTAGATCTCGAAAAACTGAGCAAAAGTGGTATTCAACACTTTTTCATTTGAGGCCAAGATTAGGGAGAAAAATTGAAATTACAGAACTGGGTTTTGTAACTTTGGTCTAATTACGAAACTGCCACTGCCAGCACACCTCCCTCTCTCTCACGCCATCCGTACTCCGGCGACGGCAAACCGCCCCGGGAACGGCCGTATGGGCCTGTGCGCCCCTGGTTTTGCTCGGAACCGCGTCGCCCTGTCTCGTCCTCGGCTTGCCACGCTCCCATGGTGACCTGGACGGCCGCCACGACGCCCGCCATGTGCCACGCCGCCCAAACGACGTCGCCGCTCGCCGTCGCCTACCTCCGCCCCTGCCCGGCCGAATCAACCTCCCCCGGATGGCGCACTGCACTCCCAGGAGCTCCCTCCCTCTCCTTCACCGCCTATAAAATGACCCCGAGCCCCCTCGCGCGCCCAGACCCCTTCCACCACGGCCATTGGCGCCGGCGAGCTCGAGCTCGCTGTGGAGCCGCCTCCACCGCCCCGCATTGCCTCCTCCGACCCCGTCCTCGCGCTCCTCGTTGACTAGTGGTGCTCAAGGACCCAAGAACCGCCACCCTGAGCCACCAGAACCCCCTCGCCGGCGGCCACCGAACACTTGCTCCGCCCCTCTCCGTGGACAACCCCCATCCACCATCCCTCTGCTCCAACCGAGACCCTGAATGGATTCCTCTCAGCACGCTGATGCTCCCAAGCCCAACCGCCCTTTCCATACCTCACCCGAGCCCGCCGGAGCCGAGCTCCCATGGCCGCCGCCCCTGTTCGTCGCCGGTGACCCACCTCCCGGCCGCCCCCGACCCATCCGAGACCACCCTAAGGTCCACCTTGACCCCCTCTCTCTTTCCCCCCTGTTTCCCCTCGCCGCCGGCCATCCCCATCGCCGGGAACCGCCGCGCCGAACCCTCCTCTGTTCTTGACTTCCGCCAGGGACCTTGTTTGAGAAGAACCAAAACTTCCAGGGACTAATCTACAAAATGTGCTTAAACTTCAAAACAGCAAACTTCAAAAATGCCTAGAAAATCGTATAAAAATCAGAAAAATGCAAAATAAAATGTTCTGGAATCCTTAGAACAAGAACTACAACTTTTGTTACATTCACATGTTCATATTTTGCTTTTATTTTAATCTGAGAAAAAGAATAAGAAAATCACCTTATGCATGTTCATGAAGTTCTACTCAGCAAATGACCTTGATTTTTGGATATATTATCAATAATGGAATATTAAGATCACAGTAGAAATATGACACCCAACCAAAACAGTTATCATATTAGAACAATCAAGATTCTCTAATCTTTTGCTAGCTTTCTCGATTTAATACTGGAAAATATGCACATGAACTTGCTCTGGAGTTTTTACTGCATACATGTGAAACTGAAACCCTGTTAATCCCTAAATTTCAGATTTATTAGAGTTCATTTACTATATACCATGTTTTATGCTTGTTTAATCAACTTAATTCTCCATATATAGTTCTTATGCTCATAAAAATCTATATTTATTTCTGAAGTCTCTTTTTAGCTCTGTGTTCTTGTCTAAAAAGTTTGAGGTGCAGTTACTGAGTTTTGCTTTGGTGAATAATCATGCTTAGCATCTTGGGGCTAGATTTACTATTTTTGTTCTGAGTAATCTACACCATAACTCATCTTGATTTTTGGATATTATCTTTTTTAGAGTATGTTCTATCTGTAATAATAATTTCATGTGCAGTACTGGTTAAATGCACCTTGAGAAATTATGCTAAATCACGTTAAGTTAAATGCATAACTAATTTATCTGGTTGTTGTAAAGCTCGATAATTTTTCTGGATTATGTTTAGCTCATGAGTAGACTTTGGTAAAAATTTGAGAATCATATCTCTAGTAAAACTTTCTGTAGAATTAATCCTTGTTAATGGCTTGCTGTTTTTATTCTTTTTGTCACCTCTGATGTATGAGTAGATTAAATCTGGAAAAATTTCAGTACTGAGTAGATGCCTTTTAGATTCTCCCATAAAATTTGTAGAACCAGAACCCATGTTAAACGTTCTGTGAAAAAAAGTGAAGCAACTAGAGTAATCCACTTACATGAATTGTTATGATTAAGTGCTTTATGGTTAGATGCTGAAAACTATACCATAGATGCTAAAGTACCTGATCTGAGTTACTTTAGTTTTTCGTCACTAGCTCATGAGTAAATTGGTTGCTATGAAATAGTGAAAGTCTGTTATGTTTTAATGATAAGAATGAAAATCAAAAAACACAACTCTTTTATGAAGTAAAGTGAAATTAAGAACTAATCTATAAACGATTGCCCAGAAAATAAAGTTAACTAAGACCACCACAATAAACACGTGCTATTCTGGACTACAACTTTATAGTGAAGGAAAGAAATATGTTATATCATGTTGTAACAATATCATTTCTGCATGCATATAGAAACGGTAAATCTACTCGACGGTGATTACGAGTTGGTGCCCGCGAATACTACCACTCCGGAGAGTGTCTCCCTTAGTTGTACTGGCTTGAATCAAGACCTGAACCAATGTTCGGAAGAGCCCAAGGCTACTTTTGAACAGTGCCCAAGAAGGCAAGCCCCGGTGCATATTCCCATTATTTTACGCATTATATTCATCTTACTATTTGTATATATTGTAATAATTTTTATTGCGCATTTACGTTTTCTAGGAGTTGATCGAAAACCTTAGGTGCATGATCCCTAGGTACCTATGTTTGATACCCGGATCTTTTTATCGACTAGTTGCCATGCTAATTAGGTACGGTAGAAGTCGAGGGGTTTCCTGCCTCTCGCGAGCATATAGGAATTTTACTGACTTTAATCCCTACTGAAATATAAGGACAACGGGCGGGGTTGTGTAGTTGTGATACCCCGCTGGTGTAGGCAAAATGGCTAAGGTCGCGGTGTGTGGCTCATTTCGTTAAGCGTTTGAAAGTAGTAGCCACATGCCGAGAAATATGGTAATCGGTAAGCTGAAGTACCTGATTGGACCAGTGAGTGGAACGATCTCGCACCCTCTTGGTAGAAGTAGGTTTTATTTTTTTGTCCGGACGTACGGGTGCAGAGACGTCGGGCTCTGTAGTCGGGGAGGGTGTTCCGGATCCACGGACTGGAAAGAAAGGGGAAATGTTGTGTGGGTGACTTGGTTCCCATATGTGTGGTCTAGGTTCCCCTGGCCAGGTTGAAATCCGATTCAGAATTGTCCGCCTCTCACGGCATGAGACTGCTTAATGTTTTCGGTCACACAGAGTAGCAAGTGGAATATGATGATGATAATACTGCTAGTTGAATAAATGGTTGCTCTACCATGTTTGTGTAGAGTTAGATGCAAACTTAGAATGGTTAATCCAACTAGAAGATGGCTAGATAAAATCTGAAAATAAGGACCAACTCTTAGTGGCATTTTTGGCAAAACAAACCCCACCAACCAAAAGGCCTTGCATGTCTAGTTATCAGACTATGTTATATCCGGTGACGGGTCAGTCTTGCTGAGTATTAGTATACTCAGCCTTGCTTGTGGCACTATTTTTCAGGTACTAACTTCGAAGATCTGTTTGCAAGTCTTGCTTGGCCGTGTACCTTGCCTCCGGGCTGGTCTTTTGAGTGGGATGGTCCTTCAGCTGGTGCTGACCACCCTCCCGCTGAGTGAAGCTTTCGTACGGGCTTTATCGATGCGTCACGTTATTTCGCTAGATACCTTTTAATGCTTCCGCTGAACTATGACACTTGAATAATTTGTGTAGTTTGGAACTTTGTAGTACTTACTATTCTGAACATGGTTGTAATAAATTTTCCTTTCCGTTGCAAACTCTGAGATGTATGAAATGTTCTGTGTTGTAATCTCTGGGCTCACCTTCGTGTGAGTGTTGTCTGCTGATCCTGGAAGAGCGTGGCTTTTATCGAGGCTTCACTCGAGGAACTACCGGTGAGTGCCAATTTGGGTCAGAGTTGCTTAGCAACAAAGATCAGTGCACCCGGGCCCAGTAGTTTTGGGTGGTTCCGCCACACCCTTAAACCAGGGATTGGCCCCTGATTTAGTTGGTGGACCCAAAAGGCATGGGTATCAACCAAAGGACCCACAAGTCAGTGCCTAGATGAGCAAATGTCGGTGCTACCCAACCCTGGAGTAATGTGGAGTGTTGATTTACAATGTCGGTGAAATGGAGGGCCAACGGGCTCCGGAAGTAGGCCGCCCGGACAAGGAAACCGTTTTTGGACCAAGCACCAACGGAACCAACATCTAGGTGGAATCAGGAGCGTCCATCTGAAGGAGGTGCTCGAGAGGCGGCACCACTAGGATGACCGGCCCCACCTGGCGGCCACGGGTGCTCCCACTTTGCGTGAAGTCTAAGCCAAGAAGGTAGTTGCATACATTTGTAGCTACCGGCCAAATGCCGACCTTGAACTGCTATAAAAGGTCCCCCCATCCTCACTTGTAACACACACCGAAAGGAGTTTATTTCTAGAGTAGATTAGTAGTTTGGAGTTAGAGTCGAGTCGAGCTTGTCTCTGGGATCTGGAGTCGTCATCGAAGCTCAGTATAACCTCTTGTATCTTTTCTTTTGACTTTATTAATATAAGTAGTCTTCTTCATTTACTTCAAGTCAGCTTTACTTTCCGCAAGTCTTTTATCTTTTCGAGTACGAGTACTTGTCTGCGGAAGTAATTTACCTCTAGTTCGGTTTAAGTTATCTTTCTAGTTTGTCGGAGCCTGTCTTACTGGTTTTCTCGCCCGGACTAGTGAGCTCAAGTTAGTTCTCTAGGTTGAGGGGGATTTCTCTTGAAGGCCTCAAGAGAAATCCTAGTACCGAGTGCAGACATGGTGTCTGACTTAGTGCTAGATAGAAAGTGTGTTCTACCCCATGGTACCGCAGTGGTAGTCGGCAAGTGTTGACAGCCTTGTCCAATCTTCGTAGTCCACCACATTCAGGAGCTTTCATAGCAGTAGTTGTCGACTGTCGTTGGGCTCTCTTCTCATCCCATTCTAAGTCCTTCTTTGAGGCCGCCGAAGTAAGCTCCAGGTTCTCATCATCAACGAAGAAGCTTATGTCTATTCTAGTGAGGCAAGCTCGGTAGTTTAGAAGTGTATCAGGTGTTCTTTGTCCCTTGTTGTCCTCCCAGCTACAACCTCTCTAATGTATAGAGTCTCCTGTGTCAAACGGTCATTGCCTGGCCATTATCCTATCGATTTATCTGGTTTACCCCTGCTGAATTAGTCGGTCGATATAAGAAGTAAAAGTTGCCATTACGATTTATGATATACTTTACCATAGTGCGTGCTTCCCTGAGGATTTTCACGATACCCCAGAATACTCCGTGGTGAAGTGATACACTGGTGATTCTGTGCACTTGTGGAATACCATTTCATATTGAGCATAAGAGACACCAACAATGGCACCATTTGAGGCCTTGTATGGCCAAAGGTGTCGAACTCCTTTGAGCTGGTCACAGACTTGGGAGCGGAAAATATTCGGATCGGATTTAGTAATTGAAGCAGAAGAAAAAGTGAAGATCATACAGGAAAATCTTAGAGCTGCCCAGTCTAGACAAAAGAGCTACTTTGACAAAAGAAGGAAGCCCTTGAAATTTGATATTGGTGATCATGTCTACCTTCAGGTTTCACCAACCAAGGGTGTTCAACAATTTGAAGTAAAAGGAAAGTTAGCTCCTCGCTATGTCGGACCTTATGAGATCATCGAAGAGTGTGGACCCGTGGCGTATAAATTGCGATTTCCTTCGCTGCTTGCAGCAATCCATGATGTATTCCATATCTCTCAACTCAAGAAATGTATCAGAGTTCCTACCGAAATTATTGAACAACAAGAATGTGGAACCAGACCTCTCTTACATTGAATATCCTCTCCAAATTCTGGATAAAAAAGAAAGAGGTACTCGTCAGAAGATGGTTAAAATGTATAAAATTTAGTGGAATCATCACACTAAAGAAGAAGACACCTAGGAAACTGGGAGTTACCTCAATAAAAATTCCACCGAATTTCTCGACTCTGTCCAAGGTACTTTCCCTCCGCACTTAGTTGTCTATCCAATCTTGGGATGAGATTCTTTTTAAGGGGGGTAGGCTGTGATGCCAGATGTTTAAATGGCTAAACCAAGTCTTATGGAATCATATGACATAATGTAGTGAGTTAGTAAGGGAAATAAAAAAGTAAACCTCACACAAAATTTGAACAAATGAATATGTGCAAATATATGGGTGCATTTGGAAAATTCCTGTAACTTTTAATCAATGTCAGAAATGCCCAAGATACTCTAGAGGCATATTCATAATGGTAAGAGTAATAAGAGCCTGATTGAACTCTAGGGATTGAAAGATATCTTGGCCCCTAAGGGGGTTTCATTGTTTGATGACAAAACACATGTACGTTTAATATGGTTATCAAGCATGTGTGCAGGTGCTAAGGTTGGATAAGTGAATCAAGTGATGAAGCACGTCCCCTAAAATGGAAATGAAAATTGGTGTTTGACGTTAACTCAAGGATTAGAATTTTATTTTGTATTGGAGTATAGGAACATGGTACTATCAATAGGGACTTCGACCTGCAGGGTGTGACTTGGGTCTAGTGCTCAAGAAACTCATACAAACCTAGTGAGCCACAAAAACCACTCAAAAATATCACTAGAAATAGTTTTGAGTGTGCCTGCTGCTGAACCCGGAGTGTCCGGGTCTCAGCCCGGAATGTCCGAGCACCAGGCCCGGAGTATCCGGAGATACACCCAAACTCTCCGGGTAACTGTTGGACAATGGCTAGTTTTGAGTGTGAGTGGTATATATACCCCTCCCTACCCCTTCATCCCTCTCTCTCTTGCCTCTTTTCGAACAGAACTGAAGGAGAACTCTAGAAGAGCTCTCTCACTCCCTCCTCTTTGATTCTTGAGGGATTCCTTGAGGGATTCAAGTGAGAGTCTTGGAAGAGAAAAGATTTGAGCTAGTGAGCCTCCATTCCAACCCTTGAGCACTAGTTCTTCGTCAAGCCGGCTAGGCGTGCTCGTGAGTGCTCAAGCTGATTTGTGAGCTCCACGGGAAGTTTGTAATCTTCATTCCTCTCGGAGGAACACATAGTAAGTGACCTTGAGATTGAGCGTTGGTCTCGCCCTTGGGTGAGGAGCATAGGGGTTCTTGAGCTCCGTCTCTTGAACTCTTCCTCAATGAAGAACTTTGGGTGTGAACTTCAGGAAACAAATCGCTGTCTCCTTATCTCTACTCAAGTTGCTTGTCATTTGCTTGTGAGACTAACTTGTTAGGGTTTGAGCTCTATCTATTCATATACAAGCTTCTAGAGAGATTTATCTGGTTGAATACTCTTAGAAGGAACCCCTGGTACCTACAAATTTACTCAATCTGTTTTTCATACTCAGTCTCTTAGCTTATTGCACGTTTGCACTGATACCCGGATAGTCCGGATTTTACACCCGTATTCTCCGGATACCAAGTCCGGAGTATCCGGACTGAAACCCGGACAATCCAGGTCTGATCATACTAATCATGTTCAAAGTGTTTTAAATTTTCAGATATGCCTATTCAACCACCCCCCTCCCGCCTCTAGGCATCTTAAGATCCTCTCAGATAAAGGTGATGAAATTTACATAAAATGACAAGTTTTTAAAAGGTAGTGTTTGAAAATTTTAATTAACTCTCAAACCAATGCTCAAATGAATTTGTGCCTAAAACAAAATTTGTAGATCTTGAAAAACTGAACAAAATTGGTATTCAAAAGTTTTCGATTTGACCTCGAGAAAGGATGAGAAAATTTTAGATTTCCACAGTTGTCCCTGAACTTTTTCCTATTTGCAACCAAGTCCCACTTTCTCTCTCCCTCCACTCCCTCTCTCCCACACAGCGTCCGTACGCCACCGGCGCCTCTGGACAGCGGTCCTTCTCCAGAGTCCGATGCCATCAGCCATGTGGGCACGCGCACCCCTAGTTTCACCTCAAACCGGCCTCCCTGGCCTCATGTGCAAGCGACATGCGGCCCTGGCCATCTAGCACACCGCCACATCTCCGACGCCATCGGCTACATTACCTCCCTGCCTAAGCAAACATTCGCCCGGTTGAACCACCCCCGCCCCTGCACCTATTTAAGGACCCGGCGGAGCTCCCAAAGCGCCACAACACCACCGCCGCCAGCCATAGCTCCGGCGAGCTCGAGCTCGCCGAGGAGCACCCCTCCCCTCTTGTGCATTGCCAAATCGACCCCACAAAAACCTTCCTCACCCGCCGGAGCACCCTCGCCGGCGAATCCTAACTCCGCCGCTCCTGCTTCTCCGTCGGCAAGCCTCCTCCAACCGCCCCGAGCCCGACCGTGAGCACCCTCAGGTGCATCGCGACCCCATATAGCTCCTCTGACCCCTAGCCCCTGCCACTGGCGATGAGGTTCACTGGAACATCACCAGCAATGCCTCCCCTATTTTCCTCAAAACTCGGTCAATGACCTATTTGTAAATAACAGTTCGATTCCAGGAACTCAAACGTAAAAATGACATGAACTCTTGAATCCAAATCAGTGAAATTGTAAAATCTGTAACAACTAGTAGAAAAATCATAAAAATGTAAAATAAAGTGTTCTAGAATATAATCTGTAAAACAAGATCTACAACTTCCTCAACATGGCCATGATCAGATTTTCAGTATTTTTTCCATAGTAGGAGTTGTTTAAAGTATTTTTCATGTCAAAACTGCTCACTGTTTTTAGCTAAAATTTTACTATGAATTTTACTATGAGTTCATTTTTGGGTCTTGTGCAGTGTATAAAAATCTTAGCACGAGAAACACTGCCTAGTAATTGAAATAAATAAATCAAGTTCCTTTAGGAATAATGAATTGGACAAAATACACACACCCAGCTTACTTAATGTGTTCAAGTAAAGTTAATTACTACTCTATAAACGATTGCCCAGTAAAATGTAATTAACAAACTTCATCACAAAGTTTTGGACTGCAACTTTACCATGAAGGAAAATAATGAAACTGTATCACTACGTAACCTAAACACTTTGCATTCATATAGAATTGACGCATCTTGCTGACGGAACCTACGAACTGCTGCCGGAGAATGAGAACAAGCCTCAAGAAGCTCAAGTGAACTTGACTGAAGCCATTGAGGCCACGAACCAAAGTTCAGCTGAGCATCTGACTAACACTGCCCAAGAAAGTAAGCCCCGATGCATCAATCCCACTATTTTTAAATTCTATGCAACTTATGATCCTATATACGTATGTATATATATATATGTATATATATGTATATATTTAGTAGCCCTATTCAGTAACTTGAGTATGAACTTATTCCATACCAGAGCCACCCTGCCCTCGGGCGCCGTGCGTAGCAGATCCGCCGCTACCGGTCTTTAGCATTAGGTTCGCCCCCCAGTCTGCGTGCGCCCCCCTCCCCTCGCTGCACCCCCACCCCCCGCCACCCACAGCTCCCTCCCTGCCTTCGCCGCTCCCTCCTCCAGAAGCGCCCCCTATCCCGGTGCCTAGCTCGGATTTCTATTTTTGCGACGCACCACCCTGCCGTCAGCGCTCCCTGATCCCCCAGATGCGTCCCAATCCTGGCGCCGCAGCACCCTCCCGACATCCGCCTCCATGAGCTGCTGCGCGGCAGCACGCGAGCGTGGCAGGAGGTCGTCGCAGCGCCGGTCCTCCCTCCCCCAGACGCGCCCCTGTTCCTGGTGCCGCACCACCCTCCCGACATCCGCCCCCACGAGCTGCATGGCAATAGGTTGGTATGTGAGGAACCAGCCCAAGTTAATCCCGCCTAATCGAGTTATCGTCCATTGATCAACTCAATTAGAAAGGACTAACCCCAGTAGTCCTTGGAATGTGTCATGAGCACTGCCCAGAATTTAAACACACTCCACTAGCACAACAGTAATACCATTACATAGGCACGTTCGACACGCAAGTTTAAATTACAAAAGAGGTTCAAGGTACATTACATAAGTTTTTCAGAGTTTGCAGCGGAAAGTTCACTAAACGTGCACTCCATACATATCGTAAAATAAGAAGGTAGCACTATATGCCGATAGTGCCCTTCTCATAGCCACCGGCCATATACTCCTCACCCACACCTCCATCCGCGGGGTAGAAGTAGCCAAACACGGCCTCCGGTTGCGTGTCACCTGCATCAACTTTAACGATAGCACCATGAGTACAAAGGGTACTCGCAGGACTTATCCGATATGGGTATATACTTGCCTGACCTCAAGGAGAATGCATTTGGTTAGTAGCAACAATAGGTCAAGGTTTATAATTTGCATAAAAGCATTAAACTTTGATCAAGTTATAATAAGCGAAAGACAAAGCATCTATAATCTCTCTGTCATTCATCAACACAATTGCATAAGTAAAGTGATCATATAACTCAAGATCAATCTTCCATGAACATCAATCGGTAACTCTACGTTAAAGTCAAAGTACAAGAGCGTGCTCAATGTCCGAGAGCACGGCTATTGCAATAGATTGAAAACCCTGCAGGGGTGTACAACTTTACCCACACGAGGACAAGACCAACGATCATATCTATGACCAAGAATAAGTGTTGATTCATGGTTCAACCTTTCACACGAACACAAACAACTATGAGCGAATGGTCGGGAAGGACAAGTGCACCAGAACCGCCGATCACACTCCATCACAACTCACACCGAATCCGATCAAGGCAAGGTGTGACTCATGCTAGTTGGCTTGCCTTCCCATAATTAAGCATGTGGTTTGTATGGAAAAGTGCTCAAGTATCAAAGCGATTACGCATCGGTCCTTAATCAACTCAAGCAAGTCTAACCATTTGAGTTCCACTCTCAACATGGCTCTACCATACTTGCCCAAGTCCGAATCACCATTCATAGTTGCTTAATTTTATTCATCATCGACTAGCTAGGTGGAATTAAACATTACATCCTATAGCTCGCGAGCGGTCGTGACCTTGCCACCTCTCAACTTCTACCGTAACTATGCAAGGCTAAGCATATAATTCGTGACGCATAACCAGCATACTCAACTTGGAGGGGTTATCCTAGGAAAGGTTGGTAATGCATCAATATATATATATATATATATATATATATATATATATATATAGTAACTCATGCACAATCAAGACACATATATAAACTTCATTGATCCAAAATATGGGATAGAAGGATGCTTAGGTGCCTGCCTTGGGTCACAAAGGAAGTGTCATCTCCCACGGGCTCCGGCTCGTGCTCACCCGTCTCTTGATCCGGTGTTTCGGCCTCTACACGAATGCAATGATGCTTGATAAGTAAATATGCCATGAATGATTGCTATGAGATGCATAGGATATGAGAATCATGATTTATTAGTGCAAAACCATGATTAAAGAGGCTAAATATATAATACATAAGGAGATCAAGTATAACTTAAAGCAATGGGATTAAATAACTATCAAAGGGCCATTTTATAGGGGTTCCCGGACACTCCGGACTTCAGTCCAGACACACTGGACAGGTAACCCCGGATAGTCCGCGTTTCAGCCCCGGACTTTTCTAAAGTAACTCCAGACTTTCCGGCAGCTCGACGTATGAACATTGAAAAGTCCGTTCCCGGCGATTTCGACCTCGGTTTGGGGTGAGGTTTATTTCTAAAGGTTCGTAGGAACGTGGGGAGTCTATTTTGATAGCTAAAACCAACATGCATTGAGGTTTGAGAGCACTAGGTCATCAATGGTGATAGGGGCTCTAATGGTTCCAACCTAGGGCAATGGAGATGGATAGGGGAAGGGGATGGGCTTACCGGCAACGAGTGCAACACTAGCAAGGTCATGAAGATGGTGGTGAGGGCTTGGTGAAGCTCAAGCTCGTCCTTCTTGCTTGAAGCTTGAGGGAGGTGAAGAAGATGGAGGAGAAGCTCCAAGCTCCAAGGAAGAAGATGAAGTGGGGTGGTGCAGCTCACCGGCGTCCTCTGGCGATGCTCCAGCAAGGTAGGGGGGCTTCAATGGTGGAAGGGGAGGGGAAGCTCTCCCATGGCCAAGTGTAGAGAGAGTGGGGGTTGGAAAGAGTGAGTGAGTGAGAGAGAGTGCTGGGAGGAGATTTTCAGGTGAAGGGGGCTGGGTATGACACGTGTGGCTGGGGAGGTGAGGTGGCAAACAAGTGATGTGAGGGTGACACGTGTCCAGTACAGTAAACTCGGATACTCCGGGTTTTAGCCCGGATACTTCGAGTAAACTCTAATCTGGAGTTTTTGGATTAAAATCCGGACATTTCGAAAATTAACACGAATGCAGTTTTAAATTTAAAAGATGATGCACATGATGATATGATTATGCTCAAATTAGTTTTAGGGGTGTTACATGGTACCCCTTCGCCGTGGCGGCAGCTTCCAAATCCTTCCGCCGTGGATTTCTTCAGATTAATGAGGTCTGAGCCTCTGACAACCCCTCTCCCAGCGCAAGGTGCCCCTTTTCCTCTCGTGTATTTTTGTTGATTTTGATCTATTTCTTGCATTGATATGAAGGAACTATGGAGGTACTAGAGCATTGTTGGACATAGATTATTGCAACGTCGTAGTCACATATGGGATTTCATCCAATCTTGCTGCACACACATGGGATCTGTGTTGTCTCTGCAAGATGGTGGTAACATTCAGCAGCCGATGTGTATCCCTAACCAACGAGTTGCAGGAGACAAGTAGGTGCTCAAGATGTGCCGTGAAGCCCCCAGATCTGTCCAGCTCCCACACGAACGTCGTGAGCAGAGAAGCATGTCCAGATTCTGTCCGTAGGAAACCTTCCTAACTTTCAGGTGCTGTCGCAGATTTCTAACTGGTTCGGTGTGGTTTCCCATTGTTGTTAGACTGTATTTCAGCTTCGTTCATTTGTTTGGGCTCTTGCATGAGATGATCCAACAAACTGTTCTCTTCTTGGTATATTTTAATTGATTACTAATTCAAGTTTGCAGTAAAATAGTGGATCTAGAAGGTGTAGAACCTACAGTTTGTTGGCTGAAGGATACTTATTCTTCATAGACCTAGATGTTTATTTGTTGACCGATAGATACATGTTCAGATAACTAGAGCTTTAATTTCTTTTAAACGAATTGATGACTTTTATTTGTGAATATGACTAGATGAGTTCCTGTTTAAAGAATTTAGATATGCAACTTGTTTTTGTTTAGAGATGTAAATGTTCATATGTGCATACTTCTTAGTTGTTACTGTAAATGTTCATCTCATCGGCGATAAAGATCAGCCACGAAGAACTGCATACATCTACTTCCTGAGCTGTGGAATCCTTTGGAGATCTCCAATTAGGTAAGGTGTCCCTCCATCCTCACCGATTCCATCCCCTATGCCTCAGATCCTGCCCTGCTACGGTAAAGTTTGCTCAAATATAAGCACAGATGTTGGCGGTTTCTGCAAGGATTAGCACTTTTTGGTGGCCGGATATTTAATTCCATAACGTATTGTTGGAGGCCAAAATTGGTGTAACACCCTAATTTAAATTCTAGTATTTATTAATAAATTTAATTGGCTTTATTTAATTTTCTAAGGTTTATTGTGTTTAGTTGGCATTTAATCTAATTTTTGTTCCTTAATTAATTAAAATTCATCATAGGTTAATTTTGTTGTTGCATCATGCTGGAGCATCTTTTCTTTTGTTGTGTGGTTAGGTTTTGAATTCAAATTAGTTTGAATTCAATTAGTTGTTTTTGGTTAGAAATAGAAGAGAGAGAAAATAGAAATAGAAAAGGAAAGTAAACGCAGAAGCCCAATCCCCTTGGCCCAGCCCGCAGCCCGTTCTCCTTTTTTTTTCTCTCCCCCGCGTCCCGGTTAACCCAGCGCTCCCTCCCCTCTTCTTTTCCCGTGTGGGCTTCGCCCGGCCCGTGGCCCACCCAGCACTTCCCACCGCAGCAGCCCGAACCGGCCCAGCCTCCCGCCTCCCCCTCGCTTTCCGCGTTCGGCCCGCTCCATCGCGCACCACCCCACCGCGGCCTGCTTCGCGCCGCGGCCCGCGCCGCTCTCTCCCTCACTGCGCCCCGGGACCCACCTGTCGGTCTTGTCTTCCTCCTCCCGTTTTCCCCGCTCGCGCAACGGAATCCCCGCGCCGCACCTGCCTTTCCGCGCACGCCGAGATCCCCGGCGCTCTCCCTTTAATTGGCCCCCCACGGACCCCCCCTGCTCCCTATTCTACGCCCTAGCGCCCCCAACAAACCCCAGCCGCTGCCCTCTGAGATCCGAGCGGAACAGAGCCCCGCGCCGCCGCCAGTAAGTTGCGCCGCCGCCTTTTATCCTCGTCCCCGTTGAAGTTCCGGCCATCCTGACCCCCGCTGCACCATCACAGGGTCCTTCCGCGTCGATCCGCAGACTCCAGACGCCCGGGGGCGCACTGCTTCGGCCTTCTCCGCGAGCTCCGACGAGCGCCACCGCCGGTCTTCACCGCCGATCTCCCTGCACGGTCTCCCCGTCCGAATCCCAGCCTTGGTAAGCACCTCTAGGTCTCCGCGTTTCTTTTGCGCTAGATTATGGAGGCTGTAGACCCCTTCGGGGCTTAGAACGCCGCTCGCCGGTGAGCTAGCACCGCCCGGCGCCATGGCGAACCCCGCAAAACCCCACCGAACCCAGCTAGCCACCCAAGTGGTTTGCGCGTTCTCTGGTGAATCTCCGCGTCCAAACCGTAGCCCAAACTGAGCACCGTAGCCCCGGAATCGACCTTCTCCGGCGACCCCCTTCCAGCGCCGCCGCTCGCCGTGGCGTCTGCGCCGCCGCCCGCGTGCCCGAGCCCCCTGAGCCGCCCATCTAGGAACCAACGGCCGAGATTAGATCGGATCCAGATCTAATCTGGACCGTCAGATCCAAAACCGACAGCCCCGATTCGAAGATACCCCTTCGGCGGCCACTTTTTGCTAAAGAGTCCCTGATCTCTTTGCTAATCAACCCGCGGTCCAGCCTTATTCAAAAGTTTTTACGTTAAGGTCCGCTTTTTAGCAAGAACACCCCTGAGCTTCCTAGAATTTGAACCCGCAGTCCAGGCTTGAAGTTTTTGCGCGTCAGCCCTTAGAATTAATGTTTAATTACGTTTCAGTCCCTGGTTTTGTAGAAAAGCCCCTGGAACTCTGTTTTTCTTACAAATAAGCCCCTGAACCTTGTTTTTAGGCCTAGTTTATGCGTTTTAGCTCCGATTTTAGCGTTCTTTATATCCACGTGATCGTTGTAACGCGTAGAATAGTTCTAGAGTAGTTTTGTGCGCTGTTTCTATGTATTGATGTATTGTTTCTTAGTTTTTGTTAGTGTTTGCTTGTATGCTTATTCCTGTGCATTGTTTTGGCCATGTGTTCGTGAGTAGACGTTGATCCAGTTGAGGAGCCCCAGTACCAGTACCAGGAGCAGCCTTCTTCCGAGCACTTTGAGCAGCAGCCAGAGCAGTACGAGGAAGGCAAGTATAACATGAACAACCTATCACCTTTAAATACAATTTCATACTGCATTTTAATACTGTATGCCTATAAGGACTGTCCTAGCCACTTTATATCCTTTATATATACCTTTGGGTTGCATTTTGGTTAGTTGTGCTAGGTTGCTGCGCTATAACACACTCTGGTCCTTTTTAATTAAATTGATTAATGTTTTACTTGAACTTAATTCTGAGAGTGGCACTCTGTGTGGCTTGAGTGGCTCACTTCTCATTAAAAGATGTTTTTTTTAGAAACATGGTTTAGGGGGCCAGCACGGTGCTTACTGCCTGGTTGGCCACTCTCCATAAGGACCGGTTCATAGAGCGACAACCTGGGACAACAGCGCTACCACAAGGCTAGAATGGGATAGACTTGGCGTAATAACTAGATCTTTTTGGTTTGGAGTAACTTACCTGCGGGGCAAGAGTAGTAAGCTTCAATGGTCCCTGCTCCTCCGGCTTGGTCTGTGCTTGGATTGCGCTCCTGTGCTTGTACCCCCGGAGGTGGGCCCCATCGTCGCCGACCTAACTCTCGCGGTTACGCCTTACCAACGAGATTCTTTCTAAAGGCCTCGTAGTGAGTCGCTGGCCATCTCACCTAAGGAAGTGTGATGAACAACTGGCGTAGCTCACGACTTGTGGGTAAAGATGTGCAACCTCTGCAGAGTGTAAAACTGGTATACTAGCCGTGCTCACGGTTATGAGCGGCCCAGATCCTCCTTTTGATTAGTGAAGTTATCTCCTTCCGACGAGGGAGGTGCTTCTCGGGGTTTACCTTGGTGGCTTGGTCGTGGTTTGGTTCTCAGTAGTAGTATAATTAATTCTGATTAATTACTATGTAACTGGGTTAATGGTAATTCATCAACTCGTAGTAAATAGCTTTAATAAAACTTTGCCAACACTTAAAAGCTAATGCAGTTGAGTCAGCCAGCCTAGAGCCTCATAGTTTGTGTTATACTTGTTGAGTACAAGTTGTGTACTCACTCTTGCCTCTTCTCTACTTTTTCCTCTTGGTTACGCTACTGCTGCTCAGTTCCTGCCGACACGAGGGAGTTCGTCCAGCGCTACCAGGACTACGAGGACTTCTAGGTGCTTCGTCTCCCAGTCGACGTCCCTGTGGCGCCCTGCTTCAGCTTCGGAGAGCTTTTTTTTTCGTATTTTGTACTTCGCTTCCGCTGTATCAGACATTTTGTCATTAATGTAATAAATAACATTCGTATTTCGATTTATTATATCTTTTTACGTGATATGTGCTATGATATACTGTTCATTCTGTTGTATATACGTGTGACTTGATCCTGGCACGTATATGATTGCTCGGTTTATGTTCTTTTATAAACCGGGTGTTACAGAGTGGTATCAAAGCCGTATCGACTGTAGGACGAAGCCTAGATAGAACTGGTCGAGTTTTAGGACTTCTTCTCTCCAATCCTTGTCTGCTGAAACTATTTTACTATTATACCCCTTGACTTCTATGACTTTTCACCCATCTTGCCTTGAATTCTCTCTCTGAAGAATAGTTTCGTAGATTTTGGCCTGAATCAGTCATCTGACCACCATGAGTTAGCAAGGTGACCCTTTAATAATAATACGATAGCACGTTCTGCGACGCGTTGTGTTAGACGAGTCTATTGCTAAACTCGGCTAAGTCATGAAAATTGTCTGCTTGTTATTATGCTACATGTTTGATTTGGGTTTTTGGTTGATTGCATAGTTTAGTAGTTAAATTTGTTTAATGAAAATCAGTATTAAGTAAAGTTAACTAATTTATAAAATGAGTTAGATCGTTGGGGGTAAAACAGTCAACTCTATCCTGTCTACTTTATCATGGCTGAGTCTTTTTCCGCAAAGAGTTATCATATCCATCTGAATTTATCCCTGCAAAATCCTTACTCGTGAAATCTTTTGTTCAAATCAGATGGTGAACACCAGGAGCACCGGTTCCGGTTCTGGCCAGCAGTAGGGTCAGAACAACCAGGGTACTGGGATCCCGATGCCGCCGCCTTTGACTCCGGAGCAGTACTTCCAGCTCCAGATGCAGATGATGGCTACCCTGAACAACACCGTTCAGGCTCTTCAGCACGCTCACACTCAGCCTCCGCCTCCTCCACCGCCGCAGCCTCGCGACAGGCGTGCTGAGTTCCTGAGGGGTCACCCGCCGACGTTTTCTCACACGTCCGACCCTCTTCAGGCTAACGACTGGCTCCGTGCAGTGGAGCGTCAGCTGGACATCGCCCAGTGCGATGACCGTGAGCGCGTCTTGTACGCAGCAGGACAGCTGCGAGGGGCAGCTTTGGATTGGTGGGAGTCCCACCCAGTTCACGACCGCGAGGCTCTCACCTGGCTCCAGTTCAGGGAGCGTTTCCGCAGCCATAACGTCCCCGCGGGCATTATGAAGATGAAGCAGAAGGAGTTCCTTGCGCTGAAGCAGGTAATCATAAGTATAATCATTCAGCGTTTCCTTTTGAGCTAATGCCCCTTGTTCTAACCTTATGAATCTTGAGTTAATCTTCCGATATCTATCTGTCTTTGTGAATTCAGGGGACTATGTCGGTCACGGAGTATCGTGATCGCTTTCTTCAGCTGGCACGCTACGCCCCTGCCGAGGTTGCGGATGACCGCAAGAAGCAGGAGCACTTCATGGAGGGTCTTGAGGACTACCTCCAGTACGCACTGCTCAACCTCCGCTTCGACGACTTCAACCATCTGGTTGACAGTGCGCTCAACACTGAGCGTAAGCACTTGGAGATGGAGGACAAGAAGAGGAAGGTTGTCCCCGTTGCTTCTGGCAGCAACACTCGTCCACGACTCCAGCAGCCCCAGCAGTACCAGCCTCAGTACCGGCCTCCTCAGCAGTACCAGCAGAGGCCACCGCAGCAGTACCCGCCTCGACAGCAGCAGCAGGCAGGTCAGGGCCAGAGGTTACCGGCACCTCCGGCTCGTGCTCCACCAGCTCCACCAGCACCGCAGGCTCCACGTCCGGCAGCTCCTACCGGACAGCAGGCTCAGGGACCTCCTCGCACCTGCTTTCACTGCGGCCAGCCGGGGCACTACGCCAACGCTTGCCCCCGGAAGGCGCAGGCGGGACAGCAGGGGCGCCCAGCTCAGCCCAGGGCGCCAGCACAGGGCAGGGTGAACCACGTGACGGCCGAGTCAGCGGCTGAAGCTCCCAACGTGGTTATTGGTACGTTCATGGTTAATTCATATCCAGCTACAGTGCTTTTTGATACTGGTGCTACGCATTCCTTCATTACTCAGTCTTTTGTCGAGCATCATGGTATTCATACTAGCACATTAAAGAGGTGCCTGTTAGTATCTTCACCGGGAGGACAGTTGAGGTCTCACACTTACTGCCCGAGAGTCAGTGTTTCTTTGAGGGGAGTAGAGTTCTGTACTGATCTGATGGTGCTAGACACCAAGGGCATTGATGTCATTCTGGGAATGGAGACTCTGGCCAAATGGGGAGTTCGTATAGATTGTGCTCAGAGGACAGTCTTGTTATCAGCTCCCAGTGGCCAAGAGGTTGTTATTAGTGCAGTAGAGCCTTCTGGATTTCTTCATCAGATGGAGGCTAGACCCACGGACGGTATTCGCGTGGTGTCTGAATTCCCGGATGTCTTTCCGGATGATTTGCCAGGTATGCCGCCTGAACGCGCCATTGAGTTTTGCATTGATCTCTTGCCTGGCACAGCTCCTATTGCAAAGCGGCCCTACCGTATGGCGCCTATAGAGCATGAAGAAGTCAAGAAGACTATTGATGAGTTGCTAGCCAAGGGCTATATCCGTCGCAGCTTCTCTCCTTGGGCTTTTCCATTGTTGTTGGTAGATAAGAAGGATGGCTCGAAGAGGATGTGTGTGGATTATCGTGAGCTGAATGCAGTTACTATCAAGAACAAGCATCCACTGCCCCGTATTGAGGATCTCTTCGATCTGCTTCGAGGTGCTCGTATATTCTCGAAGATTGATCTTCGTTCGGGTTATTTTCAGTTGAGGATCCGTCCTGGGGATATTCCGAAGACGGCATTCACCTGCAAGTACGGGCTATATGAGTATACAGTCATGTCCTTCGGCTTGACTAATGCCCCGGCTTTCTTCATGCATCTGATGAACATGGTTTTCATGGACTATCTGGATGTCTTCGTGGTGATTTTCATTGATGATATTCTGATCTTCTCCAAGACAGAAGAAGAGCATGAGGAGCATCTGAGACTCGTATTGCAGAGACTGAGAGAGCATCAGTTGTATGCCAAGTTCAGCAAGTGCGAGTTCTGGATTGACGAGGTTCCATTCCTCGGTCATGTTATCTCTCAGGGAGGTATTGCTGTTGATCCGAGCAAGGTGAAGGATGTGCTCGAGTGGGAGACACCGCAGACGGTGAAGGAAGTCAGGTCTTTCTTGGGCTTAGCAGGATATTATCGGAGGTTCATCGAGAATTTCTCCAAGATCGCGAAGCCTTTGACTTCTTTGCTGGAGAAGAATGTGGCTTTCGTATGGACTGATGAGCGTCAGATGGCCTTTGATGAGCTGAAGAAAAGGTTGACTACGGCGCCAGTCCTGACTCTGCCAGACCAGACGAAGAGGTTCACGGTATATTGTGATGCTTCGAAGGATGGTCTTGGGTGTGTTCTGATGCAGGAGGGCAGAGTGATAGCTTATGCTTCACGGCAGCTACGCCGGCATGAGCTGAACTATCCCACTCATGATCTCGAGTTAGCCGCAGTTGTGCATGCTCTGAAGATTTGGATGCATTACTTGTATGGGCAGCGGTGTGATATCTACACTGATCACAAGAGCCTCAAGTACATTTTCACGCAGAATGAGCTGAACATGCGGCAGAGAAGATGGTTAGAGTTGGTCAAGGACTATGATCTGGAGATTCACTATCATCCGGGCAAGGCCAATGTTGTAGCAGATGCTTTGAGCAGAATAAGTTATGTCAACATGGCCGTGGCTTTCCAGATGCCTCCAGAGTTATGCGAGGAGTTCGAGCAGTTGAGTCTGGGCTTCTTGCATCATACTTCCAGTGCAGCATTTGAGGCAGTACCGACTCTAGAGGCAGAGATCAGGCAGCATCAGAAAGAAGATGAGAAGCTGCAGGAGATCCGTGAGTTGCTCAGGAAGGGCAAGGCTCCTCATTTCAGAGAGGATGATCAGGGTACTTTGTGGTACAAGAACCGGATCTGTGTGCCAGATGTGAAGGATCTTCGGAAGTTGATTCTGAGTGAGGCCCATGATACAGCTTACTCTATTCATCCGGGCAGCACGAAGATGTATTATGATCTGAAGGAACGTTTCTGGTGGTATGGGATGAAGCGTTCAGTGGCAGAGTACGTGGCTATTTGTGACACCTGTCAGCGTGTCAAGGCTGAGCATCAGAGGCCAGCAGGTCTGTTACAGCCTTTGAAGATTCCAGAGTGGAAATGGGAGGAAATCACGATGGATTTCATAGTTGGATTGCCTCGTACTCAGAAAGGGTACAACTCCATTTGGGTAGTAGTGGATCGATTGACGAAGGTTGCTCACTTCATTCCAGTGAACACTACTTACTCCGGTGCTAGACTTGCAGAGTTGTACATCTCTCGGATTGTCTGCTTGCATGGTGTGCCCAAGAAGATCATATCTGACAGAGGGTCTCAGTTCACTTCTCGTTTCTGGGAGCAGCTCCATGATTCGTTGGATACGAAGCTGCGATTCAGTATGGCTTATCACCCTCAGACAGATGGGCAGACAGAGAGAACCAACCAAGTGTTGGAGGATATGCTGAGGGCTTGTGCTATTCAGTATGGTACTAGTTGGGATAAGTGCCTGTCATATGCTGAGTTTTCATATAACAACAGCTATCAGGCCAGTCTGAAGAAGTCACCCTTCGAGGCATTGTATGGCAGAAAATGCAGGACTCCTCTCTATTGGGATCAGATTGGTGAAAAGCAGCTCTTCGGTCCTGAGATCATAGATGATGCAGAGCAGATGGTTCAGGCTGTGCGGGAAAATCTGAGGATTGCACAGAGCAGACAGAAGAGCTATGCAGATGGCAAACGGAGGGATCTGACTTTCAGTGTCGGTGATTATGTATATCTGAAGGTGTCTCCGATGAGAGGAATCCGCAGGTTTAATGTCAAGGGAAAGTTAGCACCTCGGTATGTGGGGCCATTCAAGGTGCTAGAGCGGAAAGGTGAAGTTGCTTATCGCCTGGAGTTACCTCTCAGCCTCTCAGGAGTTCATGATGTCTTCCATATATCTCAGCTGAAGAGATGTCTGCGAGTACCCGAGGAGCAGGCACCCCTGGATGGAGTGGACGTCCAGGAGGATCTGACTTATACCGAGCATCCGGTGAAGATTCTGGAGACGTCAGAGAGGGTTACTCGGAACAAGCGCATCAAGATGTGCAGAGTTCAGTGGAGTCATCACAGTGAAGCTGAGGCTACATGGGAGCGAGAAGATGAGTTGAAGAAGACATATCCGGATCTCTTTGCTAGCCAGCCCAGCTAAATCTCGGGACGAGATTTCTTTAAGGGGGTAGGGTATGTAACACCCTAATTTAAATTCTAGTATTTATTAATAAATTTAATTGGCTTTATTTAATTTTCTAAGGTTTATTGTGTTTAGTTGGCATTTAATCTAATTTTTGTTCCTTAATTAATTAAAATTCATCATAGGTTAATTTTGTTGTTGCATCATGCTGGAGCATCTTTTCTTTTGTTGTGTGGTTAGGTTTTGAATTCAAATTAGTTTGAATTCAATTAGTTGTTTTTGGTTAGAAATAGAAGAGAGAGAAAATAGAAATAGAAAAGGAAAGTAAACGCAGAAGCCCAATCCCCTTGGCCCAGCCCGCAGCCCGTTCTCCTTTTTTTTCTCTCCCCCGCGTCCCGGTTAACCCAGCGCTCCCTCCCCTCTTCTTTTCCCGTGTGGGCTTCGCCCGGCCCCTGGCCCACCCAGCACTTCCCACCGCAGCAGCCCGAACCGGCCCAGCCTCCCGCCTCCCCCTCGCTTTCCGCGTTCGGCCCGCTCCATCGCGCACCACCCCACCGCGGCCTGCTTCGCGCCGCGGCCCGCGCCGCTCTCTCCCTCACTGCGCCCCGGGACCCACCTGTCGGTCTTGTCTTCCTCCTCCCGTTTTCCCCGCTCGCGCAACGGAATCCCCGCGCCGCACCTGCCTTTCCGTGCACGCCGAGATCCCCGGCGCTCTCCCTTTAATTGGCCCCCCACGGACCCCCCCTGCTCCCTATTCTACGCCCTAGCGCCCCCAACAAACCCCAGCCGCTGCCCTCCGAGATCCGAGCGGAACAGAGCCCCGCGCCGCCGCCAGTAAGTTGCGCCGCCGCCTTTTATCCTCGTCCCCGTTGAAGTTCCGGCCATCCTGACCCCCGCTGCACCATCACAGGGTCCTTCCGCGTCGATCCGCAGACTCCAGACGCCCGGGGGCGCACTGCTTCGGCCTTCTCCGCGAGCTCCGACGAGCGCCACCGCCGGTCTTCACCGCCGATCTCCCTGCACGGTCTCCCCGTCCGAATCCCAGCCTTGGTAAGCACCTCTAGGTCTCCGCATTTCTTTTGCGCTAGATTATGGAGGCTGTAGACCCCTTCGGGGCTTAGAACGCCGCTCGCCGGCGAGCTAGCGCCGCCCGGCGCCATGGCGAACCCCGCAAAACCCCACCGAACCCAGCTAGCCACCCAAGTGGTTTGCACGTTCTCTGGTGAATCTCCGCGTCCAAACCGTAGCCCAAACCGAGCACCGTAGCCCCGGAATCGACCTTCTCCGGCGACCCCCTTCCAGCGCCGCCGCTCGCCGTGGCGTCTGCGCCGCCGCCCGCGTGCCCGAGCCCCCTGAGCCGCCCATCTAGGAACCAACGGCCGAGATTAGATCGGATCCAGATCTAATCTGGACCGTCAGATCCAAAACCGACAGCCCCGATTCGAAGATACCCCTTCGGCGGCCACTTTTTGCTAAAGAGTCCCTGATCTCTTTGCTAATCAACCCGCGGTCCAGCCTTATTCAAAAGTTTTTACGTTAAGGTCCGCTTTTTAGCAAGAACACCCCTGAGCTTCCTAGAATTTGAACCCGCAGTCCAGGCTTGAAGTTTTTGCGCGTCAGCCCTTAGAATTAATGTTTAATTACGTTTCAGTCCCTGGTTTTTGTAGAAAAGCCCCTGGAACTCTGTTTTTCTTACAAATAAGCCCCTGGACCTTGTTTTTAGGCCTAGTTTATGCGTTTTAGCTCCGATTTTAGCGTTCTTTATATCCACGCGATCGTTGTAACGCGTAGAATAGTTCTAGAGTAGTTTTGTGTGCTGTTTCTATGTATTGATGTATTGTTTCTTAGTTTTTGTTAGTGTTTGCTTGTATGCTTATTCCTGTGCATTGTTTTGGCCATGTGTTCGTGAGTAGACGTTGATCCAGTTGAGGAGCCCCAGTACCAGTACCAGGAGCAGCCTTCTTCCGAGCACTTTGAGCAGCAGCCAGAGCAGTACGAGGAAGGCAAGTATAACATGAACAACCTATCACCTTTAAATACAATTTCATACTGCATTTTAATACTGTATGCCTATAAGGACTGTCCTAGCCACTTTATATCCTTTATATATACCTTTGGGTTGCATTTTGGTTAGTTGTGCTAGGTTGCTGCGCTATAACACACTCTGGTCCTTTTTAATTAAATTGATTAATGTTTTACTTGAACTTAATTCTGAGAGTGGCACTCTGTGTGGCTTGAGTGGCTCACTTCTCATTAAAAGATGTTTTTTTTAGAAACATGGTTTAGGGGGCCAGCACGGTGCTTACTGCCTGGTTGGCCACTCTCCATAAGGACCGGTTCATAGAGCGACAACCTGGGACAACAGCGCTACCACAAGGCTAGAATGGGATAGACTTGGCGTAATAACTAGATCTTTTTGGTTTGGAGTAACTTACCTGCGGGGCAAGAGTAGTAAGCTTCAATGGTCCCTGCTCCTCCGGCTTGGTCTGTGCTTGGATTGCGCTCCTGTGCTTGTACCCCCGGAGGTGGGCCCCATCGTCGCCGACCTAACTCTCGCGGTTACGCCTTACCAACGAGATTCTTTCTAAAGGCCTCGTAGTGAGTCGCTGGCCATCTCACCTAAGGAAGTGTGATGAACAACTGGCGTAGCTCACGACTTGTGGGTAAAGATGTGCAACCTCTGCAGAGTGTAAAACTGGTATACTAGCCGTGCTCACGGTTATGAGCGGCCCAGATCCTCCTTTTGATTAGTGAAGTTATCTCCTTCCGACGAGGGAGGTGCTTCTCGGGGTTTACCTTGGTGGCTTGGTCATGGTTTGGTTCTCAGTAGTAGTATAATTAATTCTGATTAATTACTATGTAACTGGGTTAATGGTAATTCATCAACTCGTAGTAAATAGCTTTAATAAAACTTTGCCAACACTTAAAAGCTAATGCAGTTGAGTCAGCCAGCCTAGAGCCTCATAGTTTGTGTTATACTTGTTGAGTACAAGTTGTGTACTCACTCTTGCCTCTTCTCTACTTTTTCCTCTTGGTTACGCTACTGCTGCTCAGTTCCTGCCGACACGAGGGAGTTCGTCCAGCGCTACCAGGACTACGAGGACTTCTAGGTGCTTCGTCTCCCAGTCGACGTCCCTGTGGCGCCCTGCTTCAGCTTCGGAGAGCTTTTTTTTTTCGTATTTTGTACTTCGCTTCCTGCTGTATCAGACATTTTGTCATTAATGTAATAAATAACATTCGTATTTCGATTTATTATATCTTTTTACGTGATATGTGCTATGATATACTGTTCATTCTGTTGTATATACGTGTGACTTGATCCTGGCACGTATATGATTGCTCGGTTTATGTTCTTTTATAAACCGGGTGTTACAATTGGCAACACCGAGGCCGACCGGTCTGACCGGTTGGGCCGACCGGTCAGACTGGTCTGGACCTGTGCAGTCCGAGTAGAGTTAGGGTTTGTATTATGGAATCCGTTTGTAACTCAATTTAGAAGGGGTATGTCTTCCCCGGCCTATAAATATAAAGGCCACGGCCGATTGAGGTCCTTCTACCCAATCGAATCAATCAATTTACACTTTTCCTATTTTTCTCCAAACCCTAACTTTTCCAACTTTTCCAACCACATGCTGTTCTTTGCTCATCTCTATGGCGTTCAATGGTGTCTTGAGTAGCCTGCCGAGCTCAAGACAACCCTAGATCTTCGAGCTCCGACAGGGTCCCTCCCGAGCTTGAGGTTCTTGGTCTCGCGGCGTTTTTCTGCGTCCAACCGGTCTGATCGGTTGGCGCGACCGGTCTGACCGGTCGCCGGTCTTCGTCGCTAGTGATCTGATCGTTGCGATATGTGCGTTCTAGCACTTGTGTGTTGACCAATCTTGCGTCAACATACTTTTTGGCGACTCCGCTGGGAACAGATCTGAGTTCATCGGACGCAATGGCCGGTGATAAGGTTGACTCCAAGGTAGATGCGACTCCTGTCGACATACAGTACGAAGACATACCTGAGGAGACGTGCAAGCAATTTGAGGCAGCGTTCCAGAAGGAACAGGAGGACGCCAAGAATAGATTGCTTGCATGCTTTGGGAAGACTCGGCAAGGCGTGTTCAAGGAGTTCAAGATGCCTACATTCACACCACCGCCGCCGAACCCATCTACTACGGCTACAACTGCTGCTTCGTCTGCTTCCACTCCAAGCGAGGTAAGTTTTACCTTCAATTCCATCAAGCAGTTTGCCGATGCCTTTTTGAGTCAATTCGAGCAGTCACAAAAGTTTACACAAGATATGCTTATCAAATTGACTATGCAAAATAAGGGTAAGAAACCTTTCAATGAATATTCTAATTTTACCCCTAACCCTAGTCTTTCGGCCGCACCATCAGATTATCAGTATGGTATGAAGCCGAATTACTTCATAGGATAGACACCCCCGCCGAGCACAGTTTGGCCATCCAGAGCCGAACCGGTCAGATCGGTCGCACCGACAGGTCAGACCGGTGCCCCGGCGGGCGGACCAGTCAGACCGGTGCCATGGTGCTCGGTTCTGCATCACAGCAACAAGTCACGCCTCCTCCTGCTTTGGCTGAGTATAGCCTGGAGCGAGAATTGGCAGATTTTGTGCCACCGTATACGACAAAGTCATACAGTGAACCACCTTTCCCTCCACCATTGCCCAAGGATGTTTGGGACGATTGGCTTAGGGCCAATCCATAGTATGCCGCACAAACGATGTCCACTACTGATCCTGCGACACATCATTTCGGCCAAACGTCCACGGGTAACTATGAGGCCAATCTTGCTAGGATGAAAAAGGATCTGGCCGATATGTTTAAGGATCTGGTGGTGATGATAACCGATCCACTTAGGAGCACATTAGCCAATATATTGCTCAACTTGGAGAAGTCGGTTCTAGCAAGTCGTTGCGTGTTCGCATGTTTTCTTTATCTTTGACTGGAACGGCTTTTTCTCGGTTTTCTTCGTTAACTCCTAACTCGATTCGTTCTTGGGACGAATTAGAGCAAAAGTTTCATGATCACTTTTATAATGGGGATAACGAAACTAAGTTGACAGATTTGACATCGGTTAGACAGGGTAGAGACGAGTCTATCCAAGAGTACTTTAAAAAATTTAAAGATATTAAGAACTGATGCTTTAATTTGTCACTTTCCGAAAAGGATTTGGTTGATTTGGCTCTTGCGGGTTTACATTCTAATTATAGAGAGAAGCTTGATGGTTTGAATTTTTATTCTATTAATCAGCTTCAAGCTAAAGCTTTGAATCAAGAGACCAAATTTAAGAAAGAAAAGGATACCTACAAGTCCCATTGTTCAAACAATCATATTGTTGAATATGATTCCGATTCATCGGATGATGAGGATAAAGAGGTATATGTCAGACCCGGAACAGCGGGACTGCTTATAGACATAGAATATTCTAGAGTAAGGGATAGCTCATGGATGTACCTTACCTTTTTTGTAACTACCCGAATAGGCGTAGAACTAGCTGCAGTACAAAGGAAACTACCCGATTGTGTTGTAGTAGGACTCCAACTGTACTGGGCTAGGACTTTCCATATAACCCTGTCCCCCGAATATATAAGGGCGGGCAGGGACACCCTCCGAACAATCATCAACACCTAAGGCAATACAAACCACACATGACGTAGGGTATTACGCAAACTCACGGCCTGAACCTGTCTAAATCTTTGTGTTCCTTGCACCATCGAGTTGTAGAGCAGTTAATCCCTACCTACAAACCCTACTGCTAAGGGTATCCCTGAGCAGGCTTGGTGGTAAACACCGACAGCTAGCGCACCAGGTAGGGGATTCGGCGAGTTCACCAACGAATTCGATGGCC
Organism: Panicum virgatum; assembly: GCF_016808335.1. Taxonomy (NCBI): domain Eukaryota; kingdom Viridiplantae; phylum Streptophyta; class Magnoliopsida; order Poales; family Poaceae; genus Panicum; species Panicum virgatum. The sequence goes on along the minus strand of NC_053149.1, from coordinate 31,906,502 downwards.
AGATCAAGCAACGCCAACAGCGTGCCAGAAGGCACGACTTTCATTTTCGGTTCCTGGGCTTGCACGGCTGATGGAACGGGAGGCTTTTCCAGCCACCTTGTCATGTCTAACTCGCCTAAATTGAAAACCCTCTCCCAACTCGCCGACATCCGCAAGTCCGCGGATCTCGACGAGAAAAGAGTTCCACCCAAACTCGACTCGGACAACCCAGGAAACGTGACAACTCAAAACTGAACTCTTGGTTTGGTCGAGTTCGACACAAATTCTGATTCCGAAAAGCCTTACTTTTCCAAAACTCTTGGAAAATACCTGGCTCATCTGAAGACAATCAAACGCCCTAAGATCAAAAACTCAGAACTACTCGCCGGAGTGGATCAAGTTTCACGATAGATAGAGGGCTGCATCAAACTTGCAGAAACCACTCTCATCCCATCTGCGCTACAGCAGAACCCTAAAGCACTAAACCCACCGCAGAAGAAGTTGGGTGACATGCTCTTAGGGATCGATCGGGTAAATTCAAAGCTTGCTAACTGCATTAAGGTGGCTGAAAGCACTCTGCAAAACAAAGAGCAGAAATCAGGAGGAGGAATCTGCGGAGGAGCTAGTGAGACAAACCCCCAGCTTGTTCGGATGGTACCATCTATCTCCAGGATACCTCAGAGCCCTTCACTGAAACCTACTCACACTGGAACTCCGAAACCAGTCAAGTCCAAATTCGATCAGGACTTTGATCGCTTCATGAACGGTCTCGAGAACTTTAAACCGTTCGACGATCTTGAAGAGTGGTCAGACAACGTCGAGTTGTTCATGGACGCTATGGCCAAACCAAACGAGCATGCTGACGCTCTTTGGGAACTGGCTAAGCTTAAAAAAGGAAAAGCCAAGGCTCCAGGACAATCCAGCAACTCAATCTATGACAAACCCTAGATCAAGGAGCCTGAGGGCCTAACTCCTACTCAATCATGGCTACACTGGATGAACGAGAACGCCCTCCGTATAGAGATGGGCATATCGCTTCTCGCTCACCCAAAGCATACATACTCAAAAATCGGTGGGCTAACCGATTCTAAATCTGAGTACACATCCGATCCGGAGGAATAGCTGGACGACCTAATCCAGTATAGTAAACAAGTCGAGTCTAACTCGGCTAAGAACTCCAAGTCTGACCAGGACTCCCTCCCTAATTTGATTATATATGCAATGCTGCAAGGACAGACAGTGCACCTCAGGAAGGCACAAGATCCCAACGCTTCTGCCTCACAGCTAAAGGATCTGCCCTACCAACATAGCACTCCTTTAGACCTGTCCTCAAGCAAACAAGACCAAGAAGTTCAAGACCTCTGCCGTGAAATCCTCATGGTTCGTATCACCGAAGAACCTGAGGGCGATCCCACGGAACGTCTTAACCTCGATGACTACAATTCTGATGATTTCAACGAGTACCATACTTAAGCAACTGCGTAGATTTATAGGATCAGTTACTATTCTTTTTTTGTTTTGCATAGATAAAATAAAAGAAGGGGAATATTGATATATATTAGGGAGTATTGATATATATTATGATCTGATGTGATTTCTTGGTATCCTAAATATAAGATTAATACTTCAAGTTGCTGAGTTGAGAAAGAGATGCTTGAATCATTAGTATTCCACATAAGAAATCCATTATAGAAACTAATACAATTAGATTAGCTCTTCATAGAAAAACTTGGGGTTTGCGAGCTAAGATAAGACCGGCTCAGGATCATGGGACCCTTTTCTATCAGATAGGAGGGGATCTTGTACAAAATAGACTTCTAAGTAATAACCCCATAGACCCTATATCTATCAATATAAAGAGGCAATCGTGTCAGGAAGCGGCTGACAACACGGAAACTACTCCTCCTAAAATCACAGAAGCCCAAGTTACTACCAAGGAGAATCTACCTGCTCCTCCTCCTCCTCTAGCGGTGACCGTCACCGTCCAACTGGACGAGCAGCATCCAGCAGAAGATCTCTATGAACATCGTCGCCAGCTCAACCAGAAGAGGGCGTTCAGGCGCCAGTGCCTCGCTAACACCCTACAAGAACAACAAGGTGACAACTACGACTACTCCAACTGCAACCTCCGCAGTGTGATCAACGTTGGACGCAATGCGCGCAACATCATCATCTCAAGGAGAAAGGAACGGGAGGAAGTCGAGGCATATAGCCCTTCTTCCAACTACCGCATCCCCCCAACGGCTTCCGCATCCTTCAAGAAGCACAAGCCGGCAACCTTCAGTACCCGTCCTCAGGGTAAACCACGCACCTAGCATCAAGTTGAATCATCTCAGAACTGAAATAGGTCAACAAAGTACTATTACGCAAGTGCTTTATCTACCCAAAGAGCTCTCACACGGTCTTCTAGTGTGACTCACTCCGCAAGGCCCTTGGGGCACCTCTCCTGAAGGAGACCGCACCAATAAATCCATTCGACCTCTACATCGACTAGCTCTACCCTAAATCTAGTCGACCCCCATATCGACTAGTACTATCTTCGAATAAGTTTTATTCAGTTATGTAAACCATTGCTCACGTCCAACGAGCAAGGGGTAGGTCTTAAGAGTCAGAGTCTGTCACTTTACAGTTATTGTAATCTCGACAAATCCAAATAAAGTTGATTTCTCCTATATCGACTACTTGGCTCTCGCTCACACGACCAATACCCCACCTTGAAAGTCTTGCTCAGCATTAGAGCAGCCATCAAGTAGTTTTTATGGTTCTCACTCGAGTGCTTTTCTGACATTTACGTCTTGGGCAACCCAACGGGGTTCGTACCTAACAATTCTGTCCTAAAAGACACTCTAGTCCTCCGGTAGGACACCCTACTCGCCCTGCTCGAGTAGGTCTTGGATACTCTTTTGGCACCTTCATCTTGGGCAACCCGACGGGGTTAGTACCTAACAGACTTGCCCTAAGAGTTACTCCAGTCCTTGGTTAAAAGGACACCTTACTAGCCCTGCCTGAGTAAGTTTTGGATATCTTTCTGACATTTACGTCTTGGGCAACCCGACGGGGTTCGTACCTAACAGTTCTGTCTTAAGGATTACTCCAGTCCTTGGTTAAAAGGACACCTTACTCGCCCTGCCCGAGTAAGTTTTGGATATCTTTCTGACATTTACGTCTTGGGCAACCCGACGGGGTTCGTACCTAATAGTTCTGCCTTAAGGATTACTCCAGTCCTTGGTTAAAGGACACCTTACTCGCCTTGCTCGAGTAAGTTTTGGATATCTTTCTGACATTTACGTCTTGGGAAACCCGACGGCGTTCGTACCTAACAGTTCTGTCTTAAGGATTACTCCAGTCCTTGGTTAAAGGACACCTTACTCGCCTTGCTCGAGTAAGTTTTGGATATCTTTCTGACATTTACGTCTTGGGCAACCCGACGGGGTTCGTACCTAACAGTTCTGTCTTAAGGATTACTCCAGTCCTTGGTTAAAGGACACCTTACTCGCCTTGCTCGAGTAAGTTTTGGATATCCCTTCGACATTTACGTCTTGGGCAACCCGACGGGGTTCATACCTAACAGTTCTGTCTTACGGATTACTCCAGTCCTTGGTTAAAGGACAACCTACTCGCTGGCTCGAGTAGGTCTTGGATACTCTTTCGGCACCTTCATCTTGGACAACCCGACGGGGTTAGTACCTAACAGACTTGCCTTAGAGTTACTCCAGTCCTCAGGTAGGACACCTTACTCGCTCTGCTCGAGTAAGTTTGGGATACTTCTAGAATATTCACGTCTTGGTTAACTCGACGGAGTTCAATCCTAACAGTCCTATTCTAGAAATCAATCCAGTCCATTAATAGGACATACTACTCAATACGATCGAGTAGTTCGGGCCATTTTCGTAAACAGCTGCATACTATCTGGGTAACCGAACAAGGTCTATCCTAAATAGTCAACTACGAAAACCCCTCAAGGAGTACAAATAAGACCTTGATACTCTAAAATAAGTTGACACAAGTTTCCCGCTTTCTTGGTTTACTATGGGAATCTCCGTTACAGAATCTTTTTGGCTCGAGTACTTGATGGTACTAGTCGCTTGCTTGAGATACAAAAAGAACTTCTGTTTTCCCTTAGCACTCTGAGTAGTTGTCGAGAGCTACCTGTCTTCTTATCTATCAAGAAACTTATTATACCTCCTAAAATACTCAATAAGAGTTCTCCTCCTGATTGGACAACAAAGTCCATATTATCCATGTGCTAGTGGAAAAAAAATCCTCCTAAAAAGGAAATCTATTCTAAGCTACGGCTTCTTATACCTTCTAGTGCTATTCCCACTTGGTTAATCCCGCAGGATTCAATCCTAACCGGGCAGCACTATGGTTATGATTCAGAACCATACAAACTCGATTTGATTCGAGAATATGTTGCCTCCTAAGGCACCCACGGATACAATGCATCGTATCTACTATTATGACTGAGTGGGCCCGATGCTGCCTACACTCAGGACCCGCGAGTACAATTACTCGACACAACAAGGGATTCCATAATCCTACCATCAAGTACTTAACATTACACAAACATCCAGCATTTGTTCAAAGTACTTCTGGCTCACACGCCAACTCAAATACAAGAAAAGCTTAAGGAGACTCTGCTCTGCTCAAGGCTTCTACAATCTGATCAGCCACCACGGAAGTTTCCGCCAAATACTGACGGAACTGATCATCAGTACAATCAGCCTTGGCTCCTCGTCCAAGAGCATCTAGACGAGTGGTTGGCCAATAAGATTTCATCAACCCAAGTACGTGACCCACATACTGGCGGGTGATGGTTGAAACAAACCTCTCAAAAGCTCCGGGAACTTTGCGAAGCCTCCCTGCCAGTGTGAGCAGTTCATCTCCATCTCTAACTGGGATATCCATGGCCTCGGCTACCTCCAGGGTGGCATCTCCGACTTCTTTTAGCTCCACGAGCTCACGCTGCATCGAGTCTCGAGACTCTGACAAAGTCTTGAGCTGTTGCAGTACCGTCTGTAACACCCGGTTTATAAAAGAACATAAACCGAGCAATCATATACGTGCCAGGATCAAGTCACACGTATATACAACAGAATGAACAGTATATCATAGCACATATCACGTAAAAAGATATAATAAAGCGAATACGAATGTTATTTATTACAATAATGACAAAATGTCTGATACAGCGGAAGCGAAGTACAAAATACGAAAAAGCTCTCCGAAGCTGAAGCAGGGCGCCACAGGGACGTCGACTGGGAGACGAACACCTAGAAGTCCTCGTAGTCCTGGTAGCGCTGGACGAACTCCCTCGTGTCGGCAGGAACTGAGCAGCAGTAGCGTAGCCAAGAGGAAAAAGTAGAGAAGAGGCAAGAGTGAGTACACAACTTGTACTCAACAAGTATAACACAAACTATGAGGCTCTAGGCTGGCTGACTCAACTGCATTAGCTTTTAAGTGTTGGCAAAATTTTATTAAAGCTATTTACTATGAGTTGATGTATTACCATTGACCCAGTTACATAGTAATTAATCAGAATTAATTATGAAACTACTGAGAACCAAACCGAAACCAAGCCACCAAGGTAACCCCGAGAAGCACCTCCCTCGTCGGAAGGAGATAACTTCACTAATCAAAAGGAGGATCTGGGCCGCTCATAACCGTGAGCACGGCTAGTATACCAGTTTTACACTCTGCAGAGGTTGCACATCTTTACCCACAAGTCATGAGCTACGCCAGTTGTTCATCACACTTCCTTAGGTGAGATGGCCAGCGACTCACTACGAGGCCTTTAAAAAGAATCTCGTTGGTAAGGCGTAACCGCGAGAGTTAGGTCGGCGACGATGGGGCCCACCTCCAGGGGTACAAGCACGTAGCACAGACCAAGCCGGAGGAGCAGGGACCATTGAAGCTTGCTACTCTTGCCCCGCAGGTAAGTTACTCCAAACCAAAAAGATCTAATTATTACGCCAAGTCTATCCCATTCTAGCCTTGTGGTAGCGCTGTTGTCCCAGGTTGTCGCTCTATGAACCGGTCCTTATGGAGAGTGGCCAACCAGGCAGTAAGCACCGTGCTGGCCCCCTAAACCATGTTTCTAACAAAAGCCAATTTTAACGAGACGTGAGCCACTCAAGCCACACAGAGTGCCACTCTCAGAATTAAGTTCAAGTAAACCATTAATCAATTTAATTAAAAAGGACCAGAGTGTGTTATAGCGCAGCAACCTAGCACAACTAACCAAAATGCAACCCAAAGGATATATATAAAGGATATAAAGTGGCTAGGAAATCCTTAAAGGCATACAATATTAAAATGCAGTATGAAAATGTATTTAAAAGTGATGGGTTGTTCATGTTATACTTGCCTTCCTCGTACTGCTCCTGCTGCTGCTCAAAGTGCTCGGAAGACGGCTGCTCCGGGTACTGGTACTAGGGCTCCTCAGATGGATCAACGTCTACTCACGAACACATGGCCAAAACAATGCACGATAATAAGCATACAAGCAAACACTAACAAAAACTAAGAAACAATACATCAATACATAAAACAGCACATTAAACTAGTCTAAAACTATTCTACACGTTACAACGATTGCGTGGATATAAAGAACGTCTAAAACGGAGCTAAAACGCATAATCTAGGCCAAAAACAAGATCTAGGGGCTAAACTGCAAGAAAACTAAGGTTCCAGGGGCTTTTCTGCAAAAACTGAGGGCCTAGACGTAAATAAACTAAATCTTCAGGGTCTAACTCACAAAAATGCCAGGGCTGGACCGCGGGTACTAAAAGTAGAAAGGCCAGGGGGCTAAGTGTTAAAAACTGGGCTTCAGTGTAATTACTTTTACACTGGCTGGGATGGCGGGTTGAATACCCAGAAACCTAGGGGCTCTTTTGCAAAACCTGCAGGCGCTGACCGGTATTGACTTCGCTAGAACTAATCTGGACTGTTGGATCTACTCTCAGCGGCTCGGATCGGATCTAGACGCGGGGCGGCGGCGCTGGCGTGACGGGGAGCGGCGGCGCTGCGTTGCCGCGGCGGCGACCCGCCGGAGAAGGTCATCCCGGCGCTCCCGTGGCCGGTTCGGGCCGCGGTTTGGCTCTGAGGCATGCGCATGGCACGCGTAACCCACTAGAAGTGGTTGCGCGGGGCTGCGGGGTTCGTAGCGGGGTGCTCGGCGGTGGGGGCGGCTCGGTGGGGCGGCGCTTCGCCGGCGAGCGGCGCACCAGTACCTAGGGAGCGTCCTGGGCCAAAACATCTATCGCAACAAGGGCAAGGCGACCTGGGGGTGCTTACCGAGGCTCGGGATCGAGCGGGGCGGCCGTGTAGGGGTGCCGACGACGTTGACCGGCGGCGGGATCGACGTTGCGCTCGTGGACAGGGCGCTGTAGGGCTCCTCCAGGTCCGATGATTCGTCGGAGAGGTCCGTGGGCGTGCTGCCGAGATGCTCCAGGGACTACCTCGGCCTGCGGTCCACCGTCGGTGACCAATCGCGGCAGTGGGCAGAGTCTCTGTGCGGCGGAGCAAGGTGGAGGCGACGTGCTAGGGTTTGGGCGGCTGTGGCAGGGCGAGATGGTGGGCGCAGGGGGCCGCAGGGCGGTTTAAAAGGAGGGACGCCGGGGATCTCGGCGTGCGGGCCGGGATTGACGCGCGGTGCTGGCTCGAGCGCTGAACAGGGCAGGTGGGAGAAGGTCGCGGCGGGGAAAACGGAGGGTCTGACAGTGGGACCGTGCTGTCAGCGAGCGAGCGGTAACGGCGAGCGCGCTGCGTGCGGGAAGGGTGTGGCTGACGCGCGGGCCCAGGTGTCAGCGAGGGAAGCGGGCGCGCGCGGGACGCGGCGCTGGCGAGGCGGAAGGGAGTACTGGGCCGGACGGTTTGAACGGGCCGTGCGGAAACTGACTGGGTGCGTGTGGGAGCGGGCCAAAGGGGGAGGGGTTGGGCTGCTCACGGGCCGCGCGGGGGAAAGGAATTGGGCCGCCAGGTCTGGGCTACCTGGGTTGGGCTACTGAGTTTTGGGCCGGATGGGAGTGTGGGCACGGGCTGGGCTAGGGAAGAGGGTTTGGGGTGGGTTTGGGTCTTCCTTTTTCTGGTTTTATTTTCTATTTCAAACACCACTTAAATCTATTTGAATTCAAACTAAAATTTGAATTCAACTCCTATGCATTCAAACAAAATAAAGCCATGCACCAGCATGAATGCAACAACAAGTTTAAACCTAAAATAAATTTTAATTACTTATGCAACAAAATTAGATTAAATGCAAGCTAAGCAAATTAAATCCTAAGAAAATTAAATAAAGCCAATTAATTTTATTATTAAATATTGAAATTTAACTTAGGGTGTTACACCGTCGCTGCCTCATGGTCAGAGTCCTCCTTGATCTTCTTAAGCTTCTCTATTTCATTTGCGTTTCGGTACATAAGAATCTTTAAATCCAGTACCAAACTTTCCTGAATCTTTAAAGATTTGGCATGAGCTGTGTACTCGATTAACAAGAAAATCTTATAAACACCAAGAGGATCTACTAGTCGAGTGCATATCAAATGCTAAAGACTAACCTTTCTTACATTGGGAAAGCTTTTTTAGCTTCCCCTCAAGCGTAGTCTTCTCAGATGAGAGCGTCTTAACCCTCTCCTTGAGGGCATTCAGCTCTGTCTCATCTGGCGACTGGACACCCTTTCGTCCCACTGCCTCCTGCAAAACAAAAAGATCAGTATACTAAATATACTCTAAAAGTACTCGAAGCATTCGACTACTTACCTCCAGCAGCTTGAAAGCTAGCTCCACCTTCTCTCTTGGCAAGTCACTTCCCGATATGACTTGGGAAGTACTCGCCACAACAAAAGCCTTCTTGGGCACTTCTTCAATCCTTCCTACAGTATTCCCCGTGACTTGGGAATCTAAAGGAAGAACATGCTACTTAATCACACTAAGAGCAAATAGAAGGATACCTTTCTACAAGGCACTACAAGCTTACCTGCAGGGGTCTCCGCAGGCTGTTTATCATCGCCTCCCTCAGGAAGCTTCTCGTCTTCTCCTTCTCCTGGAAGCTTGCTGCTTCCACCATCCTTCGGGATCTCATCATTGGCCCTCTCAGGATCGAGCAATGGAGAATCCAGAAGCATACTATTGGCCATCACCTCTGCATCATGATTACTCATCTCAGGAGTACTCGGGGGCTTCTCCAGCCCCGGTTGAGAAGCCGAGTGGCTCTCAGCTACCACGTCCTCTCCCAGGACTGCATCTCTGCAAAGACAAAGTAGTTACAAACTACTAGATTCAAAACAGATCCTACACATACAAGTTCTATAGAACTTATGCAGGAGCTCTTATTAGGGCAAACCCCTTGATGCCAAATTTGCGGGCAGGCTTTGTGATCATGGCCAGCTTACCCTCATCGACGGTCTTATTTATATCGGAACTACTCGCTGAATGAGTAGTCCCGATCCCACTTGATGGGTCCACTGTGGTGGAGGGGACAGTTTGTCCCACCGCAGTATCATCCTCAGATGGTGAGGTCCGTGGCATCTTAGCCGCCGGACTAGGAAAAGCAAAAACACAAATCAAAACTTGCAAATCGACAACTAGAAAGTACTCGATTGCAAAATAACTAGCTACTTACCTGTCGCTAGTGGTATGGGAGGAGCTGCTATGCTTCCTCGCCGCTGACCGAGTACTCCTTGGGCGCTCGGTCTGGGCATCAGCACTTGGAGTGGGGCTGTGCTCCCCATCACTCCTTTCCCCAGACGCTGTCTCATCTGCACAACCAACTCTGGATATCAGTACTGTTTATATGAAACCTCATATGAGCATACTAAGATTTGATTAACAAATCGAGGAAATTAGAAGAACAAAAGGGCGAATAAATGTCTGGTAGCGAAGGACTACTCTTAAAGCGATCCACGTCCTCCTACAGAAAGCAAATCCTATCAGATTTACACTATGGTAAAGTACTTGATTTCTATGAATCAACTACTCTTATCAAGTACCTACTTCGATGGATTCGCAGCAGAAAATGTACCAGGAACATCTGGGATTTTATTTATATTCTTCAGAAGTCATTGTACTCGACTAAAAACTACATCATCCGAGATCTCTTCCTTCGAGTATCTTGACGGATCAGTTGTTCCCTTATACTAGAATCCAAGCGATTCCTGAGCCTGCAAAGGCTGGATTCTTCGCTTCATCCAGTCAAACATGACTGTTTCCCCAGTCAACATATTTTGCCTTAGAATGGCAATCCGCGCGAGTAGTTCAGAGATTTGAACCCAAGGCAGGACGCCATTGGATAACAGATCTGGAAACTAAAACCTGCGACACCAGAGAATCTAAGTCAGATTGAGAACACTTACTTGTGTTCCAACCCTCATCATGGGTTGGCTCTGCAGCCACACCATTCCCCTTGGTCGCTTTCTTGGGGGCCATTCGGAAATCTATGGATCGCTTCACGCGCATACACTGGCCGAAACCCTAGGGTGAATGTGGGGAGCAAAATGAAGCAAGAACTTTGGATTTGGGAGCTTGAGAGCAGAAAGACAGATCTAAAACAGTAAAAACAAGTGGCGGCCAGTGGGGTAAAACCTAAGTTACCGCTTCAATTTATAATGGCGGTGGCAACATGGTTAAAACACCCAATAGGCCATAAGTCCGTTGCAAATCGCGGAAAAAACGGGATTTTTAAAGAGACATTCCTTTTTCTAAGATTACATTCTAGAAAAGAAAAACTCACATCCCTAGTTGACTACTCGACACCCTTTTCCTTAACTGAGATTACATTCCAAAACAAGGATAAGTACTCGACACAGTACAACTACTCGACATTACAACTCGAGTACTTTTTATTACATAACTTTACAAACGACTCGGGCTTGCATGCTTGCTGCCTGGATCTCCTAAAGCTTCTAGTCGACACCTGCTGCAGCTAGATCTGCCCGAGGCTGTGACAAAGTACAAACTTGTTATTCCCATTTTGGGAATAAAGATATTTGTATTCAGGGAGATAAGCTACAAGAGTATGGAGGCAGATTACAGTAATCACCTCGCTAGTCCTCATGTAGCATCTTGCAGAGAAATTTCTCCTTCTCCCTGAACACTTTGTGGCAAGATCAAGCTTCTCCGCCAGAGATGTCAGTTCTTGGGCACCCAGAAATAGGCAACCCCAAGGATGTGACACAACAAGACCCAACCCAAAGACCCCAAATCTGCCTCATTGGAAGATGCAAGGACATGATGTCCGGCATGGATCCAATGAGAGCTCTAGGGATGTAGGAGGAGGCAGCAGAGACTTCTCTGGTCACTTGCAAGTTCTCTTCTAGCATCTTTTGTTGGAAGGAACTACGTAAAATTCAGGAGGGTGAGAACAAGAACATTCGGCCTAAACCAGTCTAAATCATCGAGTCTTTGCATGCTAGACCATATCCGATCAAGCGCACAACAAACGAGCAATCGAGTAGTTTGGTAGTCTCCCATTTCCCGCAGCGATAGTTTGGCGCCGTCCATGGGGAGCGCTTTGTGCGTTCACTACTTCTGCGATCGGATGGTTTTGATCACTCCATTCGCTACCCCGGCAACGAACCAGAGCGATATGATCCGCTTTGGCTCTCTGGAGTTTCCCGCGACCCCCCGTAACGGATTGTGGGCGCCTCCACCGTTCCCGCCTCTCCGGACCTTCCACTTCGGAAGCCTGGAGTTCGTCACTAACCAGCTCAGTGCACTGTGCCTCCACGAGGAGGAAGCTGCCCCGGCGGCCCCGGAGGAGCCTGCTCCTCCTCCCAAGCTTCACAAACCGAGGCACCGGCAATCGATTTGCTGGCGCATCAGGAAGCGCAGGCCATCACAGCCGAACCGCGCGGTGCTCTGCCGCATTGCGCTTATGATGGCCACCAACCCCGCCGTTGAGGATGTCAACTTGGTCCTCTTCTCCTTGGCCAACATCTCCCGGCAGCTCGCGGGCGGGCCTCCGCTGCCAACGCCCTGCTCATTCTCAGAGCGGCTCCCAATTGGCCTACGCAACTCTGTGAGCGTCTACGCTAGGGAGGTACACAAGGCAGCTCAAGGGTGCTAGCCCGCGTCCTAGTTCGTGGGCATGGCAGGAAGCCACCCTGACTCCGTCCACGACCTCTTGTGCTACAAGGATCCCCTGAGTGACTCCTCTAGCACAGGAGACAATGACCAGGAGGGGCCATCCGTGCCACCTCAAGTACGCGCCATGGTGGGTGCTCCCAGCGACCCGCCAGCGGAAGTGGTGCCGTCCAAGCAGATGCACGCCCCTTCCGACCATCGCGCACAAGCGCTCGCCAACGCGCAGGCCCACGCCGAGGATCTTCATCTTCGGCGGCACCACATGCATCCACCCGTGGACCAACCTCCGCAAGCCCACTCTGGGTCAAAGGGGGGAAATCCCGCAGGCTCCGCACGGCAGCGCACGCGCGGGGTCAACCACGACATCATCAACGACGCCCGCATGCAACTCCCACAAGAGTTTCGCGCGGGCCAGAACATCGCCGCAGTGGCGATCCTCCTACAGACACTGCAAGAGCCGGAGGATCCGGCCCAAAGGGATCTTCACCGCCAGGTAAGAAACCTAGTGGAACTCACCACCGTCCAGCAGGCGGAGAGCTCCTCACTTCATCGCCGACGGGCCGCTTCCTCGTGCCCCGCTGGCGGTGGGAGCTACCGTGGGCGGGAACCATCTGAAGCACAGCTCCCCCACCGGCACAGCAAGCCAACGCGGGCGGTGCGCCAGTCCCGCCACCGGCATCCGCTCCTCTCCCGCCGAGGCCACCAATCCACGGTCATTGTTGGCGTTTCTTATGCTCAATAGAATATGGATTCCGCAAGTGCACAGAATCACCGCTGTAGCACTTCACCTTGAAGTATTCCAGGGTATCGTATATTTCCTCAGGGAAGAACTATGGTTAAAGAGTATCGAAGAATCGGATGACAAACTTTACTAGAGATATTAACCGACTAACTTAGTGGGGGTAAGCCAGATATGATAGGATTAGATAATGGCCAACGATGACCGTCTGATATAGGAGACTCTAATCCTTAGAGAGGTAAGCAGCTAGGAGGACAATGAGCGAGAAAGACTCCTAAAACACTTCTAAACTATCGAGCTAGCCTCTCTAGACTAATCCTTGACTCTAACTAGTTATCGGGAACCTAGAGCTTACTTCGGCAGCTGGAAGAGGCAGGACTTCAAAAAGGGGTGAGAGGGGAGTCCAACGGCAACCTGCAACTACTGCTATGAAAACACCCAAACATGGTGGACTACAAGGGACGGACAGGGCTGTCACCACCTGCCGCCTACGACAATGGTTCCATAGGGTGGAAGACACTTTCTAGCTAACACTGAGCTCAGACACCACGTCCGTACTCGGTGTTAGGATTTGTCTTGATGCGCGAACAAGGGAAATCCCCCTCAACCTAGGGAACTAACTTGAGCCTCCCTAGTCTGGGTGAGAAAACCCGTAAGGTAAGATCCCGATGAACAAGAAAAATGCAAAGCCTAAACTAGAGGAATTACTTCCGCACAAAAGTAAGATAACTTGGAAAGGTAAATAAATGCGGAAGGTATAGCTGACTCGAAAAGATAAAGAAGATAACTTATATTGATAAATGTCAAAGGAAAAGATACAAGAGCTTATACCCGACTTCCGATGACGGCTCCGGAATCCCGAGACAAGCTCGACTCGACTCTAGCTCCCAGACTACCTAACCTACTCTAGAAACTAAGAATGAGAGAAGAAAGCTCCTTTTGTGTGTATCTCACAAGTGAGGATGGGGGGCCTATTTATACTAGCTAGAGGTCGGTATTTGGCCGAGGCGTCAGTTGTACGCAAGAGGGTCGGTTGACGTAGCTTCCACGAAAAGATGAACTTGAGAAACTACAAAGTGGGACCGGCCGGCCTGAGGCCGGCCGGTCTAGGGGATTCCCTTCGTTTGGTGCCGACCTTCTTGTGGACGCTCCTGATCTTCTCTAGATGACGGTGTGTGTTGCGTGGTTTCAAAGCTGAAAATTGTAGGCCGACCAGCCTCTCCTAGGCCGGTCGGCCTAGGTCTGGCACATCTCGGCCTCCCGTTTCACCGACATCTTGATCCACATGTGTATGAAGTCCATAGTGGTGTTCCGGCCAAAAAGATTTCGGTAAGTGCTACTTTAATCCATGTGTTAGGCCTTTCGGTCCATTTGATCAAACCAACTTGCAATCCTTGGTTTAGAGGCTTTGTACACATGTCTCTTCGCTCCTTACCGAAGACGGGGCACACGTAGTGGAGGTGCTAGGCTGGCCGGCCTGGGTTTGTCCCAGTTTTGCCTCATTTTTGGTATATTAGTTCCTGCAATCACAACTCATCTAAAACTTGTGGAATTTGTTAGAAATAAGTAAAATATGTATGTAACATGGTGTGAAGTTCATTTTATTCCCGAGAAGTTGACCGTCAACACCCCCCAAGCTTAAACTTTTGCTCGTCCTCGAGCAAAGGTAAACCTGAGGCTCGGTGGATCAGGAGTTGCATCAATGCTCGTACCTTGCAGAAACCATATGCACAACATATTACTCTAACCCATATGTACTTTGAATAAGTTGGCTCATACCTTGGTTTCTAGAGATGGGGCTTACTCGCATTTCATCCCTCGTCTTGGGCGGTTGAGAGATTGAACAGCCTTCACCGAAATATTTCCTGCCTCCTGTTCAGGTTCCTATCTTGGAGTTTTGCAAGTTTTTCAAAAGTGGTTTAAGATTCCCCAATGGTGATCTCAAATCGCTCAAGGTGTATAATCCTCACCATGGTCGGAAATTTTGACCATCTTCTTCCTACACTAAGGCTGATATGTGGAGTTTTTGGTCGGAAGAGTGTAGCATACCTTGGTTACCTGTGTTGCCAAGCCGAATAGTGGTTGGCGAGAGGTTGGTACTCGATCAAATCCCGATCTTATGGACGGTAAAATGTTCATGGGAGAGGGAGGAAATGGACTCACACTTAGAGAATTTTGGTCTTTTGAGCCCCTTATTTCAACTCTTTTGAGTGGAGGTATGGGTCTTGTCTTCTTTTTTTTCTTTTTTTTTTCATTGCTTCTGCTCCATTTTTTTTAGAAGATGACCCATACTCCATGAGGATAGAGTTATTGGAAGGGAGCATTGCTTGGATAGAGCATTCGAGATGGATAGGTTCACTATGGAGATTTTGGGTTTTGTTGTGAAGGAATTGTCTAGTGAAGGTGGATATCAATACCCGGAGTAGGTAATTGACATGCCAGATATTTTGAGGCTAGCAAAACAATGGGTACGCAAAGGAAAAAGATTGGTAGATGACAAGTACCTTCCTTGAACGAACTCACCATTCGGCAAAGCTCAAAATAACTCAAGATAGTTTATATAGGTTAATATGATAAAATATTATGGCTCTGGTTAGGACATGCAAACCAAAGGGGAATTCTTTACCATGTTTTATTTTAAAGAAATTCCGAGAGGTTCCCAACTAGAGCATACAGTTTTGTTCCAGTTCGGGCTATCTCAAATCTCACAACAACTTAGACTTGGAAATCAAGCTCATGCTCCCACTCAAACCAGATTTTAGTGGAACTACTTATGTGCCAACTAGTTCAAGTACTAGGAGAGTAAACAGTTGTATACGAGGCACTTGCAAAGCATGGACAGAGCAACTATTCATCATCTCCATGATAAGAGCTTACACAGATTTCCACACATATGAGTTGGGAGCTTTATTCAAAACATGAAACACATTTTTTTGTGTTTTAATTTATTTATTTTGTTTTTACTTTATTTTATAATTTTACTTTTATTTTGAGTTTTTGAATGATTCAAACTAACTATTTTTTTAGGCCACAAGACGAAGGGATAGGTCGGATGACTTACCTGGATACATGGGCACCCCCCAAGCTTGAATGAAGCTCAGTAGGTCTGCTATCTTGGCTGATTTTTTTTCATATGCAGTGTAAAAACAAAAGAATGCATTTGCGAGAATTTAAATATTCCATGATGAGAAAGGGAAGACTATGCAAGAATATAAACTATCCTATATGCAAATGCAGGAATGGACAACTACCACGTACCTCATGGCAAGGGCTCGAGTTTCTCGTCCTGAGCAAGACTATCCATACTTTGGGTTTGGTCGTCGTCACTTGATGGAAACATTGGTGGCGATTCTTTCTTCCGCTACACCGTCCGTGTAGGCAGAGTTACTTCGATCTCTTTCTTCCCAAATTCTAAAAAATTCTTGCGTTGGATATTCCGCTTCGTGTTCCGTTGGTTATACACCTTGATCTCCTCCCGAGTTCGAAGATTCTCCACGAATTCGATGAGGGTATGGTTGGTTGGGATATATGGCTTCTCCAGCTCTTTCACGGATTCCTTCCGGTTGAAACTTTTGATCTGTGAGTATTTATCATCCTTCGATCTGAAACCGAATCTCTCCTTCTGCCGATTGATGTTGAGTTGGATTACTCCAACTCCCGCATCAATGTGTGCAGTTGTCATGCTCAAGAATGGCCTCCCCAATATGAGAGGGATCTCAGTGTTGACTTCCATGTCGAGAATGACAAAATCAATGGGGACAAAGAAATTCTGTATTTTCACCGAAATATCATTGGTGATCCCTGAGAGATGACGAACTGATTGGTCTGCTAGCTGTAAACACATGGCAGTAGGAGCAAGCGCATGATGGTTAAGTTTATCATAAATTATCTTTGACATGACGCTGGTGCTTGCTCACAGATCGCAAAGAGCATGCTTAAAGTGTTGAGCTCCGATGGAACATGTGATGGTGGGGAATCCTAGTTTCTTCTTCTTCGCCAGAAGAGGATTGAGTATAGCAGTGCTACACTCATCCGTAAGCTGCACGACCTCGGTGGTCGGCAGGACCCTCTTATTACCAATGATAACCTTGAGATACTTGGCATACGTGGGAACCTGCATAGTATCAAGAAGTGGTATGTTGCCATAAAACTTCTTAGTTACCTCGACAAACTTGCCGAATTGCTTGTCGGCCACCGGCCTCCTTTTCCGCTCTAGAAACGGTAAGGCGGTTGTATCGTGACAATCCCATGAAGTTCTATGGGGTTCCACGGTGTCTTCCTGGGTAGCAATGGTGTTGGATTCTTCGGCCTCCTCCAACACTCCGTCTTCAGCATAGGTATTCCTGGCGGTTACGGTCTTCCACCGTGTACTTGCATCCTGCGGAAGAGGTGGTTTCTGTGCGGATTGTCTTGCCCGCACAGCTACCACACTCACGCTTTCTTTCGGGGTCACTTCCGGTTGCCCGGATAGCTTCCCCGTGTCATGGTTAAGGCAGGATGGTGTACCTGCATCCTATGGAAGATGTGGTTTCTGTGCGGATTGTCTTGCCCACACAGCTACCGCACTCACAATTTCTTTCGGGGTCACTTCTGGTTGCCCGGAGAGCTTCCCCGTGTCATG
Source organism: Panicum virgatum (assembly GCF_016808335.1). Taxonomy (NCBI): domain Eukaryota; kingdom Viridiplantae; phylum Streptophyta; class Magnoliopsida; order Poales; family Poaceae; genus Panicum; species Panicum virgatum. The sequence goes on along the minus strand of NC_053149.1, from coordinate 31,889,082 downwards.
GTTAAGGCAGGATGAGGCCAGCTGAGTTACTTTAGTTTCTAACAATTCGTTGAAACTCAACTGATGTTTAATAACAGAGTTCAACCCCTCTAGTTGCATAGCCAAAGACTCAAGGATTTTATCATTGGCAAGAAATTTCTCACTAATGTTGTTATTAATTTGCTCTTGGCTGTTCATGAAGTTTTTAAGCGAGGGCTGAAAACTGTTATTAAAATTTTTACCTTGCTGTTGGCCGAAGGGGAGGTCGGACTTAGAATTCCAACCTTGCTGAGGACGACAATCTGAGTCATTGGCAGTGTTGTTCCCAATGGAGTTCTCGTCCTCTTGAGTGAATGGAGAAGATTTGCCCGAGTTTTGTCACATTTCTCACATGTCATTTGAGACTCCATAATCTGGTTAAGCTCCTGGTATGGAGATACCATCTTTTTCATGAGAAGATCCATCTTGGCTGCCAGCACATTGACACTGTCGATTTCATGTATTCCTTTTGCATGAATCGGCTGCCTATCTCCCTTCCAACTCTTGTTGGAAGCAACCTTGTCGATGAGCATTATAGCTCCTGCAACATCGAGGGAGAGGAATGCTCCTCCCGCTGCTGCGTCCATGTGATCTTGCGATCGCTGGTTCAGGCCATGGAAGAAGTTTTGAATGATAAGCTATTCGTCCATGCTGTGGTGTGGGCATGCTGCAATGTATTCCTGAAGATGTTCCCAGGCTTCCGGGACTATCTTGTCCTGGAGCTGTTCAAAACTGGAAATCCTGTTCCGAAGGGCATTGGTTTTGCCCACCGGAAAGTACTTGACCAGAAAAGCATTGGAGCACGCATCCCAAGTGTCGAACGCATCCTTGTAGGTGTAGAACCACGTCTTTACTTTCCCAAGCAAAGAGAATGGGAACAGTCGAAGACGAACATTATCCATCGTAGATCCTCTTGGGTTGATTATACTGCTCACTTCCAGAAAATTCTGTAGATGAGCGTGGGGATCCTCTGATGCCTTTCCGCAGAAGGGACTTGCTTGAACCATGTTGACAAGACCAGTCTTTATCTCAAAGCCATCAGTGCCTTGATAATTGTTCAGTCCAGTAGGAATATGGCTATTGGACGGGGCTGAGGATTGACGGAGTGTCTTCTGAGCCATTGGTATTGAAGCTGGTGTTGTCAAACCTTGATCCTAAGAATATTTCTTCTGGTGGGACAACTATGTGTCAAGCAATTCACAATTCTTTCTGGATTTGAGTTGAAGTGATATGGTGGATCGAAAATGGTCCTGCACTACAGAAATCACAAAGATACCGAGAGCAATGGTAATCCCGCTAAAATTAGTGATGACAAACTAGTAAATTTTATCAAACTATTCAGCAAAATCTTTAGCCTATTGCTTTCCCGGCAACGGCGCCAGAAATGCTTGTTGGCGTTTCTTACGCTCAATAGAATATGGATTCTGAAAGCGCACAGAATCACCGCTGTAGCACTTTACCTTGGAGTATTTCAGGGTATCGTATATTTCCTCAGGGAAGCACAATGGTTAAAGAGTATCGAAGAATCGGATGACAAACTTTACTAGAGATATCAACCAACTAACTTAGTGGGGGTAAGCCTGATATGATAGGATAAGATAATGGCCAACGATGACCATCTGACACAGGAGACTCTAATCCTTAGAGAGGTAAGCAGCTGGGAGGACAACGAGCGAGCTAGCCTCTCTAGAATAAACCTTGACTCTAACTAGTTATCGGGAACCTAGAGCATATTTTAGCGGCTAGAAGAGGAAGGACTTCAGAAAGGGGTGAGAGGGGAGTCCAACGGCAACCTGCAACTACTGCTGTGAAAACACCCGAACGTGGTGGACTACAAGGGACGGACAGGGCTGTCACCACCTGCCGCCTACCACAACAGTTCCATGGGGTGGAACACATTTTCTAGCTAACACTGAGCTCAGACACCATGTCCGTACTCGGTGTTAGGATTTCTCTTGATGCGCAAACAAGAGAAATTCCCCTCAACCTAGGGAACTAACTTGAGCCTCCCTAGTCCGGGCGAGAAAACCCGTAAGGTAAGATCCCGATGAACAAGAAAGATACAAAGCCTAAACTAAAGGAATTACTTCCGCACACAAGTAAGATAACTTGGAAAGGTAAATAAATGTGGAAGGTAAAGCTGACTCAAAAATATAAAGAAGATAACTTATATTGATAAATGTTAAAAGAAAAGATACAAGAGCTTATACCCGACTTCCGATGATGACTCTGGAATCCCGAGACAAGCTCGACTGGACTCTAACTCCCAGACTACCTAACCTACTCTAGAAACTAAGAATGAGAGAAGAGAGCTCCTTTTGTGTGTATCTCACAAGTGAGGATGGGGGGCCTATTTATACTAGCTAGAGGTCGGTATTCGGCCGAGGCGTCGGTTGTTGTAACACCCTAATTTAAATTCCAGTATTTTATAATAAATTTAATTGGCTTTATTTAATTTTCTAATGTTTATTGTGTTAGACTTGCATTTAATCTAAAATTTTGTTCCTTAAGTGATTAAAATTTTATCATAGGTTTAAATTTTGGTGTTGCATTCATGCTGGTGCATAATTTTAATTATTTGAGTGTGGTTTGAATTCAAATCTGTTTTTGAATTCAAACTTTGTTTGAATTAGAAATAGAAAAAGGAGAAGAAATAGAAATAGGAAAGAAGAAACTAAACCAAACCCAGCCCTCAGCCCATCCGGCCATAACTCCCTGGGCCTTTTCCCTTCACTACCCCGCACGGCCCACTTTCCTTTCCCCCGGGTCCAGCCCGACCCCTCCTCCTTTCCCACCCCGTGCTCAGCCCGCACGCGCGCCACTCCCTCCCTCACGGCCCAGCCTTCCGCCTCCCCCTCAGCGCGCGCCGGCCCACACTCGCGTGCCCCACGTCATGTTCGGCCCGGCTCACACACCCGAGCCTAGCAGCCGCGCGTGTCGCCCACGCCCCCGCCTTACCGTCGCCGCGCACCGACCACACACTGTCAGAGCTTCCTTACTCCTTCAGCTCGACCGCAACGACCGCGCCGAGATCACAGCCGTGATCTCTGGCGATTCCCTGCCATCAACCCTCTCCGAAATCCTCGGCACCCCTCCATTAAACGCAGTTGCGCCCTCTCTGTGCCCGCAGCACCTCCAACGCCATCCAAGGCCCAACCCTAGTTTAGTTTCGCCCCGCCGCCGTTGAACCGCAGTGACACCGCGACGATGCCACCGCCCTCCGTCTACCCCACGCGGCGGCAAGAGCATCGCCTGGGTACAAGGAAGCGTTGAAGCCCGTGTTCCTAGCACCCTACTCCACACACGCTCGGGAATTTCGCCGAGTTTCCTCACCGGTGAGTAGCTCCGCCACCCAATTCCACACCGCCGGCATGCAGCCAGCCTTCCTGACTCGTGGTGCGCGTTCACAGTACACCACCGAGCTGCACGAGGACATCAGGGACCCGGAGGTGGCCTTCTTCGACCTTTCTCGTCGAGTTCAGTTCTGCGCCGCCGCTCGACCTCATCGCCGGCATCTATACGCTGCACCTCCAGCCGCTTCAAACCTCGGTGAGCCATGCCATGCACACCTTCCCCTTTCGCACCAACTTGCACGGCATTTCGGCTCTTCCTGTGGGCGGATTGTGTCTTGCCAGCGATCCGCCACCGCAAGCACCGTAGGCTCGCCGTGGCAAACAGTGTGCAGCCTATGTGTACCCCAAAACCCATCCCCAGTGGATCACGCATGGAACCTCGAACCTTTTGAGCCAGATCTCGCTGGTTTCTACCCACGGGCGTGCCAGATCGGCAGGCTCTGGCGAGCACCTTCACTGCAGCACCGCCGCACCACCCGAACCCCCTACTCCGGCCCTTGTTGACCTACGCTAACAGCTCCAGTAGTTTACCTCGGTCCTGTGTGATCTTTACGAGCCAAAACCCGAGTTGAGTCGGGCCCGGTACTGCGCGAACGTAGACCACCGGCGAACCCTCGCCGCCCCTCACCGTGGTGAGCCCATGCAAAACCCCAATCCCCCACCTGGTGTGCACAGTTGAGTTCGCCATGTTGCGGACTACCTCCCTGACCCGAACCTGCATTGAATCAAGCCCCGCAGCGCCTTTTGCTGAACTCCGGCGAGGTCGCCGCCGCGAAACAGAGAGCTCCGGCGACCAGTGCCGCCGCCCCGCGCTTCCGCCTGTCCTGGCCGTCGGATCCGTTTTCTGCGGCACAGATTAGATCGCGAAACGTTATGTCCTTAGCCGCCGGATCGTGATCCAACGGATCAGATCCGTGCATACCGCTTCGCCTTGGCCGTTTTTCTAAAGAGACCCCCGGTTTCTTCCTATTCAACCCGCAGTCCACCTCTAGTCAAAAGAAATTACAGTTTGGCCCAAAATTTTGCTCAGACCCCCCTGATCTTTTTAGATATATAACCTGCCGTCCACAGTTGGCTTTTTCCCGAGTTAGACCCCAGAGTTTTAGTTTAATTACGTTTAGGCCCTCGGTTTTTGCAGAAAACCCCCTGGAACTTAGTTTTTCTCGCAGATAAGCCCCTAGAACTTGTTTTTAGCCTAGAATATGCGTTCTTTATGTCCACGCGATCGTTGTAACACGTAGAATAGTTTTAGACTAGTTTAGTGTGCTATTTTTATGTAATGATGTACTGTTTCTTAGTTTTTATTAGTGTTTGCTTGTTTGCTTTTTGTTGCGCCCTGTTGTTGGCCATGTGTTCGTGAGTAGACGCTGAGCTACCGAAGGAGCCCCAGTACCAGTACCTGGAGTAGCCGTCTTCCGACCAGTTTGAGCAGCAGCAGGAGCAGTACGAGGAAGGCAAGTGTAACATGAACAACCTATCACCTTTAAATACAATTTCATACTGCATTTTAATACTGTATGCCTATAAGGATTTCCTAGCCACTTTATATCCTTTATATATATCCTTTGGGTTGCATTTTGCTTAGTTGTGCTAGGTGCCGCACTATAACACACTCTGGTCCTTTTTAATTAATTTGATTAATGGTTTACTTGAACTTAATTCTGAGGGTGGCCCTCTGTGCTTCGTGATTGGGTGGCTCACGTCTCGTTAAAATATGTTTTGTTAGAAACATGGTTTAGGGGGCCAGCATGGTGCTTAGTGCTTGGTTGGCCATTCTCCATAAGGACTGGTTCATAGAACGACAACCTGGGACAACAGCGCTACCACAAGACTGGAATGGGACGGTCTTGGCGTAATAATTAGGTCTTTTTGGTTTGGAGTAACTTACCTGCGGGGTAGGGGCGGTAAGCTTCTATGGCCCTCGTGCTGAGTGGCCTTGTCTGTGCTTCGTGTCTTGACGCCCACTAGACCTGCTCCATAGTCGCTGATCCACCCTCGCGGTTACTCCCTACCAACGAGATTCTTTGTAAAGGCCTCGTAGTGAGTTTGCTAGTCATCTCACCTAAGGAAGTGTGATGAACTACTAGCGTAGCTCACGACTTGTGGGTAATGATGTGCAACCTCTGCAGAGTGTAAAACTGGTATACTAGCCGTGCTCACGGTTATGAGCGGCCCAGATCCTCCTTTTGATTAGTGGGGTTATCTTCCTTTGATGAGGCATGTTTCCCCGGGTGGCTTGGTTCGGTTTGGTTCTCAGTAGTATCATGATTAAATTTGACTAATTACTATGTAACTGGGTTAATGGTAATTCATCAACTTGTAGTAATTAGTCTTAATAAAACTTTGTCAACACTTAAAAGCTAATGCAGTCAGTCAGCCAACCTTAGAGCCTCATAGTTTGTGTTATACTTGTTGAGTACAAGTTGTGTACTCACTCTTGCCTCTTCTCTACTTTTTCCTCTTGGCTACGCTACTGCTGCTCAGTTCCTGCCGACACGAGGGAGTTCGCTCAGCGCTACCAGGACTACGAGGACTTCTAGGCGTTCGTCTCCCAATCGACGTCCCTGTGGCGCCCTGCTCAGCTTCGGAGAGTTTTTATCGTATTTGTACTTCGCTTCCGCTATATCAGACATTTTATCATTAATGTAATAAATAACATTCGTATTCGCTTATTTATATCTTTTTACATGATATGTGCTATGATATACTGTTCATTCTGTTGTATATACGTGTGACTTGATCCTGGCACGTATATGATTGCTCGGTTTATGTTCTTTTATAAACCGGGTGTTACAGAGCGGTATCAAAGCCGTATCGACTGTAGGACGAAGCCTAGATAGAACTGGTCGAGTTTTAAGTCTTCTTCTCTCCAATCCTTGCCTGCTGAAACTATTTTACTATTATACCCCTTGAATTCTATGACTTTTACCCGTCTTGCCTTGATTTCTCTCTCTGAAGAATAGTTTTCGTAGATTTTGGCCTGAACCAGTCATCAGACCACCATGAGTATTAGCTCGGTGACCCTCTTATAATAATACGATAGCACGCTCTGCGACGCATTGTGTTAGTCGAGTCGTATGTTAAACTCGGCTAAGTCGTGAAAATTGTCTGCTTGTTATTATGCTACATGTTTGATTTGGAATTTTGGTTGATTGCATAGCTTAGTAGTTTAAATTTGTTTAAAGAAAATCACTCTTATGTTAAAGTTAATTAATTAATAAAACAAGTTAGATCATTGGGGGTAAAACCATCTATTCTATCCTGTCTACTTTATCATGTCTAAGTCTTTTTCCGCAAAGAGTTATCATATCCATCTGAATTTATTCCTGCAATATCCTTACTCGTGGAATCTTTTATCCAAAATCAGATGGTGAACACCAGGCGTGGTTCTGACCAGCAGGGGCAGAACAACCAGGGGCAGAACACCCAGGGGACCGGGATCCCGATGCCTCCGCCTTTAACTCTGGAGCAGTACTTCTAGCTCCAGATGCAGATGATGGCCACCCTGAACAACACTGTTCAGGCACTTCAGCATGCTCACACTCAGCCTCCACCTCCTCCACCGCCGCAGCCTCGCGACAGGCGTGCTGAGTTTCTGAGGGGTCACCCGCCGACGTTCTCTCACACGTCCGACCCTCTTCAGGCTGACGACTGGCTCCGTGCAGTGGAGCGCCAGTTGGACATCGCCCAGTGCGATGATCGTGAGCGCGTCTTGTACGCAGTAGGACAGCTGCGAGGGGTAGCTTTGGACTGGTGGGAGTCCCACCCAGTTCAGGACTGCGAGGCTCTCACTTGGCTCCAGTTCCGGGAGCGGTTCCGCAGCCACAACGTCCCCGCGGGCGTTATGAAGATGAAGCAGAAGGAGTTCCTTGCACTGAAGCAGGTAATCTTAGATATAATCATTCCGCGGTTTCTTTTGAGCTAATGCCCCTTGTTCTATCCTTATGAATCTTGAGTTAATCTTTCAATATCTATCTGTCTTTGTCACTTCAGGGGACTATGTCGGTCACGGAGTATCGTGATCGCTTTCTGCAGCTTGCTCGCTACGCCCCTGCCGATGTTGCGGATGACCGCAAGAAGCAGGAGCACTTCATGGAGGGCCTTGAGGACTACCTGCAGTACGCGCTGCTCAACCTTTGCTTCGACGACTTCAACCATCTGGTTGACAGCGCGCTCAACAATGAGCGCAAGCACTTGGAGATGGAGGACAAGAAGAGGAAGATTGTCCCCGTTGCTTCCGGCAGCAACACTCGTCCTCGCCTCCAGCCGCCTCAGTAGTACCAGCAACAGCAGTACCGGCCTCCCCAACAGTACCAACAGAGGCCGTAGCAGTACCCGCCTCGACAGCAGCAGGCAGGTCAGGGCCCGAGGTTACCGGCACCTCCGGCTCGTGCTCCACCAGCTCCGCCAGCACCGCAGGCTCCACGTCCGGCAGCTCCTACCGGACAGCAGGCTTTGACACTTGCACGCGTCTGCTATCACTACGGCCAGCCGGGGCACTACGTCAACACTTGCCCCTAGAAGGCGCAGGCGGGACAGCAGGAGCGCCCAGCTCAGCCCAGGGCGCCAGCACAAGGTCGGGTGAACCACGTGACAGCCGAGTCAGCGGCCGAGGCTCCTAACGTGGTTATTGGTACGTTCATGGTCAACTCTCACCCCGCTACAGTGCTTTTCGATACCGGTGCTACTCATTCTTTCATCTCCAAGTCATTTGCCGAGCAGCATCGTATATCGGTTTCTTGTATGAGGACAGCTATGGTAGTTACCTCACCTGGGGGTCAGATACATACATGTTCTATATGCTCCAGAGTTAGTATTGTCATAAAGGGGGTAGAATTCCGCACTGGCTTGATAGTTATTGACTCCTCGGGGATAGATGTGATTTTGGGCATGGAGACACTTACCAGATGGGGAGTCCGTATTGATTGTGCTCAGCGGACAGTTCACTTGTCAGCATCTGATGGCCAAGAGGTGACAGTCAGTGCTTCAGAGCCTTCTGGATTTCTTCATCAGATAGAGGCTAGACCCACGGACGGTATTCGCGTGGTGTCTGAATTCCCGGATGTCTTTCCGGATGATCTGCCAGGTATGCTGCCTGAACGTGCCATTGAGTTTTGTATTGATCTCTTGCCTGGCACAGCTCCTATTGTAAAGCGGCCCTACCGTATGGCACCTATAGAGCATGAAGAAGTCAAGAAAACTATTGATGAGTGGCTAGCCAAGGGCTATATCCGTCGCAGCTTCTCTCCTTGGGCTTTTCCATTATTGCTGGTAGATAAGAAGGATGGCTCGAAGAGGATGTGTGTTGATTATCGGGAGCTGAATGCAGTTACTATCAAGAACAAGCATCCACTGCCCCGTATCGAGGATCTCTTTGATCTGCTTCGAGGTGCTCGTATATTCTCGAAGATTGATCTGCGTTCGGGTTATTTTCAGCTGAGGATCCGTCCTGGGGATATTCCGAAGATGGCATTCACTTGCAAGTACGGGCTGTATGAGTACACGGTCATGTCCTTCGGCTTGACCAATGCCCCGGCTTTCTTCATGCACTTGATGAACATGGTTTTCATGGATTATCTGGATGTCTTCGTGGTGATCTTCATTGATGATATTCTGATCTTCTCCAAGACAGAAGAAGAGCATGAGGAGCATCTGAGACTCGTATTGCAGAGACTGAGGGAGCATCAGTTGTATGCCAAGTTCAACAAGTGCGAGTTCTGGATTGATGAGGTTCCATTCCTCGGTCATGTTATCTCTTAGGGAGGCATTGTTGTTGATCCGAGCAAGGTGAAGGATGTGCTCGAGTGGGAGACACCGCAGACAGTAAAGGAAGTCATGTCATTCTTGGGCTTAGCTGGATATTATCGGAGGTTCATTGAGAATTTCTCCAAGATCGCGAAGCCTTTGACTTCTTTGCTGGAGAAAAATGTGGCTTTCGTTTGGACTGATGAGCGTCAGAGGGCCTTTGATGAACTGAAGAAAAGGTTGACTACGGTGCCAGTCCTGACTCTGCCAGACCAGACGAAGAGGTTCATGGTGTATTGTGATGCTTCGAAGGATGGTCTTGGGTGTGTTCTGATGCAGGAGGGCAGAGTGATTGCTTATGCTTCACGGCAGTTACGTCGGCATGAGCTGAACTATCCCACTCATGATCTTGAGTTAGCCGCAGTTGTGCATGCTCTGAAGATTTGGAGGCATTACTTGTATGGACAGCGGTGTGATATCTACACTGATCACAAGAGCCTCAAATATATTTTCACGCAGAATGAACTGAACATGCGGCAGAGAAGATGGTTAGAGTTAGTCAAGGACTATGACCTGGAGATTCACTATCATCCGGGCGGCCAATGTTGTAGCAGATGCTCTGAGCAGAAGAAGCTATGTCAACATGGCCATGGCTTTCCAGATGCCTCTAGAGTTATGCGAGGAGTTCGAGCAGTTGAGTCTGGGCTTCATGCATCATACCTCCAGTGCAGCGTTTGAGGCAGTACCGACTCTAGAGTCAGAGATCAGGCAGCATCAGAAAGAAGATGAGAAGCTGCAGGAGATCCATGAGTTGCTCAAGAAGGGCAAGGCTCCTCATTTCAGAGAGGATGATCAAGGTACTTTGTGGTACAAGAACCGGATCTGTATGCCAGATGTGAAGGATCTCCGGAAGTTGATTCTGAGTGAGGCCCATGATACAGCTTACTCTATTCATCCGGACAGCACGAAGATGTACTATGATCTGAAGGAACGTTTCTGGTGGTATGGTATGAAGCATTCAGTGGCAGAGTACGTGGCTATTTGTGACACTTGTCAGCATGTCAAGGCTGAGCATCAGAGGCCAGCAGGTCTGTTACAGCCTTTGAAGATTCCAGAGTGGAAATGGGAGGAAATCACTATGGACTTCATTGTTGGATTGCCTCGTACTCAGAAAGGGTACAACTCTATATGGGTAGTAGTGGATCGATTGACGAAGGTTGCTCACTTCATTCCAGTGAACACTACTTACTCCGGTGCTAGACTGGCAGAGTTGTACATCTCTCGGATTGTCTGCTTGCATGGTGTGCCCAAGAAGATCATATCTGATAGAGGGTCTCAGTTCACTTCTCGATTCTGGGAGCAGCTCCATGATTCGCTGGATACGAAGCTGCGTTTCAGTACGGCTTATCACCCTCAGACAGATGGGCAGACAGAGAGAACCAACCAAGTGTTGGAGGATATGCTGAGAGCTTGTGCTATTCAGTATGGTACTAGTTGGGATAAGTGCCTGTCATATGCTGAGTTTTCATACAACAACAGCTACCAGGCCAGTCTGAAGAAGTCCCCCTTTGAGGCATTGTATGGCAGAAAGTGCAGGACTCCTCTCTATTGGGATCAGATTGGTGAGAAGCAGCTCTTTGGCCCTGAGATCATAGATGATGCAGAGCAAATGGTTCAGGCTGTGCGAGAAAATCTGAGGATATCACAGAGCAGACAGAAGAGCTATGCTGATGGCAAACGGAGAGATCTGACCTTCAGTGTCGGTGATTATGTGTACCTGAAGGTGTCTCCGATGAGGGGAATCCGCAGATTCAATGTCAAGGGGAAGTTAGCACCTCGGTATGTGGGTCCATTCAAGGTGCTAGAGAGGAAAGGCGAAGTTGCTTATCGCCTGGAGTTACCTCTCAGCCTCTCAGGAGTTCACGATGTCTTCCATATATCTCAGCTGAAGAGGTGTCTGCTAGTACCCGAGGAGCAAGCACCACTGGATGGAGTAGATGTGCAGGAAGATCTGACATATACTGAGCATCCGGTGAAGATTCTGGAGACATCAGAAAGGGTTACTCGGAACAAGCGCATCAAGATGTGTAGAGTTCAGTGGAGTCACCACAGTGAAGCTGAGGCTACATGGGAGCGAGAAGATGAGCTAAAGAAGACATATCCAGATCTCTTTGCTAGCCAGCCCAACTAAATCTCGGCGATGAGATTTCTTTAAGGGGGTAGGGTCTGTAACACCCTAATTTAAATTCCAGCATTTTATAATAAATTTAATTGGCTTTATTTAATTTTCTAAGGTTTATTGTGTTAGACTTGCATTTAATCTAAAATTTTGTTCCTTAAGTGATTAAAATTTTATCATAGGTTTAAATTTTGGTGTTGCATTCATGCTGGTGCATAATTTTAATTATTTGAGTGTGGTTTGAATTCAAATCTGTTTTTGAATTCAAACTTTGTTTGAATTAGAAATAGAAAAAGGAGAAGAAATAGAAATAGGAAAGAAGAAACTAAACCAAACCCAGCCCTCAGCCCATCCGGCCATAACTCCCTAGGCCTTTTCCCTTCAATACCCCGCACGGCCCACTTTCCTTTCCCCCGGGTCCAGCCCGACCCCTCCTCCTTTCCCACCCCGTGCTCAGCCCGCACGCGAGCCACTCCCTCCCTCACGGCCCAGCCTTCCGCCTCCCCCTCAGCGCGCGCCGGCCCACACTCGCGCGCCCCACGTCGTGTTCGGCCCGGCTCACGCACCCGAGCCCAGCAGCCGCGCGCGTCGCCCACACCCCCGCCTTACCGTCGCTGCGCACCCGACCCCACACTGTCAGAGCTTCCTTCCTCCTTTAGCTCGCCCGCAACGACCGCGCCGAGATCACAGCTGTCATCTCTGGCGATTCCCTGCCATCAACCCTCTCCGAAATCCTCGGCACCCCTCCTTTAAATGCAGCTGCGCCCTCTCTGTGCCCGCAGCACCTCCAACGCCATCCAAGGCCCAACCCTAGTTCAGTTTCGCCCCACCGTCGTTGAACTCGCAGTGACACCGCGACCCTGGCACCGCCCTCTGTCTACCGCACGCGGCGGCAAGAGCATCGCCTGGGTACCAGGAAGCGTTGAAGCCCGTGTTCCTAGCACCCTGCTCCACACACAGTCGGGAATTTCGCCGAGTTTCCTCACCGGTGAGTAGCTCCGCCACCCAATTCCACACCGCCGGCTTGCAGCCAGCCTTCCTGACTCGTGGTGCGCGTTCACAGTACACCACCGAGCTGCACGAGGACATCGGGGACCTGGAGGCGGCCTTCTTCGACCTTTCTCGTCGAGTTCGGTTCTGCGCCACCGCTCGACCTCATCGCCGGCATCTATACGCTGCACCTCCGGCCGCTTCAAACCTTGGTGAGCCATGCCATGCACACCTTCCCCTTTCGCACCAACTTGCACGGCATTTAGGCTCTTCCTGTGGGCGGATTGTGTCTTGCCGGCGATCCGCCACCGCAGGCACCGTAGGCTCGCTGTGGCAAACAGTGTGCGGCCTATGTGTACCCCAAAACCCATCCCCAGTGGATCACGCATGGAACCTCGAACCTTTTGAGCCAGATCTCGCTGGTTTCTACCCACGGGCGCGCCATATCGGCAGGCTCCGGCGAGCACCTTCGCAGAAGCACCGCCGCGCCACCCGAACCCCCTACTCCGGCCCTTGTTGACCTACGCTAACAGCTCTAGTAGTTTACCTCGGCCCTGTGTGATCTTTCCGAGCCAAAACCCGAGTTGAGTCGGGCCCGGTACTGCGCGAACGTAGACCACCGGTGAACCCTCGCCACCCCTCACCGTGGTGAGCCCCTGCAAAACCCCAATCCCCCACCTGGTGTGCACAGTTGAGTTCGCCATGTTGCGGACTACCTCCCTGACCCGAACCTGCGCTGAATCAAGCCCTGCAGCGCCTTTTGCCGAACTCCGGCGAGGTCGCCGCCGTGAAACAGAGAGCTCCGGCGACCAGCGCCGCCGCCCTGCGCTTCCGCCTGTCCTGGCCGTCGGATCCGTTTCCTGTGGCACATATTAGATCGCGAAATGTTATGCCGTTAGCCGCCGGATCGTGATCCAACAGATCAGATCCGTGCATATCGCTTCGCCTTCGCCGTTTTTCTAAAGAGACCCCCGGTTTCTTCCTATTCAACCCGCAGTCCACCTCTAGTCAAAAGAAATTACAGTTTGGCCCAAAATTTTGCTCAGACCCCCCTGATCTTTTTAGATATATAACCTGCCGTCCACATTTGGCTTTTTCACAAGTTAGACCCCAGAGTTTTAGTTTAATTATGTTTAGGCCCTCGGTTTTTGTAGAAAACCCCCTGGAACTTAGTTTTTCTCGCAGATAAGCCCATAGAACTTGTTTTTAGCCTAGAATATGCGTTTTAGCTCCGATTTAGGCGTTCTTTATGTCCACGTGATCGTTGTAACGCGTAGAATAGTTTTAGACTAGTTTAGTGTACTGTTTTTATGTAATGATGTACTGTTTCTTAGTTTTTATTAGTGTTTGCTTGTATGCTTATTGTTGTGCCCTGTTGTTGGCCATGTGTTCGTGAGTAGACGCTGAGCTACCGGAGGAGCCCCAGTACCAGTACCCGGAGCAGCCATCTTTCGACCAGTTTGAGTAGCAGTGGGAGCAGTACGAGGAAGGCAAGTGTAACATGAACAACCTATCACCTTTAAATACAATTTCATACTGCATTTTAATACTGTATGCCTATAAGGATTTCCTAGCCACTTTATATCCTTTATATATATCCTTTGCGTTGCATTTTGGTTAGTTGTGCTAGGTGCCACGCTATAACACACTCTGGTCCTTTTTAATTAATTTGATTAATGGTTTACTTGAACTTAATTCTGAGGGTGGCCCTCTGTGCTTCGTGCTTGGGTGGCTCACGTCTCGTTAAAATATGTTTTGTTAGAAACATGGTTTAGGGGGCCAGCACGGTGCTTAGTGCTTGGTTGGCCACTCTCCATAAGGACCGGTTCATAGAGCGACAGCCTGGGACAACAGCGCTACCACAAGACTGGAATGGGACGGTCTTGGCGTAATAATTAGGTCTTTTTGGTTTGGAGTAACTTACCTGCGGGGCAGGGGCGGTAAGCTTCTATGGCCCTCGTGCTGAGTGGCCTCGTCTGTGCTTCGTGTCTTGACACCCACTAGACCTGCTCCATAGTCGCTGATCCACCCTCGCGGTTACTCCCTACCAATGAGATTCTTTGTAAAGGCCTCGTAGTGAGTTTGCTAGTCATCTCACCTAAGGAAGTGTGATGAACAACTAGCGTAGCTCACGACTTGTGGTTAAAGATGTGCAACGTCTGCAGAGTGTAAAACTGGTATACTAGCCGTGCTCACGGTTATGAGTGGCCCAGATCCTCCTTTTGATTAGTGGGGTTATCTTCCTTTGACGAGGCAGGTTTCCCCAGGTGGCTTGGTTCGGTTTGGTTCTCAGTAGTATCATGATTAAATTTGACTAATTACTATGTAACTGGGTTAATGGTAATTCATCAACTTGTAGTAATTAGTCTTAATAAAACTTTGTCAACACTTAAAAGCTAATGCAGTCAGTCAGCCAGGCTTAGAGCCTCATAGTTTGTGTTATACTTGTTGAGTACAAGTTGTGTACTCACTCTTGCCTCTTCTCTACTTTTTCCTCTTGGCTACGCTACTGCTGCTCAGTTCCTGCCGACACGAGGGAGTTCGCTCAGCGCTACCAGGACTACGAGGACTTCTAGGCGTTCGTCTCCCAATCGACGTCCCTGTGGCGCCCTGCTCAGCTTCGGAGAGTTTTTATCGTATTTGTACTTCGCTTCCGCTATATCAGACATTTTGTCATTAATGTAATAAATAACATTCGTATTCCCTTATTTATATCTTTTTACGTGATATGTGCTATGATATACTGTTCATTCTGTTGTATATACGTGTGACTTGATCCTGGCACGTATATGATTGCTCGGTCTATGTTCTTTTATAAACCGGGTGTTACAGTTTTATGCAAGAGGGTCGGTTGATGTAGCTTCCACGCGAAGATGAACTTGAGACACTACAAAGTGGGGCCGGCCGGCCTCCCCTAGGCTAGCCTAGGATTCCCTCCGTTTGACGCCGACCTTCTCGTGGACGCTCCTGATCTTCTCTAGATGACGGTGTGTGTTGTGTGGCTTCAAAGCTGCCTGGGTCTAGCACATCTCGGCCTCCCGTTTTACCGACATCTTGATCCACATGTGTATGAAGTCCATAGTGGTGTTCCGGCCCAAAAGATTTCGGTAAGTGCTGCAAGTGGGTCTTTTCATCCATGTGCTGGGCCTTTCGGTCCATTTGATCAAACCAACTTGCAATCCTTGGTTTAGAGGCTTTGTACACATGTCTCTTCGCTCCTGTACCGAAGACGGGGCACACATAGTGGAGGTGCTAGGCCGGCCGGCCTGGGTTTGTCCCAGTTTTGCCTCATTTTTGGTATATTAGTTCCTGCAACCATAACTCACCCAAAACTTGTGGAATTTGTTAGAAATAAGTAAAATATGTATGGAACATGGTGTGAAGCTCATTTTATTCCCGAGAAGCTGACGGTCAAAATGGGAAATAATGGCCGTCAACAGTCGCGTCGGTCCCAACTACGACGCACGCAGCGTAATCCAAGGCCGGCAGCAGGCGCGGCACCACGCCGACGTCGACCATGCAGCCGCTCGAGCAGAGGACGCGCGGGCCTACGCACCCAATCTAGAGTGCTCGCCGATACGGCATGTGGGACGCCCTTGCAATCCTGACCTCGATCACGACCGGAGTCCAAGCCCAGACCCCTCCGGACCGAGCGCCTTCTCCAAGGCGATCTGTGGGGCGCCTTTCCCCCAGCGTTTCAGGCCGCCGGCAAACATCGTGAAATATACCGGAGACATAAACCCCGGTGTATGGATGGAAGATTACCGGCTCGCGAGCCGAGCCGGAGGCGAACGACGACCGCTTCATTATCCAGTATCTCCCAATCTGCCTGGGAAAGAACGTCCGCGCCTGGCTGGAGTTCTTGCCTGCTGACTCCATCGGCAACTGGGCGGACCTCCCGAAGGTGTTCGTCGGAAACATTCAGGGCACATACGTGCGCCCTGGCAATTCTTGGGACCTCAAGAACTGCCAGCAGGAGCTCGGCGAGTCCCTGCGCGACTACATCCGGTGCTTCTCCAAGCAATGCAACTCACTTCCCGGCGTCGTCGACGCCGACATCATCAGTGCGTTCCTTAGCGGGACGCACTGCAAAACCCTGGTCCACAAACTGGGGTGCCAGAAGCCGCGCACCGCGCACGAGCTCTTGGACATCACCACCAACCATGCCTTCGGCGAGGAGGCAGTCGGGGCTATCTTCGAGCGGGACCAGCACGCGGCGAAGACGAAACGACACAACCCCGATAGGCCTTCCTCAAGCCGCGATGATAGGAAGAGCAAGAAGAATCGCCGGCTTCCCGGCGCCGGCGAGGTCACGGCGACCAACCGCCAAGATAAGCGCCCTGCCAGAAACAATCACTTCGACCAGCTCCTGGACAAGCCATGTACCAACCAACGCTATCCGGTGAGCCACAAGTTCAAGGATTGTGACATGATGAAGCGCCCTCCTTCGTAGGACAGCCAAGTCCGACGGAGACAACCACGACAAGCAGCCCAACGCCGACCAAGACAAGGAGAAGCCGGCGGAGGGGTCGTTCCTAGAGGTGGACCGGTGCCTGGTCATCATCGGCGGCCTGGCGGATGACTTCTCTAGGCAACAGCAGAAGGTGCGGCTTCGTGAGGTATGTGCCGCCGCAAGCGCCATACCCAGAAAGCTGAAATGGGCATCCACGCCCATTATCTTCAATCAAGATGACCACCCAACCAGCATCCCTCGACCCGGGAGCTACCCTCTCATCGTCGACCCCGTCGTCAGCAACATGCGGCTGTCCAAGGTGCTGATGGATGGGGGGCAGTAGCCTCAACATCCTATACATCGACACCGTGGAGGCCATGGGGATCCCGCGGTCCAACTTACGGGCTTCTCTCTTCCACTTCTATGACATCCTGCCGGGTATGAAGGCGTACCCGGTCGGCAACCTCGACCAACCGGTCACGTTCGGCAGTAGAGCCATCTACCACACCGAAACCCTCACATTCGAGGTGGTAGATTGGAAGGGAGCGTACCACGCCGTTCTCGGGCGACCCGCCTACGCCAAGTTCATGGCGGTGCCCAACTACACATACCTCAAGCTCAAGCTGCCGGGTCCAAACGGGATCATCACCGTGAGTGGCTCCTTCGAGCAGGCCTACGCCAGCAGCCGCGAGCATTTCGACCTCGCCACCACCGCCACGAACTCGGCGGAGCTGGGCAGCTTCGCACTACCACTGCCGAGTGCCGCCCTGACCCTGACAAGCCCAGCCAGGCACCGACTTTCGTCTCAACCGAGGAGACCAAGCCGGTCGTAGTCGATGACGCTGACCCAACCAAGACGGTGTGGGTCGGCTCCTAGCTGTCGGCCAAATAGGAACTCGCCCTCGTCGACTTCCTCTGCGCCAACAAGGACACTTTTGCCTAGAAGCCGTCCGACATGCCAGGCATCCCAAGGGAGGTCGCCGAGCACGAACTCTGTATTTTGCTGGGATCCAAGCCTGTCCAACAACGACTGCGCCGCTTCGACGACGATAGGCGTAGGGTGTTGGCATTTCTTAGCGTCGCCACTACGAGGGGTTAGTTCCTAGCAACGCCGCCACAGAAATGCCGTGTTGGTATGTCTTAACGTTTACAGAAAGATCCACAAGCGCACGGATATACCGTTGTAGCATTTCACACTACAACATATATGGGCTTCTGCGATGTTTCAATTATGTCACTGAAAGTGGTATTTTCGTCATCTTTCATAATCTGTGACATTTGCGTGACAAAAATCGGTTCGTCACCTATACCATGGAATAAAAAGTCTTCTGTGATGAAAACATATTTTTTTGTCATAAATCTTATGACGATTGTTCTAACGTCACTAAATTATGACGCTTGCTTTTCGTCATTATTGATACCAAGAACGTCGCAAAATCATATGGCTGGATCATAAATTTTTTGTCCCATATGACGCGGCAATGACTAGGGTATGATATGGCATCTCCATTACAACAATTTGATTTGTCACAAAATATTTGGTGGCCCAACAAGATTCATGTAGCACAAATAATCACATATAGCACAAATACCAGCGCATGAAGCCCGTATCATTTTAAAATACCAGATCAAAATATTCACAAGTTGTCACTGATAATATTCACATATAGCACAAATACAATATCCTAGTTTGCTAGACATAGAAACTATGGCCACATAAATATAGGAAGTCACGTAAATGTAGGAAGCCACGGGGCCAAAATCTTGCTTTTTTACTTCATCGGGAATCCTCCACGGTCTACCTTGTTTTGAAAGTAGCAATCTGCAGCCATAAACAACATGAAGAATCAATTAATTCAAAACATCAACATAGAGTTTGCAGATTAGTGAATCACACAGGTAACATTTTTCCTTATTCTCTGAAATATTACTTGAGATGCACCCGCACCCATATTCCATTTGGAAAATTTCACATTTAGCTTTACTAAATTGTAGCACTAAATAATATATGAAGTATTTATGCTAATCTGAGCATGCAAAAGCTACTACAGATACAATGTTACAGAAAGTAATAGAAGATCTAATTCTGATAGGATTGAACTAATCATATGCTAGAAGCCTAGAAGCCTAGCACAACCTAAGGATCAAACACAGAATTAATTTTGACAGGTCCAGGATTGACAGCCTAAGGATCACAGAGTAGTTCCCAACTCAAATTTGAATGTATACTAGCAGGATTGCTGCACTTGTAATGATTTAAATCTGAGATAAGAACATATGCTAAGCTCACAGTCTAATGACGTTTTGATCAATCGTCATGAGATATTCGTCACGAAAGGTCATATTTGTTGTAGTCACCCGAAATTATTCAGGGTATCGTTATTTATATTTTCCCAAGGATTGGCTTGGTTGTGTAAAGTTTATTTACTAGTTTCATAACCATGACACGTATGAAGTAAGATGAAGACCACTGACTATACAGGGGTAAGTGATAAATAATAGATAATCAGGGGTAATGTGACACACCCAGAACAGCCAACTCTCATGAATAAAGAATAAACAAGCAATCCTAAAGTTAGTGGGAGCATAGGCACAGATCCTAGTATACTATTCATGTTAGCAGATAAGTTACGTTAGTCACATGCTTAGAACTGCAGGTGCCGGAAAATTAGGGACATCGGGGAGAATGACCTGCACCGGAGAACATCCAGTCCCGTTTTATCTTTGTATGAACTCCTACACGATACCCGAACGTCGGGGAGTACGCTAACCGAGAAGCAGCTTCCAGGTAGACGACAGGGCTGTCACCACCTGCAGTCTATCCTAGTCACACCGTGGAGCACCGTCAAATCCGAAGGATCCCGCATACCCGGGCACCATGCCCGCATATGAGGTCACTACCCTTGCACCCCCGGGTCCCCCACCCTTCGGATGGACAGGTAAGATGCTAAGGCAAGCCCAAAAACACAACAAACCGATATCCTTACCCAGATCATCTGGTCTAAGCAGGCAACTACTATAACTTGATAAAGCACAGATCAAGGCTAAACAAGCTACGAACATAGCAAGATAACTAAGAATGAACTCAGAATGAATAGCATAATGAAAGTCGGAATACAAAGCTATACGAGAGGCCGAGGATTGCTCGTCAACCCTGAGGATGACTGGATTCGCTATGGAGATGAAGTTCTACCCTAGCTCCACTACCCTATGGAGTACAAGTCACAAGTGAGTGTGAGAGAGAGGCCTTCAAGTGGTGTGTGTGGTGAGAGTGGTGGGAGGCCCCTTTTATAGCTATTGAGGTTGGTTCCCTCCATCTCTAAACATGGAAACATCCCTAACCGACCTCTAGAGGATAAGATCAGTCTTCCCGCCAAAACTCAGCCTGTCCTGTTTGGCTGCCAGGTGGGGTTGGCCGACCCTCCTGTGCCGTCTCTGGCCATCATCCTTCTCTGGTACACTGTCTGGTGGGTCCTAATGTCAGATGGTCAGTGCTGGTGCTTGGTTGGTCGGTTTGGTCTGGTTTGTGGGCCTCCTTTTGCATGTGTTACACATGACGCGATTGTTTGTGACTTTGTCTACATATTCGTCGTGTTTTCTTCTTATTCCGGACTTGTGCTCCTGAAATCATAGATCTTCGAGAACAACTGTGGAGCTAGGTTAGTGATACAAATATGTGGGTAAGAGGTATGGTTTTCCTTCTTTTATGAGTATAGTTGATGGTCATATTTCGCACTTAACGACTGTCAACAACACCCCCAAGCTAGCCTTTTGCTCGTCCCGAGCAAAACAAGGCGCTCGTTGTTGATCAGGAGTTGCTACAATATTGAGTTTCCAACTCATACTTAGGCACAACCGAATGTTTCTTATCTCGATTTTGAATAAGTTGGCTTTTGTTCTTACCTCTTACCTTACTCCTGTGGAGCTTATAGCTTCACCTTATGTTTGGCGGTTGAGAGTCAGAATGGTATCATAGAGTGCTCATATTTCTTTCTCTTTAGTTCAACCATCAATCCGGAGGTTTTGTAAAGTTTTTCAAAACAAATTTATAAAATTCCTCGGATGATCTCTCAGATTGCTCAATGTGTATAATTCCTCACCAAGGCTTTTTATTATGCCTTTCTTCCTCAACCCATATCTAATGGCTATTTTTTATGGAGCTATAGGTATGGAGGATTTGAAGGCATACCTGCTTCTCATATTTTGCTAAGTCAGAGACTGGATCCAAAGGAGAAACAAGTCATAAACCTTGATCAAGATGTGCAAGTGTGTGGATATTTTTGGTGGATGGTGTATGAACTCCTTTGCATGCACCATCTCTCTTTTTCTTTCTTTTTGGATAGGGGCTATCTCTTCTCTCTCTTTTTTGACATGTCTAAGCATGTGGCATACCTTCTTTGGGTATGCATCTTTTATTCCTTCTTCTTTTTTTTAACATGCCGAAGCATGTGGCATACCTTCTTTGGGTATGCATCTTTTTTTTTCTTTAACATAGTCCCACATCCTTGATATATTTTCGAGAGAGAGGTGTCCTACATGGACTTGGAGTTTTATTTTGTGGATGAATGTTTGCTTACTTCTAGTGTAGAAGCATAGCATGTGATGGAAATGTGTATGTGATCTTGATCATGGGAGTATGAAATGAATCTCACTAAGGGTCACAACAATTTGACAAAGCTCAATGAGATAGCAAGTTGCATATGTGGAAGATTTTGCAATGAAAATCAACATATGGCTTTGGATAGGAATTTTCATGTCATCGAGGAACTTTATTATATTTTTGTATTTTCAAAAATTAAATACTCCGGATGTCAAGTATCACATAAGAGAAGATCATAGCAAGTCTACATAACCATATCATAGCTCGCAACAACTTAGATTTGGATCATTCTTTTTGCAACCCACAAGTTTCAAGCTTAAGGTTTGAACATTTTAAGCCAACAAACCCAAAATTAGGTAGAGCATAAAGTTGTAACTAAGCATATGAAGCAAATTAACAGAGTAACTATTCATCATCTCAACAAGAAAAATTTACACCATGCTTACTACACATTAAAAGAAATATTTTTGGTGTTTTCTAAGTTTTGCAAATTTTTATTTGTTTTTAGTTATGCAATTTTTTATGGATTTTCTGATTTTGTAAATTTTTATGGGTTTCATGCAAAGTTATGAAAGCAGTAAAGATAAATGATACAAGTACCTCTCGTGGGGGTCCTCCCCCAAGCTAGTTTCAGGCTCACTACGGCTAATCGGGCTTAAAACCCGTCCAGCGGCAGTATGCCCTCCACTCCTCCAATCGCTGCAACTGCAACTGCTCCATATCATGGATTCTTTCGCCAGTGTGACACTGCCATGCTTGGGTAGTATCGATGTGTTGGTTCAGCGTCTCTTGTATGTTGTCGCCCTGCACCCGCAGCTCACCTAGCTACTGGGTGATGGCACCAAAACCTCGGGACGAGGATGTCCGTCTGATGAGGTTCGGGGCTCCAACGGAATTGGAACTGGTGGACCGGCGGCCTGGTGCCTTCCGTGTCCACTCCTCTGTGCTGGCACTGTGCCATGACGATCCACCGGCCTCATGCTGATGTGGGTGATGTGGCTGCTGAGGCGGTGGTGTCGGTTCTACCTCCCTTTGGTCCTGCTTCTCGTCACCCTGCCAGGCAAACCAGAAGATCTATGCCTACGACCTCCTTCTTGTGGAACGAAAGGGATGGTTAGTGAATGGCAATTATACAAATGAAAACTCTGCATTTGGCAGCGGAATCTCATTTGTATAGCCCAAGTAAAAGAAAATCAAAGAGTCATTCGGGCCTTTCTTGAGTGTGTGACCTTGGATCAAGTAAGCCTCGTTGATATACGTACGTTTGCCCTCAATGAAAGGAATAAAATTCTCCTCTAAGGCACCAATACATGTAGCGATACGAGTAATCAAAGAAGTGCACTCAATAGAACCCGTCATCTTGAAATTCAAAAGCCATTGCTTAACCAAAGCTTGCGCGGGGGAGATTTTGATCTTGTTGACCATGGCATAGAGTATGAGCAACTCACCGTTGCACATGGTTCGGACATCACAAACTCATCAAGAAGTCCGACACCTTTATCTGGACGGAGGAAGCACAGGTGGCCCTCAACCACCTCAAGACCCTCTTATCGTCTGCCCCGATGCTCGCCACACCGGATCCTTGCGAACCCCATCTGCTTTATCTGGCAGCCACCAACCATGTGGTCAGCGCCGCTCTAGTAGTGGAAAGGGAGGAGCCGGGACATGCCCTCAAAGTCCAACGGCCCGTGTATTTTGTCAGCGAGGTACTGACCGACGCCAAGTCGCGGTACCCGCAGACACAGAAACTTCTCTACGCCGTCATTATGGCGACCAAGAAGCTGTAGCACTACTTCACCGAGCATGAGGTGTCGATCGTCACCTCACTCCCACTTGGCGAGGTGCTCCACAATCGCGACGCCGTGGGGCAAATTTCAAAATTGGCGGTCGGGCTAATGGGCTATGAAGTCAAGTTCGTGCCACGCACGGCGATAAAGTCTCAGGCCCTGGCCAACTTCATTGCCGAGTGGACAGAGGTCCAAGCTCCGACCCCAGAAATCTCCGATGAATATTGGACCCTCTACTTTGATGGGTCGGCCATGGGACCCGGCGCGGGGGCCGGGGTCGTCTTGATCTCCCCATAGGGAGGCAAGTTCTAGTACGCAGTCCGCCTCCATTTCCTCGCGTCCAACAACGTCGCCAAATATGAGGCGCTCATCAGCGGCCTCCGCATAGCCATTGACATTGGGGCAACTCGCCTCTTGTTGACGCTCCTTAGCGTCGTCTCCCGAATTGATCTCCTCGTGAACCTTGGGGAGGGGGTCTTTAAATAGCCTCAGGAAATGCTAGGTCAAAGGGGAGGCCAAACCGCCACAAAAAGGGGCTGGGCCGGCCGGCACAATGGACCCAGGCCAGCCGGCCTGGCCCATTTCTTCGCTGCCTCGTGTCCTCCTTTCTCCCCAAGTCTCCTGGAGTCTTCTAGAGTTTATGCCTTTCACGATTGCACCCCATTAGACGTCGTTATCTTCAAGATTTCTTCGAGGAAAAGGATAGGATGGAAAATCCTTCCTTAAATCTCTCTTTGCTTTGCTTAGCCCCGAAGTATCTTGATCTTATCTTGTGGGCTTTGTCCTTTGGGCTTCATTGGAGGGTGGATGTGCACGAACGGGCCTCTAATCATCATGGCCTTCGGTCCTTTGTTCGGGCTTTGGCATTCGTCTTTATTCATGTCATCGCATGATCGTGGGCCTCGTCATTTCATGCTCCAAAATTGGTCAAAAACCTACAAAAATGAAGTACCTCCAAAATATATGTGCAAACGCGAAAACAACCAATAATTGGGCCGAGGTTAGGATGGTTAGTGATTTTGATATTAAATTCATGCCATTATCAAAGTTAAACAGGGGATAAAATGGATACTTAAGGAGCGCCAACATTCCCCCCATGCTTAAATCTTGCTCGTCCTCGAGTAAGTCTTTGATAAAAATCAGCGTTGCCTTTCAGTCTCCAATCCCTGCACTTGATTATACACGAGAAAACACAATGCTCCCAAAAATATTTTGCAGTTAATAGTTCAAGTTGTAACCAGCTTTTTCAATGTGGAAGGTAGATACAAGTTAAATGCTTCCCCACAATTATTAAGCACATGCTCTCAAAATTAAACAAGTCTCAAAATTAAGAAAGTAAGTTCCATAAGTAATGCTAAACCAAGATCAATAATTTAAACCTCATTGAAATTTGCTCATATAAACTCTCAGTTCATCTTGTCTCTCAAACTTGCAAGAACTTTCTCCTTTCTTTCTCTCATATGTATGTGTGAGGCTTTATCTATAGCTCTGGAAAGGTTAGCCCTAACAAAAGATATTATAATCAAGATATTATCAAAACAAGAAATACTTCTTATGGATTTACTGAGACTCGTCAAAAAGATCATTGGAAAATAATTTCTTTATGGAGAGGGAGAGAACGGAACACACACTTTAGATGGTGGACATGTGCAAATGGCAACGGTTGATCCCAAGGCACAACTGAAGTCCTTCTTATCAGATTGCACATGGTTGGAATAATTGAGTATAGAATAATCTTCAAAGTACCTGGAGTTTAATGAAGCTAAAGGAATCGAGGAGCTTTTCATCATCATTCATTTTTTTTCTTTTCACTCTCCCTTTTTTTTCTTTCTTTTTGCTCCTCAGAACCGTTGGCAACACAATGCACTTACTCCACCTCCCCCCATGCTTGAACGTTTGCTTGTCCTCAAGCAATGAAGTGATGATAACTTGATGGAGTGAGTGCACAAAACCTTTATCAATTCTCTGGACTCAACTTTGGAATTCAAGGGAGCATCTCCTCGTTAAAGATTGAAGCCAACAGAGGAGGAAAAGGGGCAGGCCGGCCGACCTAGGGGTGTTGGGCCGGCCGGCCTACTGCCTGTAGGCCTCCACTTCTTCGGATTTTTCTTCTGCGAACTCTTTGATGCTTCCCAAGCTTATGTTTTACTGAATTTTGCTCTTGATTCCACTGTTTTGTCGTCCAAATAAAAATATATACTCAATATATAGGTTGTGGTCAAGGAGGTGTTTCACAAAAAGATGTTTTTGGTTAAGGGTGGATATCCAGTGAGGTTTGCGATGTTCCCGGTATAGAAACTCACAATGCATAGATAGAATGGCTAGCAAAAGAGAGGTACGCAAAAATACGGAATGATCAGCTTCTTAGTCTCATACCAAAGAAGATAAATCCTGAATTAATTCACCTGAAAATAATTCTTGCTCTATGGTTTGTTATGATATATCATTTAGGCTTGTAGAAGGGTAGAGCAATTGCAAAAGGTATCATTGACAAGGTTAGCTCAAAATTAAATCCAAATTATTTTTTTCTTGACAAGCTTAAGTAAGAGAGCAAGAATAAAAGATATGGGTCTTAATTTATCATAACCTCCACAATTGAATTAGCCGGCATTTAATTAATTTTCAGATCATGTTCGAGAGAGCATTAGTTTAATCATGCATAAACCAAGCACAAAAAAGTAGACAAGACGGCAACGATCATCATATTTTATCATGGCACAAACTTTCTATCATCATTACTAACCATAACATTAAAGCGTGGGTGATGCATTTATTTATTATGGTGATGAAAACAAAAGAAAACAAATTGCACACATGCTGAAAAATAAATAAAACAGAAAATTGCTACGCACACACAAGCTTGCACACATACTGAAAATAAATGAAAAGAAATAGAAAAATCCAAACCACACGTGCGAGCATTTTATTCATGGTCTTATCGTCGATCACTCTCCTTGATTGGTTTTTGCGTTGTATCCTTGGTCATAATACTGCTGAAATGCTCCTCCGTTAAATTGTTCCGGTGGTGCCAGGCCTAGAAGTCCCATTTGATATGTAATTCCTGTGGTTCCATCTTCTAATTGGCTTGTGTGCCTCCGGATGGCGTCTATGTCTTCCATGTTTCTTCTTGCATAGGCACCCATGATTCTCATTCCCTGTTCCGGTCGAGGGAGGTCAAAGTATTGTGCTCCAAATGATGGGTCAGGCATCTCTCCTTGGTATGACGGGGGTGGGTAGTCGTAGTTGCTAAATGGTGGGGACGCCGCCGCAGCATGCCCCCATGCTTGATCTTGGTTCCCTTCCCATTAACTCGTCCATCCTTACGGGTATCCTTGTCCAATAAGCGGAACTTGGCAGTGGAAGGTCTACTTCCAAGTCTTCTTGTTGTGCCGATGCCGATGTTCCTTCAATTAACCTTCCTCTTTTTGATTTCTTCACCTTTTTCCAAATTTTTCAACTCGCCAATTAGTCCTCCCTCTTGCGAATAATTTCAGCCTTTGATCGGGGAGCGAAATATCCATCTCAGAAATAGTGAATCCCTTCTTTTCATCCCCTCCGATATAATAGCCTTGCCTCAAATGTTCAATCCCAATATCTCTTCCCGGGACATAATATTTTTGGATCACTCGTAACCCCGGATTCATGGCTCGGGCTATCATTGTGAGATAACACCCCGAACAAACTTCTCCCATACCAGATGATGCTTCACAAATCCACCTTTCAACCATGATGTAGATGGGATCAATCACTTGCTTCTTCACCAATGTAGCATACATCCAATTTAATTCTTGGTCGGTGACCTTCGATTCTCTCATCCTCCCGAGAATTCTTTTGCTCAACCAAGAGTGGAATATTTGGAGGGTCACATTACTTATATTCTTCCTTTGGCGGTGGACATCTTTTGCTATCTTTATCCAAAATTCATCAAGCTCTCCATCTTCAACTCGCACCATTTCATATCCATTTCTTTTGAATCCGAGCAAACTCCCTATTTCTCCATAGGTGATGACTTTTTCTTCATTCTTGAGCCGAAATTTCAGACATGGAATTTCTTCATCATCCACCACTTCCATTGTTTTCTCCAGTGTCATGAACATCTCCAAAGCCACTTTTTCTAGCATGTCTACCATGACACCGTCGGAAAATAATTTCCAACCGATGTTCTCCAAGAGTTGGTAGATGTCATGATGAAATCCCAACTTCTCCAATGCTTCATCATCAAAATCATAATTTGCTCGCAGCCTTCCCTTCATGAACTTGAGCCTTTCTTCTTCTTCCTTTGACAAGATAATAAACCCATATTCTGAATTCTTGGGCTTGTATGGTGCTGGTGCGGATGACCTTGTCGAACGCCGTGGAGGAGGTGGCATCCCTTCGGTGAATCTCATGGAGGAGCTTCTCGGGTCTCTCATCCCACCAAGGAGCAACATGTCACTTCTCGGTGCGGGGTTGTCTTCCTCCATGCCCCGCGGAGACTCAGAGACTGAGTGCCTCCGCGAAGAACTTGCCGATGCGTCGGATGTCGATGAACGCGTCCTTCTCCTCCCGGTGACGAACCTCATGATGCCACTCATGGTGACTCCTTGCTGCACACACTCAAAAACAAACACAACGGGGGTTTCTTGCCGGCGGGAGAACAATATATCGAAGAGTGGAGCAAACTAGGATTTGTGGCGAATTTTCGGAGATTTTTGGAGTAGATTTTGGTGGACGAATTTTTCACGGCTCTAACTGATGTTTCTGGGTGAAGAACTTGAATAACATAAGCAATGAACTGAGTGAGGAGCGTACCTGTCAAATTGGAGCACCAGAGCACTTAAAAAGGGCCAGGCCGGCCGACCTAGGGCCTTGGGGCCGGCCGGCCTAGGGCATTTTTGGCTCTCCTCCACTTCAATTTTCTCTGGTGGCTTGCTGGTGCAATTATTTGCTTCTGTCAGTACATCTTTCATGCTTTGCACCGTCCAAATCCTGTGAACCACTCCTTCTTTACCTTTGATGTCCACTTGCAACATTATTTCTTCACTTTGTGCCCTTCACCTTGTCCCATGCTTAATCATTCATCAGATGGTGCCATCTTTGCTGAAAATCACATGTCCTTCCCATGCATGGCTGCTCCCTCCTTTGGATTATTTGCATGTGGTGGTAGGTAGAGAGCACAATTATTTCTCGTGAACTCACTTTGATCAATGGATGTTAATCAAGCACATAAACCCTCTCCAAATCATGCTTAGATGTTTAATCCTCCTCTAACTTCGAAATTTCAGAATTGACTCAAAGCATGCAATGAGTTTAAATGAATAATCAGAGGGGAATTGAAACATCTTTACATTTGTAAGTCGACAAATATTTCCCGACTACATTAATTTTGGCTGCACCGGAACCGTTCACTTTCATGAATTGATAGCGAACAATCTCGAATTCAACCGTGGGTCTTGGGTTTAGGTTCTAATTTTTGCCAAAATGAGAGAAAGATTTTTGAAAAAGAGAATAATTAAGGTTAGGAAAATTCTAGTCCTATGGTAATGAAACTGAAAATTCTCTCTATGTTTATGCGAACATACGCATCAAGAATTTAAATAATATAAACATAGCGCGGCTCTACTCGTGTGTTTTATCTCAACTTGGTCCGGCCGTCATGGACAGGACGGTCGCCAAAAATGGGTATGGAATTTTGGATGTGGCTTTCTCAAGAAGAGGCAAATAAATCATAGGATGGCTCATTTCATTGGTTTAAAATAAGAAACAACATCGAAATGACCGAGCGAATAAAATCCAAATCGAATTGTTCGACCGAACGACCAATTGTTCAAAAGTATGTCCTTGCGTAGCAAAATTCTCAACTCACTTACCCAAACCTCTCGCGGGTTGTCCTCCCGGCAGCTTATTCTTGACTCGACGAATGGGTTGAACTCCCGCAAAGCGCTTCGTTTATAGTCTATAGCTAGACTTTCTTCTTCTTCACTTCGGACCAACGCTCGGTGATGGCGCTGTAGTCTTGGGTACCCACTTCCACACAATCCGTGGTGCGGGTTTGTCTTCTAGGTTAGTCATCTTTTTGGTCTTCACAGGCTGGCTTTTAGCTTTCTTCTTGACAGGTGCAGCGATCTTCTTTGTCGCGATGGACGCGACGACTTCTATCTCCTTCTTCGCTTCCTTCTTGTTCGGCTCCTCCTCTTTCTTTGGCTTCTCCTCTGTGATACAGCGGTGAGGCGGAATATATTTGACATTGATCATGTTGCATACCTCGAGGCGTGGATGAAACTAGAATTCCCTTGTGGTGCCATTGATGTCGAACTTTATCTCCCCTTTGCCAATGTCGATGTTCGCCCTTGCGGTCTTGAGGAAAGGCCTCCCAAGTATGAGAGGCGCCTTGCTCCCTTCTCCCATATCGAGAATCACAAAGTCAACGGGGACTAAGTGTTCTCCAATCTTCACGGGCACGTCTTTGGCGATTCCCAAAGGATAGCGAACGGAATTGTCCGCTAACTCTAGGCACATGGTGGTGGGCTCCGGCTCCGGTAAGCGTAGCTTCTCGAACATATTCTTTGGCATGACGCTCACACTTGCACCGAGATCACAAAGTGCTCTTTCAAACATAAGCGATCCAATGGAACACGGGACGGTAGGACATCCGGGGTCCCTCTTCTTTTCAGGAGCTTCATTAGCGATTGCCGCGCTACATTCCTCGGTTAGCTTGATAGTGCTTGGCGGTATCTCGCGCTTGTTTCCCATGATGTCTTTGAAGTAGCGAGAATACGTCTGAACTTGTAGAGCGTCCAAGAGTGGCATATTGGTGCTCAACCTGCGTACCATGTCAACAAATTTGTTGAATTGCTCATCTTCATGTTTACCTTTGCGGTATCGTGGCCTTGGAGGTAGAATCTTTGTGTCTATATCATCTAGCTCAAACTCCGGCTCTTCGGTGACTATCTCTGGCATAGGAGTAGGTGCCTTCTCCTTGATGATGGTCTCCACTTCAACTCTTGGCTTAGACTTCCTTGCTCCCGCTGCATGTTCGGGTTCTTCGGTCTCCTTTCCCGAGCGAGTTTGAATTGCCTTAGCCGTCTCCGGACTTTGAGGTTGCCCAGGCAATTTTCCTTCGTTGCTAGATAGGCGTCCAGCGAGCTAGGCTACTTGCATCTCTAGCATATTCATCATGTTGAGTACTTCAAGGTTAGAGCTCCCGACCTCCGTCACCTTGCCATCAATGTTCTCCAAGATCTTGTCCATAGCCTTGAACTTGGTGACGGTGTCCTTGTTGATCTTGCCTTGCTCCTCCATAAACTCCTTCAATTGTATACGAAGAGGCACCGAGTTTTGAATGGAAGAGCTTGCATTAAATTGGGGTCTACCTTACCTGTAGCGAAAGTTGGGTGGCGGAATCCATTCTCCCTTCTTCATGTAGTCGAGCATCTTGGCTTCCTCCGGGCAATTCTTTTGGACATGGCCGTACTCTCCACATTATTCACATGTAGACCTTGCTTCGGCCGCCTTCAAATCAATAGCTTGGGCTTCTCTCTTTTCCACTTCCATCTTCTCCAACCTTCTCATGAGCGAGTCGATCTTCCCTTCTAGCACTTCTTCATGTTCCACTTGCAATACACTCTTCACGGCGCCCACGGCTTGGAGTGGTTGTATGTGCCCCGATGATGCCCATGCGTCATTGTCTGTCACCTTCTTGAATAGCTTGAAAACTTGAGTAGGCATGAGCTCAATGATAGAACCTCCGGCCGATGCGTCAATGATCCCCCTTGATGCAGTAGTGAGGCCTTGATAGAACTTCTGGACCACATCCTCCCTTGAGAACTTGTGATGAGGTACGGCGTGGATGTAGTCGTTGAAGCGCTCATAGGCTTCCACAATAGTCTCCGTCGGGGCTTGTGCGAATGTTGCAATCTTGTTGCGCAGAATCTGGGTCTTGCCCGGCGAGTAGAACTCCGTCATGAACTCTTTCATCAAGGACTCCCAATTTTGCACCGTGCGCGGTGGTAGAGAATGAAACCATTGCAATGCTCTCCCAAGTAGAGAGAACGGAAAGAGCCTCGCTCTTATTTGATCTTGAGTCATCCCTTGCATGTCGAAGGTGCGTTATTTGATCTAGCGTCTTCTTTTCTAGTGAAGGGCGAGCTTTGCACCATCCTTATGATTGAAGTCTTGATCTCGAACGGAACTCCGATGTTGTCGAGATTTTGGATCGGCAAGTCCCGAACGTCCGGAGTGCATAGCTCTCCGATCGTACGCTCCTGCTCCGGTAGCGCCATCCCATGGTGAAGTGGCACCTCCTTTGGACTTGATGGTGGAGTTGCTTGAGGTGAAGACGATGAACCGTCGGCTTCGACTTTTGGTTCTACTAGTTCCGGCTTCCTTGATCGTGCTTCTCGTCTCCTCTGCCTGTAAATTTTTTCTGAATCATCCACAAAATTTTCGATTTTGTTGGAGAGGCTCCCGTCTATCTCCTGTTAAGGGTTAGTGAAAAAGAAAAATGTATACCAGATCTAAAAGATGAATATACAAGATCTAAAACATAAAAGCAAAATAAAACAAACTCTAGATTAGATTGATTTTCGTAGAATAGATCCGTTTTTTTAGTTAGCTCAGAAAAATAAGAGATCTAAAAAGGTCAAAAAGAAAAATCAAGAAAAAGAAATATTTACGAATGCAAGTAAGATTGGATCTTAAATCGATGGTTCCCCGGCAACGGCGCCAGAAAAGCTTGTTGACGCTCCTTAGCGTCGTCTCCCGAATTGATCTCCTCGTGAACCTTGGGGAGGGGTCTTTAAATAGCCTCAGCAAACGCTAGGTCAAAGGGGAGGCTGAACCGCCACAAAAAGGGACTGGGCCGGCCGGCCCAATGGACCCAGGCCGGCCGGCCTGGCCCATTCCTTCGCCGCCTCGTGTCCTCCTTTCTCCCCAAGTCTCCTGGAGTCTTCTAGAGTTTATGCCTTTCACGATTGCACCCCATTAGACGTCATTATCTTCGAGATTTTTTCGAGGAAAAGGATAGGATGGAAAATCCTTCCTTAAATCTCTCTTTGCTTTGCTTAGCCCCGAAGTATCTTGATCTTATCTTGTGGGCTTTGTCCTTTGGGCTTCATTGGAGGGTGGATGTGCACGAACGGGCCTCTAATCATCATGACCTTCGGTCCTTTGTTCGGGCTTTGGCCTTCGTCTTTCTTCGTGTCATCGCGTGATCGTGGGACTCGTCATTTCATGCTCCAAAATTGGTCAAAAACCTGCAAAACCGAAGTACCTCCAAAATATATGTGCAAACGCGAAAACGACCAATAATTAGGCCGAGGTTAGGATGGTTAGTGATTTTGATATTAAATTCATGCCATTATCAAAGTTAAATAGGGGATAAAATGGATACTTAAGGAGCGCCAACACCTCTACGTCTACGGCGATTCCAAGCTAGTAGTCGACCAAGTCATAAAGAACTCCAACTGCGAGAGTTCCTTCATGGACGCATACTGCCAGGAAGTCCGCAAGCTAGAAGGGAAGTTCTGAGGATTGGAGCTTCACCACATCCCCCGGAAACAAAATCCCGACGCAGACTCTCTCGCAAAGATGGCCGCCGAGTGCAAGCCGGTACCTAGTGGTGTTTTTGTCAACGACTTGAATATGCCATCAGCACGGGAAAAGCCGTCGACCGCAGACAAGACCCGAACAGAGGAAACAGAGCATGCAGAGAAAACAGAGCACGCTCCCTCCAACCCAGCCCCCGACCAGACACCTGGGGCCCACTCTGCCTAGCTACGAGCCAACCCGATCCAAGCCAGGGAGGCAACACAGATT
Organism: Panicum virgatum; assembly: GCF_016808335.1. Lineage (NCBI taxonomy): Eukaryota > Viridiplantae > Streptophyta > Magnoliopsida > Poales > Poaceae > Panicum > Panicum virgatum. The sequence goes on along the minus strand of NC_053149.1, from coordinate 31,856,162 downwards.
AGAGAGCTGACTTACTGGCTTATCTCCTCCACGAAGTCCTACCCGAGGACCGAAATGCAGCTCGCCGGATCGCCCGATGAGCCAAAACATTCGCCGTGATCGACGGCGAGCTCTACAAACGCAGCCCATCAGAAACTGGCATTCTTATGAAGTGCATCCCCATTGCCCAGGGCAAGGAACTTCTTCTGGAGATACACGCCGGGATCTGTGGACACCACGTTGCACCACTCTCCCTGGTCAGAAAAGCTTTTCGACAAGGATTCTACTGGCCAACGGCACTGCGCAACGCGGAAGAGATCGTCCTTGCATGCAAAGGCTGCCAGTTTTATGCAAAACAAACCCACTTGCCAGCCCAAGCCCTTCAGACCATTCCCATAACATGGCCATTTGTCGTGTGGGGTTTGGACATGGTCGGGACACTGCAAAAGCACCAGGAGGGTTCACCCACCTACTTGTCGCAATCGACAAGTTCACCAAATGGATAGAGGCAAAGCCGATCACCACAATCGATTCCAAGGAGGCCGTCAAGTTCTTTCAAGACATCGTCTATAGGTTCGGCGTGCCCAATTCCATCATCACCGACAATGGAACCAACTTCACGAGCCACTACTTTCAAGAATTCACGGAAGGGTATGGGATCTGGATCGACTAGGCATCGGTCGGACACCCACGCACAAACGGGCAAGTTGAGAGAGCTAATGGCATAATCCTCCAAGGGCTCAAACCGTGGATTTTTGACATGCTTAAAAAATTCGCGGGTCGTTGGGTGGAAGAACTGCAGGCAGTGCTCTGGAGCTTGCAAACCACACCCAACCGATCCATAGGGCTAACACCTTACTTCCTGACATACGGTTCCGAGGCCGTGATCCCTTCTGACTTGGACTACGGCGCCCTGAGAGTCAAAGCATTTGACCCAGAAACGGCGGCAGAAGCCCAAAGGGACACCATGGAACTCTTAGCGGAAGCACGATTAGCAACGTTACACCGATCAGCCTGTTACCAGCAAACTTTGCGCAGGTACCACGAGAGGCGTATACTGGAGAGGACGCTGCAGGTCGGAGATCTAGTCTTGCGACGAGTCATGTCGATGAAGGACAAGCACAAGCTCACGCCGCCATGGGAAGGACCCTACAGCATCGAAGAGGTCATACGCCCGGGCACCTACAAGCTAAAAGACTCTGACGTAACACACTGACCAACTCTTGAAACATAGAACAGTTACGTCATTTTTTCCCATAAGAGCACCAGCGACTCAGTCCAGTGCCCTGACCCGTTCACCCCCGGCTCGGAGCACTCGGGGGCCCGACACCTGTCAATTTTTTCTCCCCGCACAACACAGTAGCCTCTCTCGGCGTCCCGACCCGGCAACTCCCGGCTCGGAAACACACAGGGGTCTGTTACTTGTTTTTTATCTCTTCGTGGCACACATGCTTTCTGCTTTCTAGCACCCTGACCCAACTGCACTTGGCTCGGAGCGCTCGGGGGGCCAGACCATGTTCTTCGACCATCCCACTTTCTGTTGTTTTCCACCTCTATAGCCCTTTGACCTGAGCACTCTCAGGCCAAGGCGCTTGGGGGCCACACAGGGACGAACTGTGCATCGCACGCACACTGTTTTATCTTGTTACACAACGCGCCAAAACGTCCACGAGTAAGTCGAAAAACAAATGGTCGAACTTTTTTGGAAAAAATAAACTCACACAAGATGGTAAATGCGACATGAGCAGAAGAAGCAAACAAGTCACTAAACATAAGCAGGGTGCCGCACACGCGGCGAACACCCCAGATGTTCACCCAAGCCGAACAAACGGCTTGGGGCCGAGCACTTACAAACACCTCATATTTAAAGAAAATAAAAAGATGGCCGCCGACCGGCCCCGTGCTCCGCCTCCGTCCCGCCGGGCCACTACAGGCCATCCAGGTCTGGATCCGCGCCAGGCTGCAGGAGGTCGTCGACGTCCATCTCCGCCGCTACGACCCTCCCGAACCCGGCGAAGTTCAGCATGGCCGTCTGACAAACCGCCATGCTGGAGGTCTCCGGGAACCTGGGGTAGATTACCCCGAGGTGCATCCCGGTGCGAAGCTAGACGGAGGCCAACGAGACGGCGGCACCGCGACGGACCCCCAGCCTCAACGCCGAGTGAATGATCTCGGGGAGGGCGTGGAGCTGATCCATTCACATGGGCACCCGCGGCTCCACCACGCGGAAGACAGCGAGCGCGCCATCCTCTAGGACCTCACACTGGTCCTCCACCTCGCCGAGATAGCGGTGCAAGTCCGTCACTTCGCGGTGAACGGCATCCAACTCCTCCTCCAGCACTGCGGATAAAAATCGTGAAACGCAGGTGTAACACCCTAATTTAAATTTCAGCATTTTTTTTTAACAAATTTATTTGGCTTTATTTAATTTTCTAAGGATTATTGTGTTTAGTGTTGCATTTAATTTAATTTTTGACCCTCAAGTAATTAAAATTTATCATAGGTTTAATTTTGTTGTTGCATTCATGCTGATGCATAGTTTTTAATTGAGTGAGTGTGGTTTGAATTCAAATTTGTATTTGAATTCAAACTTTGTTTGTTTGTTTTAGAAATAGATGTAGAAATAGAAAAGGGAAAACCAAAACTCAAACCCAAAACCCAGCCCAAAAAAATCCCAAACCCAGCAGGCCCACCTTCCCTTTTTCCTTTCCCGCTCAGCCCAGCCCGCACATCCCTCTTCCCTTTCCCCGAAGCCCAGCTCGCTCTTCGCCCTGAAGCCCAGCTAACCGCACGGCCCGGCCTCTTTTTTTTTCCCTTCTCCCGTGCAGCCCGATCCACTGCTCCGTCGCGGAGTCGCTCGCACCCCCTCTATCTCACTGACAGCACCGGGCCCGCACGCCAGTATCGCCCCGCGCCCGCACCGCACACTCGCCCGTAGGCCGGCTGACAGCTCTGGCCCGCGTGTCAGCCTCCTTCCGCCCGCGCCTGCGCGTCGCCCGCTCACCCTGCGCCCTCGCTGACCGCCCGGTCCCACGCGCCAGCGCCCCTCTTCCCTTCTTCTTCCCCGCGACGACCGGTCTCTGTTCCACTCCGCCCTGTTCCGCTCCGCTCGGGCCGCCTCTGCGCTGTGGGCCACCCTGGCTCTTGCAAGCCCACCGGTCAGCGCCACCGCACCCTCCTCATCTAGAAGCCATGCTCCGCGCCCGGGATCACGCCGAGCGGTTGGCGTGATCCGCTTTCCCCGCCGAGTAGCACCCGGCCGTGATCTCCGCCTTGACAGCGCCAGGCACGCACGCCCAGGAACCCGGGGTTCCTTTATTAGGTGCCCGCGGACCCTCCTGCGCCCCATTCCCATCTACGGCCGCCGCCCCGAAACCCAGCGCCGCTGCCCTGTTCCGATCCGCCGTGCCCCGTGCGCTGCGCCACCGTGGACCAGCCGCCCTACCACACCTCCGTGTCCCCAGCGCCGTTCAGCAGCTCCGGACCGTGCCCCGGGACTTCTCCGAGCCCACAGCCGCCGACCCCAACACCTGCAACGACCTCCTCCGCGTGAGCAGCGTCGACCCCACCGCCGGCCACGACATCGGTGCCCCGCACGGCCTCCCTACGAGAAATCCAAGCCCCGGTGAGCTTTGCCTTTCCTTGCCCTTCGTTTTGGACTAGAAATCGGAGCGGGTAGCTTGACCCAGTAGGTGGAACACCGCTGCGCCGGTGAGCCCGACGCCACCGTGCCGCCTACCCCTTTCTCCGGCCGCAGCGAACCCACGCACTCGGTCCCGGTGGACTCCGCGTGTTTCCCCGGTGCTGAATCACCCGAATCCCGACCCAGTAGAGCCCTAGGTGGCCGGGTTCGCAAAATCCTGTCGAACTCGCCGCCGCGAGTCGACGCCGGGGACCGGCGTCCCGGACACAGTCGAACCCCCGGCCCACACGCCAGGCAGCCGCGCGCACGCACACCCCTCCGACCCGGTGGTCCCACCTGGCAGCCGCAGCGTTCGCTTCCTCACGCGGACGAGTGCCCCGTTCTCCGATCCAGGCCCACTTACCAGTCGTCCACAGATAGTGCTTCTCTTTCCCCACGCCCGGACCCACTGGCCAGTCCCTGCTCGTGTCGCACTCCTACCCGGCCTGGGCCCGCAGACCAGCGACGCAGACCCCCCCCCCCCCCCCCCCCGCCGTGCTCTAAGCCGTTCGTTCCACATCCCACGGTCCCGATCTAGTTTAACCGGGGTCAAAAGAAACCAGGGGCGGTCAGCACCGGTGGTTTTGCCGACGGACCCCTGGACTTTGCTAAAATGAACCCGCCGTCCACTTAGTTCAAGTATAATAGCGGATAAGTCCTGTTTTTAATGTTTTAGCACCCTGAGCTTTTTACTAATCTAACCCGCAGTCCAGAGCTGTAGTTTTCGCACATTAGACCCTGGATCTATAGTTTAATTACATTTAGGCCCTCGGTTTTTGCAGAAAACCCCCTGAAACTTAGTTTTTCTCGCAGATAAGCCCCTAGGACTTGTTTTTAGCCCAGAAAATGCGTTTTAGCTCCGATTTTAGCGTTCTTTATGTCCACGCGATCGTTGTAACGCGTAGAATAGTTCTAGAGTAGTCTTGTGCGCTGTTTTTATGTATTGTTGTACTGTTTCTTAGTTTTTGTTAGAGTTTGCTTGTATGCTTATTTTTGTGCATTGTTTTGGCCATGTGTCCGTGAGTAGACGTTGATCCATCTGAGGAGCCCCAGTACCAGTACCAGGAGCCATCTTCTGAGCAGTTCGAGTAGCAGGAGCAGTACGAGGAAGGCAAGTATAACATGAACAACCTATCACCTTTAAATACAATTTCATACTGCATTTTAATACTGTATGCCTTTAAGGATTTCCTAGCCAGTTTATATCCTTTAAATATACCTTTGGGTTGCATTATGGTTAGTTGTGCTAGGTTGCTGCGCTATAACACACTCTGGTCCTTTTTAATTAAATTGATTAATGGTTTACTTGAATTTAATTCTGAGAGTGGCACTCTGTGTGGCTTGAGTGGCTCACGTCTCGTTAAAATTGGCTTTTGTTAGAAACATGGCTTAGGGGGCCAGCACGGTGCTTAGTGCTTGGTTGGCCACTCTCCATAAGGACCGGTTCATAGAGCGACAACCTGGGACAACAGCGCTACCACAAGGCTAGAATGGGATAGACTTGGCGTAATAATTAGATCTTTTTGGTTTGGAGTAACTTACCTGCGGGGCAAGAGTAGTAAGCTTCAATGGTCCCTGCTCCTCCGGCTTGGTCTGTGCTACGTGCTTGTACCCCTGGAGGTGGGCCCCATCGTCGCCGACCTAACTCTCGCGGTTACGCCTTACCAACGAGATTCTTTTTAAAGGCCTCGTAGTGAGTCGCTGGCCATCTCACCTAAGGAAGTGTGATGAACAACTGGCGTAGCTCACGACTTGTGGGTAAAGATGTGCAACCTCTGCAGAGTGTAAAACTGGTATACTAGCCGTGCTCACGGTTATGAGCGGCCCAGATCCTCCTTTTGATTAGTGAAGTTATCTCCTTCCGACGAGGTAGGTGCTTCTCGGGGTTTACCTTGGTGGCTTGGTTTTGGTGTGGTTCTCAGTAGTATCATAATTAATTCTGATTAATTACTATGTAATCGGGTTAATGGTAATTCATCAACTCATAGTAAATAGCTTTAATAAAATTTTGCCAAGATTAAAAGCTAATGCAGTTGAGTCAGCCAGCCTAGAGCCTCATAGTTTGTGTTATACTTGTTGAGTACAAGTTGTGTACTCACTCTTGCCTCTTCTCTACTTTTTCCTCTTGGCTACGCTACTGCTGCTCAGTTCCTGCCGACACGAGGGAGTTCGTCCAGCGCTACCAGGACTACGAGGACTTCTAGGTGTTCGTCTCCCAGTCGACGTCCCTGTGGCGCCCTGCTTCAGCTTCGGAGAGCTTTATCGTATTTTGTACTTCGCTTCCGCTGTATCAGACATTTTGTCATTATTGTAATAAATAACATTCGTATACGCTTTATTATATCTATTTACGTGATATGTGCTATGATATACTGTTCATTCTGTTGTATATACGTGTGACTTGATCCTGGCACGTATATTATTGCTCGGTTTATGTTCTTTTATAAACCGGGTGTTACAGAGTGGTATCAGAGCCGTATCGACTGTAGGACGAAGCCTAGATAGAACTGGTCGAGTTTTAGGACTTCTTCTCTCCAATCCTTGTCTGCTGAAACTATTTTACTATTATACCCCTTGACTTCTATGACTTTTACCCTACTTGCCTTGATTTCTCTCTCTGAAGAATAGTTTTCGTAGATTTGGCCTGAATCAGTCATCTGACCACCATGAGTTAGCTAGGTGACCCTTTTATAATAATACGATAGCACGTTCCGCGACGCGTTGTGTTAGTCGAGTCTTTTGCTAAACTCGGCTAAGTCATGAAAATCGTCTGCTTGTTATTATGCTACATGTTTGATTTGGATTTTTGACTGATTGCATAGTTTAGTAGTTTAAATTTGTTTAAAGAAAATCACTTTTATGTTAAAGTTAACTAATTAATAAAATGAGTTAGATCGTTGGGGGTAAAACCATCCACTCTATCCTCTCTACCTTATCCTGCCTTGGGTTTCTTCTGTCTTACTTGTTGAGAAGAAGGATAGTGCGAAGAGGATGTGATATCCAGGGATCACCGACAAGGACGTCACCGACGAGGACGTCGGTTTCTGTAAGGGGGTAGGGATGTGACACCCCGGCCTACAACTAGTACAAGAAAAGTTGAGAATCTCTCAGACGAAACCGAAGAGTTATGCTCTAGTTCCTAGTTCCCGGATTTATGTGACATTTATCTGGAGTTATCAGCAGTAATGCCTGAGCAGTGTTATCTAAATAGGATAGAACCTTAAATAATGGAGTTTTTCTCTCTTCCTTGACCTTACCCATCTGTGTTTCCTTTTGCCCCAGCTCAGATGTCGGCAGAACAAAAAGACCTTGGAGACAGTGCAATGGGTGATGGTCAGAAAACTTGCCAGTGTTGCCAATTCTATGGTGTTCCTTGTCGTCAAGTTAGTGCGACTAAAGATGAAGCCACAACTAAAAGGAACCAGAGGTTGTTCTCCGGTACAAAGAGAAAGATGCCTCATCAAGGGCAGCTAGCGGAGGATTCCCTTTTCCTTGACGGTCCATCGGTCGGAGAGCTACAGACCATGCCAAAGAGAAAGGATCCCAAGTGCTCTAGAGATACACAGGTCGAGAATCAAGCTCTCTATGATTATGTTGATGGGTTGACTATCACTATGAATGTGATCCAGCCACGCGGTCGCAAGGAGTCCAAAGAGCAAGCAGCAGAAGTAATGCAAGATGTGAAGATAAGTTCACAGGGAGGTCAACGAAGTAGCGCCATTCACCGCCACCGCATGTGCTACAAATGCGGGCAAAAAGGTCATTATGCTAAAAGTTGTCCAGCACCTCAGGCTCCACGGCAGGCAGGACAGCAGGGGCGCCCAGCCCAACCCAGGGCGCCACGACAGGGGAAGGTGAACCACGTGACGGCCAAGTCAGCAGCCGAGGCTTCTAACGTGGTTATTGGTACATTCATGGTCAACTCTTATCCAGCTACGGTGCTTTTCGATACCGGTGCTACTCATTCTTTCATTTCCAAGTCATTTGCCGAGCAGCATCGTATACCAGTTTCGTGTATGAAGACAGCTATGGTAGTTACCTCACCTGGGGGCCAAATACACACATGCTCTATATGCTCCAGAGTTAGTATTGTCATAAGGGGGGCAGAATTCCGCACTGGTTTGATCGTCATTGATTCCGCGGGGATAGATGTGGTTTTGGGCATGGAGACCCTTACCAGATGGGGAGTCCGTATTGATTGTGCTCAGCGGACAGTTCACTTGTCAGCATCTGGTGGCCAAGAGGTGACAGTCAGTGCTACCGAGCCTTCTGGTTTTCTTCATCAGATGGAGGCTAGACCCACGGATGGTATTCGCGCGGTGTCTGAATTCCCGGATGTCTTTCCGAAGGACTCGCCAGAAGAAGGAAGAGAAGTTGATGAAGATATATCCGAATCTCTTTGCTAGCCAGCCCAGAATCTCGGGACGAGATTCCTGTAAGGGGGTAGGAGTTGTAACACCCTAATTTAAATTTCAGCATTTTTTTTTAACAAATTTATTTGGCTTTATTTAATTTTCTAAGGATTATTGTGTTTAGTGTTGCATTTAATTTAATTTTTGACCCTCAAGTAATTAAAATTTATCATAGGTTTAATTTTGTTGTTGCATTCATGCTGATGCATAGTTTTTAATTGAGTGAGTGTGGTTTGAATTCAAATTTGTATTTGAATTCAAACTTTGTTTGTTTGTTTTAGAAATAGATGTAGAAATAGAAAAGGGAAAACCAAAACTCAAACCCAAAACCCAGCCCAAAAAAATCCCAAACCCAGCAGGCCCACCTTCCCTTTTTCCTTTCCCGCTCAGCCCAGCCCGCACATCCCTCTTCCCTTTCCCCGAAGCCCAGCTCGCTCTTCGCCCTGAAGCCCAGCTAACCGCACGGCCCGGCCTCTTTTTTTTTCCCCTTCTCCCGTGCAGCCCGATCCACTGCTCCGTCGCGGAGTCGCTCGCACCCCCTCTATCTCACTGACAGCACCGGGCCCGCACGCCAGTATCGCCCCGCGCCCGCACCGCACACTCGCCCGTAGGCCGGCTGACAGCTCTGGCCCGCGTGTCAGCCTCCTTCCGCCCGCGCCTGCGCAGTCGCCCGCTCACCCTGCGCCCTCGCTGACCGCCCGGTCCCACGCGCCAGCGCCCCTCTTCCCTTCTTCTTCCCCGCGACGACCGGTCTCTGTTCCACTCCGCCCTGTTCCGCTCCGCTCGGGCCGCCTCTGCGCTGTGGGCCACCCTGGCTCTTGCAAGCCCACCGGTCAGCGCCACCGCACCCTCCTCATCTAGAAGCCATGCTCCGCGCCCGGGATCACGCCGAGCGGTTGGCGTGATCCGCTTTCCCCGCCGAGTAGCACCCGGCCGTGATCTCCGCCTTGACAGCGCCAGGCACGCACGCCCAGGAACCCGGGGTTCCTTTATTAGGTGCCCGCGGACCCTCCTGCGCCCCATTCCCATCTACGGCCGCCGCCCCGAAACCCAGCGCCGCTGCCCTGTTCCGATCCGCCGTGCCCCGTGCGCTGCGCCACCGTGGACCAGCCGCCCTACCACACCTCCGTGTCCCCAGCGCCGTTCAGCAGCTCCGGACCGTGCCCCGGGACTTCTCCGAGCCCGCAGCCGCCGACCCCAACACCTGCAACTGACCTCCTCCGCGTGAGCAGCGTCGACCCCACCGCCGGCCACGACATCGGTGCCCCGCACGGCCTCCCTACGAGAAATCCAAGCCCCGGTGAGCTTTGCCTTTCCTTGCCCTTCGTTTTGGACTAGAAATCGGAGCGGGTAGCTTGACCCAGTAGGTGGAACACCGCTGCGCCGGTGAGCCCGACGCCACCGTGCCGCCTACCCCTTTCTCCGGCCGCAGCGAACCCACGCACTCGGTCCCGGTGGACTCCGCGTGTTTCCCCGGTGCTGAATCACCCGAATCCCGACCCAGTAGAGCCCTAGGTGGCCGGGTTCGCAAAATCCTGTCGAACTCGCCGCCGCGAGTCGACGCCGGTGACCGGCGTCCCGGACACAGTCGAACCCCCGGCCCACACGCCAGGCAGCCGCGCGCACGCACACCCCTCCGACCCGGTGGTCCCACCTGGCAGCCGCAGCGTTCGCTTCCTCACGCGGACGAGTGCCCCGTTCTCCGATCCAGGCCCACTTACCAGTCGTCCACAGATAGTGCTTCTCTTTCCCCATGCCCGGACCCACTGGCCAGTCCCTGCTCGTGTCGCACTCCTACCCGGCCTGGGCCCGCAGACCAGCGACGCAGACCCCCCCCCCCCCCCCCCGCCGTGCTCTAAGCCGTTCGTTCCACATCCCACGGTCCCGATCTAGTTTAACCGGGGTCAAAAGAAACCAGGGGCGGTCAGCACCGGTGGTTTTGCCGACGGACCCCTGGACTTTGCTAAAATGAACCCGCCGTCCACTTAGTTCAAGTATAATAGCGGATAAGTCCTGTTTTTAATGTTTTAGCACCCTGAGCTTTTTAATAATCTAACCCGCAGTCCAGAGCTGTAGTTTTCGCACATTAGACCCTGGATCTATAGTTTAATTACATTTAGGCCCTCAGTTTTTGCAGAAAACCCCCTGAAACTTAGTTTTTCTCGCAGATAAGCCCCTAGGACTTGTTTTTAGCCCAGAAAATGCGTTTTAGCTCCGATTTTAGCGTTCTTTATGTCCACGCGATCGTTGTAACGCGTAGAATAGTTCTAGAGTAGTCTTGTGTGCTGTTTTTATGTATTGTTGTACTGTTTCTTAGTTTTTGTTAGAGTTTGCTTGTATGCTTATTTTTGTGCATTGTTTTGGCTATGTGTCCGTGAGTAGACGTTGATCCATCTGAGGAGCCCCAGTACCAGTACCAGGAGCCATCTTCTGAGCAGTTCGAGTAGCAGGAGCAGTATGAGGAAGGCAAGTATAACATGAACAACCTATCACCTTTAAATACAATTTCATACTGCATTTTAATACTGTATGCCTTTAAGGATTTCCTAGCCAGTTTATATCCTTTAAATATACCTTTGGGTTGCATTATGGTTAGTTGTGCTAGGTTGCTGCGCTATAACACACTCTGGTCCTTTTTAATTAAATTGATTAATGGTTTACTTGAATTTAATTCTGAGAGTGGCACTCTGTGTGGCTTGAGTGGCTCACGTCTCGTTAAAATTGGCTTTTGTTAGAAACATGGCTTAGGGGGCCAGCACGGTGCTTAGTGCTTGGTTGGCCACTCTCCATAAGGACCGGTTCATAGAGCGACAACCTGGGACAACAGTGCTACCACAAGGCTAGAATGGGATAGACTTGGCGTAATAATTAGATCTTTTTGGTTTGGAGTAACTTACCTGCGGGGCAAGAGTAGTAAGCTTCAATGGTCCCTGCTCCTCCGGCTTGGTCTGTGCTACGTGCTTGTACCCCTGGAGGTGGGCCCCATCGTCGCTGACCTAACTCTCGCGGTTACGCCTTACCAACGAGATTCTTTTTAAAGGCCTCGTAGTGAGTCGCTGGCCATCTCACCTAAGGAAGTGTGATGAACAACTGGCGTAGCTCACGACTTGTGGGTAAAGATGTGCAACCTCTGCAGAGTGTAAAACTGGTATACTAGCCGTGCTCACGGTTATGAGCGGCCCAGATCCTCCTTTTGATTAGTGAAGTTATCTCCTTCCGACGAGGTAGGTGCTTCTCGGGGTTTACCTTGGTGGCTTGGTTTTGGTGTGGTTCTCAGTAGTATCATAATTAATTCTGATTAATTACTATGTAATCGGGTTAATGGTAATTCATCAACTCATAGTAAATAGCTTTAATAAAATTTTGCCAAGATTAAAAGCTAATGCAGTTGAGTCAGCCAGCCTAGAGCCTCATAGTTTGTGTTATACTTGTTGAGTACAAGTTGTGTACTCACTCTTGCCTCTTCTCTACTTTTTCCTCTTGGCTACGCTACTGCTGCTCAGTTCCTGCCGACACGAGGGAGTTCGTCCAGCGCTACCAGGACTACGAGGACTTCTAGGTGTTCGTCTCCCAGTCGACGTCCCTGTGGCGCCCTGCTTCAGCTTCGGAGAGCTTTATCGTATTTTGTACTTCGCTTCCGCTGTATCAGACATTTTGTCATTATTGTAATAAATAACATTCGTATACGCTTTATTATATCTATTTACGTGATATGTGCTATGATATACTGTTCATTCTGTTGTATATACGTGTGACTTGATCCTGGCACGTATATGATTGCTCGGTTTATGTTCTTTTATAAACTGGGTGTTACAGCAGGAAGAACAGAGGACGGGAGACACGACCGGAAACAGAACTCAGCGAAGTCACGGGCTTGGGCGTTCGCGGCAGCATCCCTCGCCGCATGCGCCTCCTCCTCGATAGCGCCACGGGCCACCTCAACTACTCGCAGGCTCTCCCGCAGATGATCGATCTCGACCGAGGCGACCGAGAAGCGGTCACGCGCCAAGTCGCACTCCCGCTGCAAGACCGGTATGTCTGGATGGACCTCTGTAGGGCTGGACTCCAAGGATGTGGCGGACGCCGTAGGCGAACCCGGCGCGATTACTTGCGCCAGGGGCGCGACGAAGGACGAAGCAGAGCCGCCAGCAGCAACAGCGGACGCCCCGGCGCCGTCTCATGCCGAACATCCGCCAGACGAAGAGGAGCCGGAAGCGACGGCAGCACCCGACGGCCCGACGCCGCCTTGCCCCGCAATCCACTCGTTAAGACCCGACGACGCCACCCTACCACCACGCAGGAAATATCAAGAACATAACAAGATAAAATGTGGGAACAAGTGAAGGAAAGTGGCGTCAAAAAGTACCTCCCTCGGAAGAACTCGCGGCACACCCGTGACAGGCTGCACGGCGGAGCACTAGACTCCTCGTCGCGGGGGCGCTTACCATCGGCCATCAGGGAAGATCACAATGATGACAAAGGCGGTTAGCACCTCCCCTTTCTCCTTCTTCCCCCACGCCTTGTCCTCTCCTTCTCTCTGTTTTTCCATGAACTTGCAGGTAGCAGCAGCGTCAACGGAGACGAGGCGACAGGAGGCAGGGGCTTAAATAGGCTCGCATCATCACTCCGCAGCAGTTCCCGAACGAAGCGATGCCTCGAGACACGTGCTGGCGCACACAAACCTTTCTACAGCAACCGGCACAACGCATCGGCTTACGGTTGTGTATTCCACAATTTCAATTAAATCCCCCGTCGTCCATTCATCTCCAATTGCAGGGAAGACGGCGAATCGTTTCCATGCCTCAAATGAATCTTAACCGCACGATTCGATTTCAAGGTTCAAAGGCCAGTCCGCTAAGGGCTCCGCGCCGCCTTGACTAAAAGAGCCAGGGAAGAAAAACCGAGACGAGCACCAAGTGGCCCGTGCCCAACCTGCCCCGGCAGCGATCGGGTCGTCTCAAATTTTCTTGTCTGATCCGGCCTCTAGCGTTTCATGGAATCCACTCCAGGGGGAGGCCAACTAGGCCCCCCAAGCCGGCAGACGGTTCGGGTATCTGACTAGGATGCGGGCTGTTGAGCAGTGGAGTGCTCCCAATGGGGCTCCGTCGACCCTGTCGTCCGTGACGGGGTCGGACTTCACTCGGATTGTCCTTAAATGGGCATACCCATTATCGAGCTCACCGAACCCGCCATTCGGGTCCATCTAGGTCAAATGGCAGGGTTCACCTCCTCCGATCACCATGGGTCGCAGTGGAGTTCGTTCATCATTGAGGCATGAAAATAAAAAGATAGTGCGGCAAAACAAACAAACAAAAATGCCCCAGGGCAAGCTTTATTTCATTATTCATCTTCTTAAGAAGATCGGCTAGAAGCCGTTACAACCAACAAAAGCTAGCTGTCCTCGACTCAGGGAAGTAGCGGATACAATGGATCAAATCCATTTACTCCCGCAAAGGAGCAACCAAAAGGGGCGAAGGCAATGGCTGCTACCTGGCAAGCTGGAGGACATGGCCAAAGAACGTCGCAAGACTTCTTGTAGCACCTCGCAAGCCTTCTTCTAGCATCAACCGCGCCGAAAAGCCCCCGGTGGAGGTAGAGACAGACGACGCCGTCGAGGAGGAGTCTATGGAGCTGAGGTTCGCCCGAACTCCTCATCGGCGCCGCTTCTGGGTATCTTCCTCAGGCACTGGAAGACGGGCCATGATCTCCTTGCCCCGGCCACGTCGCCTTCCAGTCGCCACTTAGAAAACTGCCCGCCTCCGAACATAGGCGCGAAGACCCATCCTGGCTGCAAGACCACCCTACTAGCAGAGAGAGGAGCCCATGACTGTCCCCCGCTGCCATGAAGCGCAGTGCCAAACTGTGCCGCCTTCCAGTTGGAGCTAGAAGATGAGGCAGTGGATCCGTAGCTCCGCGTCAACGGCGTGTGATGCACCCACCCGAAGTCTCGGGGGAGCGGCACCAGCAAGAAGGACGCAGAAAGGCGACCCCTGTGGTAGGATAGGTCCACCACCACCAGATCACCGGGCCAACGCCGAGGAGAGTCCAAGGAGGCCACCAGCGAAGCCGAGCCCCGCGCCAATTGGCAAGGGAGCCAGCAGACCAGTGGCCTAGCCTGCCAAACTCCAGCAGCAAGCCCTCAAACTCCTCAGCGCTGAACAGCGGTAGGCGGGATGAACTCATTGAGTTCATTCCTGAGGAAGATCATCCGCCACTCACAAGCATTCTTCTAGCACCAGAGACATAGGACATGCCCGCTCTCATCTGGAGGGCGAGCGTGGGGTGTGAGGAAGAAAACTACCAAAGAGATCTCCATGATCTGTTTCCTGTGTGGAACCATATATCCATAACACCCCTATTTATAGGCAAACGTGGACACGAACGGCCCCAGCACCCAATGGATCGGTCAAACAAGGCGCACCAAAAGTCCTCACCAAACCGAACCCCCCTCTTCAATGCCGGTTAACCGGGGCCAGTGCGCCGAGTGACCGCCACGCCACTCGGGGCATGGTCGCCGCATGACCCACCAATGAGGAGTGGCCCCGAGCGGGGGGGAACCAAAGCGCCCACGGCACGGTGATGAGACGCGACAGGTCTCAAGATTCCGCGGTACCAATGCTCCAGCCGGCCATTAAGACCGTCACGCCAGCGCTGGCACCCGCCGAAAGCTGAGAGCGCGAACAGGCGGATGGAACGCCCCAGCCAGGGGTCATCAAACCGAGTCCAGTGGCTTTGCGATTATTAAAATCACAAAGCCACTTGGGGGGCTCTGACGGGGGCATAAACCCGGGACCCCTAACAGGCCTGACTCACATCAAGGAGCCCCAGCAAGTCTCCTAGGCCAGGCACGGCACGGCCCGCCGGCCGGCATGGGCAGTTGCCTTCCTTCATAAGCCAACACGGCCGGAAGCCTGACCCCCCCGGTACACGTGGAGGCTCCCTGACCTAGCCCCCCCCCCCCCCCCCCCGTGTCAGAACCGTACCAGACGACCAGGGCCGTGTGCTCCAAGATTCACTACAACCAAAGGTGGGGTCCATGACGGATTCTGGGTGACGGTTCTAAGAAACGTCACTATATGATATAATCTGTGACGATTCTCTAGTTACTGTCATGGATTAGGGATAGGCTCATTTTGCCTCCACCAATGGGCCCTTGTTTTGTGACAGAATTTTTGTGACCGTCGTAACATGCAGCATAAAACGTCATGAATTGGCTGAAATAATTGTGATGAATATAATTCGTCATTTTGTAGTGCTGTCATGCAAAAAATCGGGCCGAATAATCAGTTATGGGCCAACCAGGACAACCTTGGCCCATGTATGCTGAGTATAAATCTCAAAAAAACTGGCTATAGTGCGCCAAGGATGGTTCCAACCCAGAACCTTGAGGTTCTAGCACTCACTTTTTACCACTACGCTACTGCTTCAGTTTTGATTGAAGTGGATACATTTTTATAATAACTAATACGTAGGTTTTTGTACTCAACTCGGGGCTGGGCAAAAATCTATTGCACCCCCAAATCATCCCGTGCGTCCGCCACTATTCCATCGTCCGAGCAGCTGCCCCCGACGGTGAATCGAGCTGCGCCACTGGCCGCCCCCGACGGTGAATCGAGCTACGCCGCTGGCCGCCCCCGACGGTAAATCGAGCTTCGCCGCTGGCCGCCCCCGACGGTGAATCGAGCTTCGCCGCTGGCCGCCCTCGACGGTGAATCGAGCTGCGCCCCCGACGGTGAATCGGCTGCGCCGCTGGCCGCCCCCGACGGCGAATCGAGCTGCGCCGCTGGCCGCCCCCGACAGTGAATCGAGCTGCGCCCCCGACGGCGAATCGAGCTGCGCCGCTGGCCGCCCCTGACGGCGAATCGAGCTGCGCCGCTGGCCGCCCCCGACGGCGAATCGAGCTGCGCCGCTGGCCGCCCCCGACGGTGAATCGAGCTGCGCCGCTGGCCGCCCCAGCATGTAGATCTATGGATTAGGTCGGTGCAGCGGGATTGTCTGGTGCCCTCCATCGTCGCCCGCCATTGCCATGGCAAATCGGTGATGGGGAAGAGTGTTGAACTTCCTCCCGCAGCTTCAATCGTCCTCCTTCAGTTGTGCATTGCCAGCCTCCCATCTCCACCATTGGCACCCGACACCTCGTGTGACTTGCCCTGAGGCTCCTCCCCACCCGAGAATCACGGTATGCATGTAATCTTTGATTTTATTCAGTGTCGCATATGAACTGTGTGCAGGTTATTGATTCTTTTTTCTTCAATTCATGATTAGATGGATAGGAGCTGGTTGCACGGCACACTATTTTCCAATGAATATGTTAGTGGTGTCAAGGAATTTATGGACTTCATTAAAGAAAAATTTGGTGAGAATGATGAGATTCTCTGCCCATGTGCTAGATGCCTAAATCAAAAGTACCTAGATCAGGCCAATGTCAAGAACCACATATTGATGAATGGTATGGACTGTACATATACTCGATGGATATATCATGGAGAGGACCTTAATCTAGATGCTAATGAACTTCCTGTGCATGACAATGATGCTGGTTCCCTACATGGGTTGGGTTTCCCTGAGGATGATAGCAATGGTGACGATCGGCTTGAGGGGATTCTAAGGGACTTACAAAGTGTAGAAGAACAAGGTAGACCTGATGGTGAAAATCCAGATGGAAACAATGACGATGGAAACCTGATGGATAAAGACTCATTTTTGGATCATGTGATGAAGGAGGCAAAGCGTCAGCTTTATCCGGGCTGCAGCAAATTTTCAAGGTTCTCTTTTGTAGTAAAGCTACTTCATATGAAGTCATTTTATAGAATTACAAATACTGCATTTTCTGCAATTTTAAAGATATTGGCTGAAGCATTTCCGGATTTCAATACACTCCCAAAGTCATATAAAGAAGCAAAGAAACTTCTAAAGGATTTAGGACTTGGATATGAATCAATCCATGTGTGCTATAACAACTGTGTTCTGTTTCGGAAGAATTATGCTAAGCATGACAATTGTCCAATTTGTGGTTTTTCGAGATGGAAAGACCCTGAAAGAAAGAAGGTTCCACAGAAAGTACTGCATTATTTTCCATTGGCACCTAGGCTAAAGAGAATATTTGCTTCCAAGCAAGGTGTAGAAGATGCACAATGGCACAAGTTAAAGAGGGAGTCTAGTGAAAAGGAAATGAGTCATCCAGCTGATGGTGAGGCATGGCAAGATTTTGATAAAGAATATCCAGATTTTGCCAAAGATCCAAGAAACCTCAGACTTGGCCTTGCTACAGATGGATTCAATCCCTTTGGCAATTTTAATACAAAGTACAGCATGTGGCCTGTATTTGTTGTTCCATACAACTTTCCACCTTGGGTATGCATGGATGAGTCAAATTTAATGATGGCTTTGTTGATCCCAGGTCCAACATGCCCAGGGAAAGACTTTGATTTATTTCTAGAACCTCTTGTAGAAGATTTGATTAAGCTTTGGAAGGGTGTGTCCACTTATGATGCTGTTAGTGGCAAGAAGTTCAATCTCCGGGCTGCAGTTTTATGGTGTATTCATGACTATCCTGCTCTAAGTACTCTTTCTGGGCGGACTACGAAAGGCTATTTTGTATGTACTCATTGCGACAAGAATCCTCTTTCATATGCCCTAAGGAATAAAATTGCATATATTGGTCACTATCGTTTCTTGCCAAAGGGACATCGTCTGCGGAGAAACAATGAATTTGTTGGCCTTCATGGAACCAATGATCCACCAGGTAAATTTTCTAAAGAAGAGCTGCTAGCAGAATTAGAGAAGGTAAGCCATGTTAGACCTGGGATCAAGCAACCAAGAAGCAATAAAAGGAAGCGTTCTGAAAAGGACAGGGGCAGCAGTGCTCATGTGAGAATTTGGAGCCGGAGGGTCTGTTTGTGGGACTTGGAATATTGGAAAAATTTGAAGCTGAGACATAATCTTGATGTCATGCACATTGAGAAGAACATATGTGAGAGCTTGATTTCCACAATTCTCAATATACTTGGGAAGACAAAGGACACAGTGAATGCTAGGCTTGACCTAAGCGATTTGGGAATCAAAGATGAGCTGCAGTTTAGAGAGGAAGGAAATTGTTCTGAGATGCCTCATGCTCGATATACCTTATCCAAAGAACACAAGATTGCCTTTTGTAAGTTTTTAGGGGAGGTAAAGTTTCCAGATGGCTATGCTTCAAACATCTCAAGATGTATAAATGCCGATGGTACCAAGGTACAGGGCCTAAAAACACATGACTGCCACATTCTTTTGCAAAGAATCTTACCTGCTGCCTTGAGAGGATTTGTGGACAAGGATATTTATGAAGCAATTGCTGAGTTAGGAAAGTTCTTTAGGGAATTGTGCAGCAAAACTGTTAACAAGGATGTGTTGGCTGAAATGAAAAAAGAAATCCCTATAATAGTGTGCAAGCTTGAGAAAATTTTTCCCCCAGCATTTTTTGATGTGATGCTGCACCTTTCTATACATTTGCCTGAAGAGGCCTTGCTCCGAGGTCCTGTGCAATATGGGTGGATGTATCCAATTGAAAGGCGGTTGTACACTTTGAAGCGCTATGTGAGGAATAGAGCACGACCAGAAGGTTCCATTGCTGAGGCATATATTGCGGATGAGTGCCTAACATTTTTATCTAAATACATGGATGGTGTTGAAACAAGATTTAATCGAGAACCAAGAAATGTAGGATTTTCAAACGAAGAAGCCTATGGTTTTGATGTTTTTGGGCATGGAGTTACTTTGACTTCAGCAGCGGATGTAGTATACGACGAAAATGAAATTGATCAAATGGTGTGGTATGTGTTGAACAACTCTAGTCAAGTTGAGGAATATATCAAGTATGTTCTGACCTCTATACTTCTGTGTCCTACCTTCCTCTTGTTCATTTGAGGCCTCTTGACCAAACTTTTATTTTTTTTATAGAATGTTCAGAGCTGAATTAGAGAGGGAAGGGGTGCCTAACATTGATAGAGCGCTTCGACAAGGATTTCAGACATGGTTCAGGAACCATGTTAGTTTTCATTCAGCCTCTTTTACAAATGGTTTGTAATCAATATTTCACTAAAGATTCTAATGTATATTATTGTGTGTGTGTTTTCAGATGATGACGCGACGATATACAAATCAAGAAGAGATAGATGATAATTTATTTTTCTTGGGCTGTGGTCCTGATTTTAGAGTGAGAAAATACAAATCATGCATAGTGAATGGGGTGCGATTTAATACTGTTGACCGTGATATGAACAAGAAAACACAGAATAGTGGAGTAATGACACAAGGTACACATAATAATGAGGTTATGGATTTTTATGGAACACTAAAAGAGATCATCCAGTTAGATTACAATGGTGATGACATGTCAGTAGTTTTGTTCAAGTGTGATTGGTTTAAATTGGATGGAAAGATGACTCAAATGAAAGATGATGGGTTTTTTAAAAGCATCAATGTTGGCAGTCTATGGTACAAAGATGATTCTTTAATTCTAGCTACTCAGGCTAGAAAAGTGTTTTATTTGCCAGATACAAAGTTTGGTAAAAATTGGCAAGTTGTCCAAACGTTTGACCATCGACATCTATATAATGTACGTGAAACAACTGTGCCATTTAATGGACCTGCATATCAAGAGGATGAGTATTGTGAAGATGAGGGTAGGCGGCAAGTAGTTTCTGACTTTACATCTGAGCAGCCATTAAATAGAGATGATGAACCTGGAACCAGGTTTCAAGCTGCTGAGATTTCCCGTTTGAGGAATGAAAGGGCAAACTATGTGTATGAAAGTGACAGCGAAGACGACGAAGATGACACATATCTAGAGTACTGCAGTGAAGATGGAGGAGGTGCCACAATCGAAGTCGACAGTGATGATGAGTAGTTGTTTTTCTTAATTTTTTTTAGGACTATGATGAGTCATTGTTGTAAAGCGCCCAGACATTGAAACACTGTTATGTTTTGTAAGGGCCACAATATTTGAGATCATGTTGCCTTATGACTTATTTTTTGCTCCTGAACTGTTGTCCTTCTGAAACAAAACTGAAACCAACTTGCTGAATTATGTCAGCCATTCATGCATTCAGAGACAAAGTCACATTTAAACAGACAATTTATATTGTAGGAAATTGTGAACTAAATTTCCTTGCAGAGGTGCTGGATAAGGCGACCAGCTGAGGTGCTGATTGATGGGCCGTGGCACCCTTTTTCTTTTTCTTTTACAAATTTTCATCCTTTTTTGGATAAATTTCGTGGAAAAACAAATTCATATCCATTTAAAATCTCTAATAATTAAGTAGGTCAAATTAAAAGTAAATGCAATTCAACCATATATAGTTTGTGGCATAATGTTTGAAAATATCTTATACTTACAATGCAAGTAGGGTTGAAAACGGTGGGAAAAAATCCCGTCCCGTCCCATACCGTAATCCCATATAGTCCCGTTCATTTTTGTATTTCTCAGTATTTCCGGAAAAATACAGTAACGGTATGGAAAACGGGACGGGGTTTCCGGGAACGGGAACAGAAACTGCTGAGCTATAAAGAAATATTGTAATATCAGTATGCACAAGCCATGGAGCTTGGTGATCGAACTTTGAAATTGTGCTTGTCAGCTTGTGTCATTGTGTGACTTGTGTGATTTTATCTTAAATTGTATTGTGAATTGTGATTGATATTCTGGTTAACTTTTCGGTTACCGCCCGTTTCCGTTGAGTTTCCGGTAAACTATAATGGTAACGGAAACAGTTTAGGGTGTTTCCCGCCCGTTCCCGTTCGTTTTCATCCCTAAATGCAAGAGAAATTGATGGTGTAAAAAAGTATTAGTATTTTGGTGGAAACATTTCCTTCTATCATTTTCCTTCTATCATATTTTAATTATTTCAACTTTTATAATATAGATAGATAAATATAGATATGCCCATTATAACGAAGTATTGAATTATACATATACAAATACTGTGAACAAAATGTACCCATGTACAAGTATTTTTTTTACCAATTTACGGTGTCACAAATAATATTATGTAGTCTAGCACAATGCTGTTCTAGAAGTTTCAGATGTGCCCCACAATGCAAAACATGCGCGGCAAGCCAAAACATTCGCAACCGCGCGTCTAACCCCAATTTTCGACCCACTAGCGCGAAGCCTAAAAAAGCCCATGGTAAACTTGACCAAACTACCCAGCCACGATTCTCATATTCACGATCCTGCTGCATATCGACATGCACCCTTGCGAAGGTTACCTTAGTAATTTTCCATGGTAGCCACCAAATATCAGGGTCTCCCCCCGCCACCCCCTGCATAGAGCCAGCAAATCCCCCAAATCCATCTCAAACCCTAGGCTTGTCCTCCATTCGGCCGCCACCTCCTTCCTCATCTCCTCTGCCTTACGCGGCGCCGTCGAACCTCTACTGCACCAGCGCACCACATCATCACCGAATCACATCGAGCAGACGCAAGTTCTCGTGATGCCAATTACAGGTGGACCGAGGAATGGCCACAGACGCAAGTTTGTAGGTACTGGGCTTCCTAACCTTTCTAGCTTTTGACTATTACTTATTGCTGCGCATGTGCTTCTTGGTAAAATATTTCGTGATTCTGTGCATGTGCGTCAGTAAGTCCAGTCTAGAGAGCATGAGTTCTCGAATATTCCTGTGTCAATTTGGTATTATCTGTCAATTTGCTAAGCTTCCTGTGCTGTTTGACAGATTATTTGTAAGCTTGTGGTTGCACAACATTAAATCATGTGATGTTAATTTATTTTGCTAAGAACTGAAGTCCTGTTCAACAAATAGTAATTTGTCTATCATATTTTCACTTCACTTAGAAATGAATCCGTATGAAGCGTTGCATCTACAACAATGTATGCGGAATGGTTCAAGGCTGCAACAGCTTGGACTTCCTATTCCAGCCACCATGCTTGGAAAAAATGGAGGCATTCCTCCTTACAAGAATTTGCCAAAGCGTAGTAATGGCCAAGACTCTGATTCTGATTACGATCCTGACCAGTGTGAAGGCGATTTGTGTGCTGCTAACAAAGCTAAGGTGCTAATTCCTCTATCTTGTGAGGGCTTAACATGTTACTTGTTTGCTAATGCAATTTAATTCTGTGCAAGCCTTGTTGATCGATCTATGTTTGCATTTATTTGTAGGAAGCATTGAAGGTCTCAAACAAGACTTGCAAGGAAACCAGTAGCAAAAGTTCTGCTGACATGGCTCCTGGTGGGGTGAAGCCTCGGCCTAAGAAGACAGTTGTTGCAAATCAGCAAACAACTAGAACTAAAAGGCCTAAGAGAAGCTTGGCAGCAAGTGACATTCCTGTGCCAACTCCAACTCCATCCGTTTCTCGTGCCAGGCAAGATGAAGAAAATGTTGGCAACTTTGATGACCACCTACAGCCCTTTGTTCAAGGCAAGTTCTACAACCATGCTTGTTACAATTTTATGTTTGCTTTGACTGGATGATTAGCACATTTTTACTGTCTGCCTATTTTTAGATGATAGTTTTGACCAGCTTAACAGCAACATCTCTGTTGCCAATGGAAGTGATGGCATTGACAACCAGCAATGTAATGGTACTTCCCTACCTAATGGGCACAACCTGGTGGCTATCGAAGTAGATCATTCTGCCCAACCTGATGCCAATGACACTGAAGGCATGTTTTTGCACTCCATTCCTGTTATCCATATTCTTTGAGTTCCATAGTGTTTGTTTGATGCATCCAAAATATGTCATGTTAATTGAATGTGCTGTGCTATATAGTAATAGTGTCTTTTCACTTTAATAACCTGATTATCTTGTCAAGTAGCCTTTTCATTATCACCATGGATCCAAGTTGTTTTCATCTGACTAGTTCCTATTTTGTGTACATGCACAACCAGAAGAGGAGCCATGCATAAGGGGGTCTAATATGGGAAAAGCTCTCAAAAGGTTGTCACGGGCTCGGCGTGGCAAACTGGCAGTAGTCATTACTGAAGGGAAGAAAAGGCCAGTAGTACCTCTTGTTGCGGCAAAGTTTGCAACTGAATGCAATATTGCAGTGAGGAACGATATTCCTATATTGAAGAACTGGAAGGAATACAAGAAGCAACCTGGGCTCCTAAGAATGTTGATGGGGAGACTTAAGGTAAGTGCATACTCAATTCCTTTGCACCTTGAATGTTTCTTTATTTAAAAATATTGAAGTTCATGTGAATGCTCTTTCATTTGAATAGATAAAGTTTGATATCGACATTAATGCTGCTCCTGTTAAAAAGGCTTGCTATGAGATGATGAAATCTGCAATTCACCAACAATGTTACAAGCTGAAGAAAAAGTACTTTAATCCTTACCCACTCCACTTAGTCACCAAAACTTCTCCTGTCAAGTCTATAACTGATACACAATGGAATGATCTTGTGGAATTCTGGAAGACTCCCCAAAAAATTGTATGTTCTATGCTGAAAGCCTGAAAGTCAATATATTGCCTTCAAAGTTTATTTGACATGTATGCTGTTCTTGGTGTAGGAAGCTTGCGAAACAAACAAAACCAACCGAGGCAACGTTAAGTACCATCAAACAACTAGCTCTCGCAGCTACGAGGTCCACTTGGAAAATTTGGTAAGTTACATATGTCATTGTGCAACCATATAGTGTGATGAAGTAGTCAATATTTCAGTTGCACATGTTTTTTCAAATTTTAGCAAATGAAAAAATCAATATGATCATAAGGCCATGATCTGCTTCCAATTTATGCAGAATATTACTACATCTTGCACATATAATGAATGCCCTTTATGATGAAGTGCACGTGCATGTTGTTTCTTCATTTTCTCTTCTATGAAGTGTTGTGAACATGTGAGTTAACTGCACCTATGTATTGTTTCCAGGGAGACAAGTACAAAGATCAGGAACTTGATGCACTGGATTTATTCAAGGAGTGCCACTACAGCAACAAAAAAAATGGCTATACAGTTGTTGTCCAGTCTGCTATTGTAAGAAAGTTTTCAAACAAAGCTTATTGCAATGCTAACTTTTTACTATATCTAATAAACTGTATTTGTTGCCTACACTGCTAGACTCAAATGGAAACCAGGATCGCCGAACCTGCAGAAGAACAAGAAATAAGGTCTGTGACAGAGGTCGTGGCAGGCGTGCTTGCTCAGAACACTAAGAAGAACACATTTCTGGAAAATGTGGGGATCCACAACAACCAACCTACATCTGGTGGACAAAACCTTCAAGCTGAACTATTGGCACAAAGGGAAAATGCTGAGCTTCGATTGCTGGTCAACTCTCAGCGAGAACAGATGCATGAGTTGTCCACGAAGCTACAAGAAACAGAGCAAGCAAGGACTAGGGACCGTGAAGAGATGGCAAAGAAGCAAGTAGAGACTGATGCAAAACTTGAACTTGTGTTAAGTATGCTTCAGCGGCATTAGTCTATGGGGTAAGCTGGTCTCGGTCTCTTAGAAATATAGTTTCTGTGAAGCTTTGTTAGCTAAGATGGAACCTATCTTTTGCGACTTCATTTGTTTTGCGGTTGCTGCCCTGTTGAGGTCATCCTTTTGCTGCTGCAAACTGCATGCATTCTGTGTTTCAACAGAATGCAAGCATTTTGCTGTTACTCCAGGGCTGGAGGGGTTGAAGTGTCTAGTGCAAACTGTGATTTGCTTGTGGACAAGAACTTGTGTTGTATCTGATGTGCAATTTGAAATCTGATGTGCTATTTGATCAAAACATATGTTTATGTTTATTTGCTGAATGTTGTATTTGAATCTGTCATGTTGACAAATCTGGGATGATTGTGCTTTTCTACTGTGGGTTGGGCTTCGTAGATGGGCTGTATTTATTTTCCTGGGCTGAAATGATCAGGCGAAAAATTATGGGCCATTTATTTTTGGCTGAATATTAAAGGCTGTTGTTATATGGATCCAAAAATTAATATGCCAAATTTAGCCTGCTACATTCTTGGGTTGGATTTGCTTTTATTGCTTGCATTAACTTGGCCCAAAGGAATAAAGACCGAAAGCTGTAGATAGGCCATATTTGGGCTGCCATGTAAATGGGCTCCATCTTAGTTGGCAAACACATCAGCAGGTTGTGACAATCAATTTCGTCACAAACCATCGGGCTTGAGTTGGGCCTGGGTCATGCTATGTGGGCTTGAAGGATTTTATGACGATAGAAGAACATCATAGATTGCTGCGAATCTATGACATTTTTAGAGATTCGTCATCCCAGTTGATCTATGATGCGAGATACATGACAGTTTCAAATTCCGTCATAGATTCTGTTTTATGACAGTTTTTGGGATATTGTGACGAATTGTTTCTGTCATGTATCTCAACTATTCTTGTAGTGATTGCCGCCCTGCACGATGGGCGTGCCGGTCAAGCCAGGTCCCCGTACAGGCTCCATGACGCCCACTCCCCTTATCGCGCGGCGTGAACGCTACAGGGCTCCTTGACAGAGGGACAGTGCTCCCCATGCGGGCCCCATGACACAACGGGAGAGGGCGTCAATGGGCGTCACCTCCCATAGCGTAATGATGGTCGCCTCTGCACACCACTTCATTACGCCAGTGAGTGTGACCGGACGGCCCTGCCTGACCTCGGTAAGACACCCCTCACCAAGCATGCTTTCCTTCAGGCAGAAACTACGTGGGAGGACGTGAGGTAGCCCTGCGGATAAGAGGCGTAGGTCCAGGCGGATAAGACTGGAGATGATCCCCGAGCGGCCGTCCAAGTGACCGGGCTATCCCGACTGACCAGGGATGGAACGGCGCTTGGGCAAGCCGTTGCCCAAGAAAACCAACCAGACTCAAGCCTCCCCACTCCCGACTGACTGAGTGGGCCCCGACGACTGACAAAGACAAAAGACTCCCAGACGAAGCCAAGATATAGCGCTAGATATATGTAAATAGGGGCCCCACCTTGGACTATAAAAGGGAAAGCCCCCCGCGTAGGAAAGGGTTGGACTCCTAGAGGTTTGACACTACTGGATACAGTTTGTAAGCTCCCCTCAGAACTTTGAGCACCCGGGCTCGAGAGTAATAGAGGAAGAACATCACCCCCCATACTGGACGTAGGGCACATTCGGCCTAAACCAGTCTAAATCCTTGAGTCTTTGCGTACTAGACCATATCCGATCAAGCGCACAACAAACGAGCAATCGAGTAGTTTGTTAGTCGCCCATTTCCCACAGCGACATTACTCCTCAAGTCTCTAATATTTATTCGTTGTGTATTTGGCCACTTATTCCTTGAAGCATTTTCTTTTTTCTGAGTAATATTCATTTCTCAACAATCCCCAAGAAGTAATTTTTTGGTGGTACGTAATATCCATTTCTTTATTTAATTTTTTTGCAAATCTACAATGACTTAAAGTAATTTTAAAGACTAAGAGAAGTATTTGAACAAGGATTTGACCGTAATAATATTTTTTAACTTCAAAATTACTGATTACACCATCAAACAAGAAGTAATATCCGTTACGTGTAATCAAAGATCTCAAAAATCTATTGGATGGCCACACAGAATTTGATTCAACAAAGTTTAAATCATGCACAAGCTGATCACACAAACACATTGAAATTTCCCACTTTCAATCAGAGTAGCTTGGTTCTTGGAGCTCTAGCGAGGTCTACCATACACAACTCATACCGGTCTACCATGCCCAGCTAATGTGTATCCCTACTCCGTGACCATAAAAACCTTTTGTTTTATGACTCAGCTGTAAAAATTAACTGCAGCTGGAACTCAAAGATCTGATGATGTCCTGTGATCATAATTCATCATCGAATCCATCCCACAACCTGTAAAAATCAGTTTCTACGAGTAATATTCAACATGCACTGCCACTTTTGTCCGGAACTCCGATGAGCTCTCTAGGCAACTTTTACTCCAGTTTCATCGTGGGTAGTAAAATCACCTAGCGTCCTAGATACAATTTTTTGTGTAATGCTAATTTTAATATCAGGTTTTTATTGTCATTAATGATGTTTTGACCTCCGCATAGATTTGAAGTGGACAAGCATGATCACGTACGGTCTCTATGGAGGTTCATTGCAATTAATGAAAATTTGGAGCAAAAGAGGGATTCCAGGAGCAATTAAAGGTAAGTGGACTAGCTTTTGGGGGAGAAATGTAGCCCTGCATGCATGCAACACTCGAAAGCATGCAATAGTGGTCTCTGCAACTGTAAAATTGTTTCCGAGGCTGCCAAGAAGGCAATTTTAATGGTTCAATTTATCTATGTGAAACGAGGAGTACCTACTCCTTTTTTCCTTTAAGGGAGTAATTTTAAACGTACTGACAAGTAATACTTATACAATTAACAGTATTTACTTCTAGATATCTCCATATACACAGATGAACAAAATCGACTACACACATTCCAAGAATTGAAAGAAAGCGAATAAATATACATACATCCATCGGTCCTTGCATCTATCCTTCGAGCTCGCTGCTTCTCCAATGGAATGCATGCAAGGTTATCTGCACGATATTAGAAACAAAAAGGTCAGGCTGCTACACAGATACTTTGGCAAACAAAAATATCAGTAATTAACACACTAATGAAGTTGTAAATTACTCCTAAGAGTATTCAAAATTACTTATGTGTTGGGATTTTCCGAATATCCACATGAAACAAAAGTTCAGAAGTGTGGTTGATTAAAATTGGAGATTAAATTTTAACACAAAGAATTATTCTGCAACAGGTCCCAAAAGAAATTGAGATTTGCTTTCAGGTCTAGGAAAAAAGTATGTTACTTGCTTTCCATTGGAAGTTGTAGCATCCAATTTCCCCGCTGGCTCCGTAATGCTATTGCTATAAAAAAATTGATTCCACCGTATCCTAAATTCCGAAGCTCGGATAATCATCTCCCAGATCGATCCTAAATGGGTGAGAGATGAGATTGGGAATGGGAAGGAAAAAACTACCGGATAGACAACAATTGCTTGGTGTTTGATAAGAAATTTTTACCTGGTGATCCTTCATGTGTGAGAAGAACGGGATCGTCCTAGATTGGAATGCCAAAGCAGATCATATCCAGGACGCCTCCGCAGATGACGATGCATGGCCCCAGCAGAAGAGGAGAATTGCTCGTGTGATGCCTGCCCATCGTGGAGGATGAAGAACAGCGATCGTTGAGTTGCCGCAGCGTTGCTGCTAGTTCATGCAAGCAAGATCCAATCGATTGGGGCCTGCTGCTCAAGGCCTATGTAGGTGCCGGCGGCTTGGGTGCTTGTATTGCATCCCACCGCGAGACTGTGCCGATGGTGACTGGAGCTATCGCACGCTGTCGCAGCCGCCGTCTGGCTCATTAGCCCGCCGCACTGAGCTCTATGTTAGCTAGAAAGAAGGGGAGCATTGAACATAAAATTATTGTGTGGTATTTATTGTCCCACAACCTTTGGTTGTGGTAGTAAATATATTGACAATTTTATTCATTCATGATTTTAAGGCCAGTCTCAATGCATAATTTCATCACATGGTTACCTAGATCAAAAACTAGGTAAGCGAGCTGGATGAGTTTCATGGGGATGAAACTCCTCTCACACCCCCATGAAACTCTCTCCTCTCTTTCCCCATAAATATCCTGCCACATCAGCAAAATTAAATGCCATGAAACTCTCATGAAACTCCAGTGAAACTGGCCTAATCTCCATGCATGCTGCAGTTTTGCGTGGGTTCATGGGCATTGATTGGTGCGAATTTAATATAGCCATAGTTGACTCGCCGGAGTGGTGGGCAGTAATTATCATCAGCGTGGGCTACGAATTTTACTCACCGGAGCAGGGCCAGCGCTGCTGGGTTGTTGAATAGTATTCAACACCCTATGTGTTGGATAGACAATAGGTGTGTGTGTGTGTATATATATATATATGTGTGTGTGTGGGCGCGCGCGCACATTTAAGTTTACAGGAGTTGAATGGATCTCTAGTTGCATGATCCTAGTTACCCATTTCTGAATACTAGAGGTAAAGTTCGAGTAGTCGCATTGCTAATAGGACCGGTAAAAGTCGGGTGATTTCCTGTCACTCGGGAGATTATAGGAGTTGAATGTCTGCTACATACTGCAACTATAAGGTCTACGGTACGATGTTCATGGTTGAGACCCCGTCTGTTTAGTGAAAAGATGCTAAAGCCGCAGTGTGTGGTAGCGGTGGTTAAGTGTTTGAACGTACTAACCATATGCCGAGAAATATGATAATAGTTAAGCTTAAATACCTGATTGGCCTGACGAGTGGACTTGTCCCTCACCCTCTTTGAACTTTTGTTCGAATGAGCATAGCATACGGGTGTAGAGTAGTCGTACTCTATAGTTGAAGAGGTGACCTTGATCCACAACCTGCAAAGAAAGGGAAAAAATCGTGTGGGTGACCGGGACCCATGCATGTGTGTTAGGTTTGCCTTGCAAGGTTAAGAAATTCGATTCGAATCGTCCGTTTCTTGTGGTCATTGAGATTGCTTAACTCTTTTGTCAAATAGAGTAACAAGTGGAACATGATGATGATGAATATGGATGGTTGATTAATGTTTCTCCACCATAATTGTTTAGAGATAGTTGCTCACTTAAAATGGTTAAATCAAACTAGAATCTTGTTGCTAAAATTTGAAAATAAGGACATACTCTTTGTTGCTTTTCAGCAAAAGAACCTCTCGAGCTAAAAAGTCATGTCTAGTTAAGTGGACTAAGTATATTCGTTTGTCGGGTAAGCCTTGCTGAGTATTAGTATACTCAACCTTGCTTGTGATATTGTTTTCAGGTGTGTCTTTTGGAGATATAATTGCTAGTTTGACTTGGACTTTTACTTTGCCGCCTGGTTGGTCCGTGGAATGGGATGCGTCCCCGGCCAACAATAACTCTACCTCTGCCGAGTGATATCATGTACGGGCTTCATGGTGACATCCAAAACATCATTAGTTATCGTGTTTTATCTTTCCGCTACAATAAAGAACTCTAATGAACTTTGTTTAAGTTAGATTGTTCTAGATACTTGTTTAAACTTCAGAACCGTTTTATAATAATAATAAATTCAGTACCAGGCTCTATGATGTAAGCAATGTTGAATGTCGTAATCTCTGGACTCATCTTCGTATGAGTTGTTACTTGTTCGATCCAGGTTTTATATGGTTCTCATCAGGAGTTTACCCGAGAGACTGCCGGGATTTCCGTCCGATGCGCGAGTTGAGCCTAAATCACCTTTGCGATGATGATTAGCGCACTTAAGCCGGTTTATTTTGAACAGGTCTGCCACATATATGTTGCAATTTGCTAGTCATTCAAAACTTGGCTTGTAAGATCCCAAAAGTTGCTTTTGTTTGTAACCGCTGAATTGAATTACCAGTACAGAAAAGATAGAAATGTCCAGAAACAAGTAAATCAGGGGTAGAGGTGTGAGCATAAATCTGTTGGGAAACATTAGTACTTCACTAATTTTTTGCGGGTATTTTACTAATGATCTGATCGGTGCCAGGCCATTATTTCTTATGTACTAATCAGGGTACTTTACCAAATATGAAAACAGCTGTTTCTACTCATATTTTCCTTATCTTTATCCGCCAAATAATCCCAAATATTAGTATTCGTCTGATGATCACTCAAGACCCCAGCAGGCCTCCCGTGGCAGCGTGGGATGAAAGTTAAATCGCTGATGATCAGGCGTAAAATGAGGGTACACCACGATAAAGGCATGCACAGGTGTCCTGGCACAAAGGTACAGGCGAGTGGTAAATAGGAATTCCCGTGGCACCAGATAACCATGCCTAGTTAATGACATTCCAATTTATAGCATAATAATGTGTGCTGCGATGCCACAGAAATTGAATTATGTAGCATTTCTTGCTACACTACCAGATTATCACCTGTTATGTCACTTTCTTCAGCCAGACTTGATCACAATAAGTTTACATTTACATGCACCGGTGATCGCAGAGTCTAGCAGTCTAACAGAAAGCTGACTGTTGACTCCAAGTCTAAAGTGACCACTCAAGTCCCAAATGATGAACAAAGTTTAGTATGATACAAATTTGTATAAAATACATGCCTTAGGTACAAATTAAATCGTTGCGCCTCCAGCGCCCCTGAGAAACGCCTACCAAAAAGAAGCAAATGTCTAAGAACTGATAACAAAGGGTCAGCCAAGACATGTAAACTATATAAATAGAGACTTACCATCTTGGTTGCTTTAACACACTGACTCTGCCTTCCCCTCTTTTCGCGCTGGCACTCACCACACCAGGTGGGAAAATCCTTCTGATATTTCTTCATCTCCCTGAACACAGAGCTGGACATAGGAATAACTCATTCAGTTGCAACATTTCACAAGCCATTATTAGTCAAAATATAATTCTACATGCCGAAGCAGCTAACATCGAATAAACTTAGGGATGCAGAAGATCAGCAACCTTTTTCACAACAATCGAAGGTACAACTCAGAATGGTCAAATAACACTAATGCAACATGTAGCAAGGCAACAAGCAACAAAGCTTCCAATAATAGGTACAGAAAACATAAGCCAGCCAGCCACTTGCATGGTAATGAGAAAGAACAGGAAATTCTAAGAGCAAATTTGACCTGGCATCAGGTGGGACCATGTTTGTTCATTCATTACCTGACAAAAGCATACCCTGATTGTATAGAACTAAGGGTGTTGGGCCCTTGGGGGCTTATATGCTTAGGCACAACTTACCTGACTAATTTGAAGCATAAGAATGGTCACATGAATATTTCCATGAGCCTCAAATAGCCTAATCAATATGACTCCTATCCCAACAAAAAAGGAACATATCAGGTGCAAACTAACTTTTCCATATAAACCATGCAAACTCCAATCTAGGCCACCGGATCAACATCCAAGGGGCATGGGATGATTGGGTAATTTTACAATTAACCGCCCGTCCTTGGATTGGGTAATCACACTTTTGCAAATCCCCCCTCCCACTCCCTCTGCACCCCCCCCCCCCTCTTGAAATGACAACCTTTTGTCCGGACTAAAACACCTAAACTGTATCAACATTTTCAATAAATAATAAGATCAGAAGTATAAAAACAAATTTAGGGCCCGTTTGGTACTGCTCCCGCTGCTCCGCTTCATGCGAGAACCAGCGGAGCGCTACCAAACAGTGATTTTGTCGAACGATTCACCAGCGAATCGTGAATCGAGCTGGAGCGATTTGCATTTTTGTGTCGGGTGGGAAGCAGAACAAACATGCTCCCCTCGATTCCCTTCCGCTTCCGACCCCCCCATGCACATCTCATGAGTTGCAAGCTGTTAGCTCTCAGCCGCGACCCTCCTCTCTGCTTTCCCCACAACACCCTTCTCCACTCCAATCCTCTCCGCTATCCCCGCAACCCTCCTCTTTGCCATCCCCGCAATGCCCCTCTCTCCATCACCCATCCTGCTGTTCCACGCCGGAGGTGGAGTTGTGGCTCGTCGACGGCGCAAACCACCACTCCAGCATGATTTCGGGTCGCTCCACAGCAGGTAGCCCAGACAATCACCTGGCTAGATCCAACGGCCATACAGGCCCCCGTACTGAAGGGCTGTTATTTACGGGCTCCATATAAGAAACGGCCGGAATGGACTGGGCTGCATCTTTAAAGGACTTGTATGGATTGGATTCTAGACAGGTCCCTATGTCAGCTCTTGAACTGTGAGAAAGGTCGAGCCCATGGACTGAGAAAAGGGCTAGGCTTGCAACGTGTCCCATCTCCACCGTGCGGCAGTTCTGCAAGGCAACGGCAGCGGCGGCGCTTGTCTTCAAGCTCGATGGAACGGAGCCTCCTGGCCGATGGACGTTGCTACCCCACCGGCCTCGAAGCAGTTCCCGCCCAGTGCGCTCTCACCCAGAAGCCCCTCCGCCGCCGCCACTCGCCATCGTATTCAGGTGACATGCCCCTTCCCAATCACCTTCGATGGAGATGTGTTGTTTGGTCTTAGAAGGGTTTTTGTAGCTAGTGGCAGATAGAATAGAACCACCTGGGCAGTATGCACAAGTGTTTATCATTTCTTGCATTGCATGTATGGCCTTGTGCTTGAACAAGTCAAGCTAGCTGCTACCAACTACATCTTGTGTGCTTGTTTCCAAGGAAACGACTCGCGCACCATTGTTGATGGTTGGTCAGGCTGTGCAGTTGGGCAACTAGTAGAATGTTCTTGTGTTAAATTATTCATAGACTTAGAGAGACTACAATTTGACAAAATGCATTGCCATTAACTTAACTAGGAAGATCAACATATTTCAGATGAAGTTTGTTTGTTATGCATCATCATTTGCATCTGCAGCCTTAACTGAATTTATATTTGTGTCATCTAGGTGATATGGATTCAGTGCCAGAAATTGTGGTTAACTGAAATTACATTTGTGTCATCTAGGTGATATGGATTTAGTGCTAGAAATTGTGGTGGACAGTCATGATAGTTCAGTAGCTGATCAGTCAAGTCGATCTTCCAAGAGGCGGGCTGAAGTCTTGAAATTACTTGATTCAGGAGTGGTCAATGGCAGAGAGAAGGCGATATGCAGACTGTAAGCTACATTTGTCATCTCAACCTGGAAGAAGGCACCAATCACCTCGATAGACATATTGGATTTCACCGCCATGCCATTCCACAAGATATAGATTCTTAGCAACACTGAATACAAAGTCTATCAATGGGGATCAGGTTGTCTTTGACCCAGAAGTATTCTGTATTTTGATAGCCAAATATTTAATCAGTGAGGAGATTGCATTTCGAAAAGCGGATGACCCTAATTGGAAACTTTATAAAATACTGTCAGCCATTGTTTAGAGTTGTTGGTCATCTAAGTGTATGGGCAGATTGTGTTTTGTTGTATGAAGAGGAGAAACTACAACTGTTGGACAAGTTCAAAAGGTTTATAGGACATGTTAGTCCGACTGCTGATTTGTGGTCTTCTAACCAGAACTTGGGCTACCTAGGTGTTACAGAACATTTTATTGATGAGGAGTTTGAGCTGAAGAAGAAAATCATTCAAGTAGATTTCTTTCGCACATACATCATATGCGGTACCAGATGGGATTACCTCATGCTTGGTAGAGTGGGACCTGGTTGGCGAGCTGTTTACTTTGACATTAGTTAATGCTAGTGTGAATAACAGAGCAGTAAGGACATGCGTGATGCTTTAGTTTCTAAGATGATCTTCCAAGGTGAACACCTACATGTGAAGTGTGCTGCCCATATGCTGAATATTATGCACCAGGCAGGTTTAAAGGTCATTCCTAATGCAATTCATAGAGTGAGGGATATCACAAGGTTGTCACATCCACACCATCCCAGATGCAAACCTTCAACACAATTGTACAAACTTCAGGCCTCAAAGCGAAGTCAGGACTGATTCTTGATATTCCACACCATTGGAACTCAACCTACGACATGCTACACGACAGGGGCAGGCCTAGGATTTCAAATATGGGTATTCAAAACTTGAAAAACAATTATTTTATAACCTAAATCTTAGTTTTTAGCATGTCTAATTGATTATAGCATCAATTAACACTAATTGTACACCATGTAGCAGTACTGCCAATTATATTTAGCAAGTTTTTTTTTCTTATGACTTATGCAACTGACATTTTTAGGCTGACATACAAGTTAAGAAGCATAACCAAATTTTTGAACAACAAACTTGAAAAGGAGAAAGAAGAGCAAACCACTCGCTAGCACTTGTCAATGGGCTGCCGCGGAGGCGCGGTGCCCCTGCAAGCCCTGCACGCACACGCGCTGGCACGCTCGGCCGCCACCAGCCACCGCGGAGGCGCGGTACCCCTGCAGTCACGTGCGCGGCTGCCGTCCAGGAGCGTCGCCCCTCCTGCACCCGCCACAAGCCGCCGCGAAGGTGCAGACTCAGCCGCCGCCGCCGGCCACCCCAGAGGCACGGCGCACCTGCAGGCTCAACACGTGCACGCACGGCGGCCGCGGAGGTGCAGACTCGGCCACCGCCAGCTGCCCTTCGCTGCTCAGTAATGCTCGCTGCCGCCATCTAACTCAACGATGGGAGCTAGGGCATGGACGCATGGGGAGCGGCTGGGCTCTTGGTGGACATGGTGCGAAATTGGGCCATTCCAGGCCTCATGTAGGAGGGGAGGGAGATGGAGATGGAGACAGTACTGTTTTTCGGCCGGAAGAGAGGAGATTGGCAATCTGTTACGTGTCTTTTATTTTTTAAATACATACACATGGTACATACTGTACACATAAGAAATTTTGCTCAAAATAATGGGTAATTGAATACCCTTGAATTGAGGTGGGCCTGCCCCTGCTACACAAAGCATTGAAGTATAAGGTGGCACCCAACAGATATGCGACTGAGCAAAAGCATGAAGCTCCAAGCAAATATGAATCGGCAAATGCGGAGGCTCTTCATGGTTTTCTTCAAGAGTTTAGTGAGGCTACTAAAGCATTTTCTGCGCAGAAGGCATCCTACAACCCACCTTTCCTTGAAGAAGCTTCTAGCCATCCGAGATGCCTTGCTCGGTGAGACGTGGAACACTAATGAACTCCTCAACAAATTGGCTAATGGGATGCATACCAAATTCCAGAAGTATTGGGCAAATCCTAATATTGCTCTTCTCATAGCCGCTGTGCTAGATCCTTGTATGAAAGCTGACTTCATCAAGTTCTACTTCCACACCGTTGGCGAAAATGTTGATTTGAAGATGAGAGAGTTAAAGCGGTACTTGAAGAAACCTAGAATATGAAAAAATTGTGAGGATCCACAGTTTACCCATGTTCAGTATATGTGATGAGCAGCCCACAAGCAAGTCTGGTGAGTCTAGTAGTAGTTCCTTAGGACTAGTATGTGGTATAAGACACGTGGAATTTGCGTTTACCCAATTTGCGTCACAAAACTCAGATGCTTGTTCAGAGTTCGATATTTTTTTGGAGGACCCTCGAATCCTTGTGATGTCAAATGAGAACTTCAATGTTCTAGCATGGTGGAAGAATAATTCAAATGCATATCCAGTCTTGTCTTTGATGGCTAGGGATATTCTTGCTATCCCTGTGAGCACACACACTTGTCCTCAGAATCTGCATTTAGTGCTACTGGAAGAATTCTTCGTAAAGATAGGACTTCACACTCCCCAGAAAACCTTGAAGCCCTAATATGTGCTAAAGATTGGTTGATTGGATGCAATGATGAAGAGGAAGGCTTCAATGAGTGGACAGAGGATGTTCGGTTTAGATGATAAATGTTCGTAAATGGACCTTACACTTGCACTCTTTAAAGTAATAGAAATTTATCGCCTTGAATGCCTTGTTGTTGTTCTGTTCCAGTAAGAACAACAATGTGGGGGTACCAGTACCAAAGGCATCCCAGATCCCAAGACGCTGCCAAGGCAGCTAGGACGGCTTCCCAGGAGGTGCCGACTGTAATCAATGACAATTAGATGCCTAGGATTGAGGGGTTAGAATTGATGTGAGGGAGAAACAAGGAGCCAGAGACTAGGAGCCTAGGAGCTCAGCATCTCTATTTATACCCTGTAATCAGCCTATGAGAAGGGAATCAAGAACCAGTTATCCTCTAATAACTCCTTTGCTCCTCTCAATCTCACCCCCTTCACCATTGGGCATCGAGGCAAAACCCCTGGCGCCTCTGCTAGCCCGGGCTATGAACTAAAGAGCCAAGGGCCTCCTACCCTGGGCACCAATGCCCTTGACAAGAACAATAATTGTATCCTACAGTATCAATACCTGGAAGAGTGTATACCCAATGTATTTAATTACCTCGTGCTACAGGTTCATAGTATAGGTACTAGTGGCAACAGCGTGCAGCAGCTCAGTTCAATTTAGTTTTTTTTTTCCTTCTACAATGGAAGCTGATGTTGGTGTATTGTATGGCTCATCCAAGCTTGGAACATGAACCTGATGGTGATAAAACAAGTGCATATATCTGATGATGTTCAACATGAAATTTATGGAACCTAAATTTTTTGTAGTTTCTAAGTTTTGGCAACAGTTGTATGTTTATTTCATATGTGGTCTATCTTGCTTTCGTTTGTTAGGAAACTTGCTTGCTGCTATACAGGTTTACAGTACCTATGTACACCTTAAACAGCCCTAGCTTACAGTACCTGCGTACACCTGAAACAGCCCTAAGGGCTAAAAAACAGGTAGGATTGGACCAGGACTTTGAAGTTGAAAGGGTGGGTGGATAGCGTTCATTCTACGCCCAACAGTCAAATTACTGACTGAACTGACCAGAAATTACTGAATCACGTTCAGTAAAATGGTGTTCAATAATCACGCACAGTAGTCGTTACTGAAAATTTGTTCAGTAATAGCACATGGGTGTGGGTGTGGGTGTATATATGCACACACACACACATATATATATATGGGGAAATGCCTGTATACCTCCGGCACCACAAAAGCAGATTGATTCTGAGTCCAGATGATATAGCTCGAGCACCATGCCTATGTCGACCACGGTGGAGTACAGCCTGTCCAGGAATATGAGTGTAATCATACATTTCCTG
The DNA here is from genome assembly GCF_016808335.1 of Panicum virgatum. Taxonomy (NCBI): domain Eukaryota; kingdom Viridiplantae; phylum Streptophyta; class Magnoliopsida; order Poales; family Poaceae; genus Panicum; species Panicum virgatum. Next base: position 31,818,597 of record NC_053149.1, on the reverse strand, counting down.
CACAAAAGATCAAAGATAATATAGGAAGAATGACACTTGAAGATAACATCAACTGCTTGTCAACAAGAAAAAAGCAACATGACTAAATGCTATATTAATAGGGAGAAGAATGTTTCTGACAGAACTCCAAGAACAAATATATTGACAACTCAAAACTCAGAATACTATAGCAGGATAGAATATTGACAACTCAAACACCTAACATCCATCATTCCTTAATCCTGAAACACAAGTTACAATCAAATAGGTGGTGTTTCTAAGGCGTCGCCTAGGCAACAAGGCATACCCATAGCACCACAACGTCCTAGTTATGCCTTGTCGCCTAGGTGATCAGGCATATCCAAGGCGCCTCATTGCCTTAAGAACCATGTTCTAGTCAAACACAAAACTATACTGTGAAATAAATGTCCACGAAAGGAAAACACATCTGAAACCATTCCAGAAGCACATACATATGCTGAACAGCACCAAATAATCCAGAAGACAGCACCGCAAGTGCATCTTGTCATCTATGTGGAATGGCTGTAATGTTAGTAACTCGGTAACTCCAGTGCTACAGTGCATAAAAAATCATATTATCTAGCATTGTGCAAAATTTGTGTTCGAACAAAGACTCCATATGCTGCTTTCTCTTGTGTTTTTCTTGCACAAGTTTTCGTTCAAGCTCAAATATTGCATGATGGTACATGATATGTTGTATACTATTACACAATCATATTTTATAGAATTTGTTATGCACCTTTAGAGGTGCTATCTGTTGGAGTATATTGAGCCCATGTATAGAGGCCCATCTAGAGGCCCGTGTATAGGATCCATATATACCCACCCTTCTAGGGTTTGGAGGAAGACAAGCAATATTTTCTCCTACTCTCTCTCTTTCATGGTATCAGATAGCCTTCTCTTCCTCCTCTAGCTGCCACCGCCGCCGCCGCCATGGCCGGCTGCCGGCCGCCGGAGCCTCCTCCCCTCTCCTCCTTCCCTTCTCTTCCCTCTGTTCCTGCCGCCGCAGCTACCCCTGCCTCTGGCGCGGCCCTCATCTGGCCGGGATCTGGCGCGGGGAGCTCCTCTGTTCCCTGGCCTCTGCTTCCGCCCGTCCAGCCCCCTGCCGCCGCAGCCCCTGCTGGCACGCGCGGGGTGGGCGCCGTCTCCCCTGTCCTGGGCGTCGCCGCCTCCTCTCCCAGGCCTGCCCCCTCTTCCCCTGCGCCGAGCGCCGCTGCAGCAGGGGCCGCGGCCCGATCCACCGCCGCCCTGGCCGCCGCGGACCCCACCCTGGGCGCGGGATCCGCCGCCGGGAGGGCCCTGGCCGCCGCCCGACCTGGCCCCTAGTCGGGAACTACCGCTGTCGCCGCCCTTGCCACTGTCCATGGCGGTGCAGGGGCTGGTGCAGCAGCTGTCTAGGGCGGGCAGGGCGCGGGCGCGGGCGCTGATTCGAAGCCCCTGATGCCCATCCCGTGCGAGACGCGCCGCGCGCGTGGCACCATCCCGTCGCTGCTGCCCCTGCGGGCGCCATGGCCCCGTCTGCTCCGGCCGCGGGCGTGTGGCCTTGGCCGGCCTGATCTTCCGCCAACGCAGGGCCTCCTTCCCCGTGGGCCTCCTCCCCCTGGGCTCCCGCTGCCGCACTCTGGGCCGCCGCCGCCGCCCCTGCTCACGGCGTGGCGTGGCGTGGCGTGGCCCCAGGGCGCGTGTGCCTCCGCTGGCCACGCGCTGCCCCCTGGCGCTGGATCCACGGCCTCTGCCGCCGCCCCTCTGTTCCAGGGCGCGGTGGCCGCACCTCCTCTGCTCCAGGGCACGCCTCTATTCCAGGCCGCCGCCCAGGCGCCGCCTCCGCTGCAGGGCGCGGGCCGCGCCGCGCATGCCGCGCAGGCTCACGCCGTCGCGCCGCGCATGCCGCGCAGGCTCACGCCGTCGCGCCCGCAGACCTGGCCGCCGCTGCCGCCTTTGTAGCCGCTGTCGCGCCCGCCGCGCACGCCACGCAGGCCGCGCGGACCGCCGCCTCCCTCGCTGCAGCGCACGCCGCACCGGCCGTCACGCCCGTCGCGCGCGCCGCGCAAGCCAAGGCCGTCGCGCCCGCCGTGAAGGGGGGGGCTCGTCTTCAGCCCCAGCCGGCGGCCATGCTCGCCGCTGCTGCTCCCCTGTTCGCGCCGTTCTGGACCCCGCCCGCTCTACCCAGCCAGCAACCGACCTGGCCTGGGGGGTGGGACCAGGCCGCACTGGCGCCGTTCTTCAGCGCCACGGGGCGGACGCAGCCGATCAGCACCGAGTGGATCGCCGACTCGGGTGCCTCCTTCCACACCACCCCACATGCCGGTATCCTTTCTTCTGTCCGACCCCCACACCCCTATTGTCCTTCTTCCATCATGGTTGGTGACGGTTCTTGCCTTCCTGTCACTGTCGTGTGTTCTGCTCCTGCCTCTTTTCGTCTTCCCAATGTCCTAGTTGCTCCTCTGATGATTCATAACCTTCTTTCCATTCGTCAGTTTACAGCTGACAATTCTTGTTCCATCGAGTTTGATTCTTCCGGCCTCACTGTAAAGGATTCGGCCTCCCGGCGTCCGCTACTCCGGTGTGACAGCACGGGGCCCCTTTACACCCTTCGCCTTCATTCTTCCGCTGCACCACTCTCGTCTTCTTCTTCGCCCTGGCCGTCTTGGTCTGCAGCTTTTGCCGCGACGCCGTCTTCCACCACCTGGCACCGCCGTCTTGGTCACCCTGACCGTGACGTTCTCGCTCAGCTCAGTCGTAGTACCGATGTCCCTGGTACTAGGGCTCCTGCTGAGCCCCTCTGCCATGCGTGCCAGCTCGGTCGTCATGTTCGGCTCCCTTTTTCTTCTTCTTCGCATGCGACGCATGCATTTGACCTTGTTCACTGTGAGCTGTGGACCTCTCCTGTACTTAGCCTTTCTGGTTATAAGTATTATCTTGTGGTGGTCGACGACTTCTCGCACTACTCTTGGACGTTTCCTTTGCGCGCTAAGTCTGAGACCTTCCCCACCCTCCTCCACTTCTTTGCCTGGGTGTCCACTCAGTTCGGCCTCACCGTTAAGGCGAGTGTGACAACGGGCGGGAGTTCGACAACTCCACCTCCCATTCTTTCTTCCTCTCTCGGGGTGTTCAGCTGCGTATGTCTTGTCCGTATACCTCTCCTCAGAACGGCAAGGCTGAGCGGATGATTCGCACGACGAACGACGTCGTGCGCACCCTTCTGATCCAGGCTTCTCTGCCCCCGCGCTTCTGGGCTGAGAGCCTCCACACCGCCACCTACCTGCTCAACCGCCTTCCGTCCACTGCTTCTCCTGCTCCCACTCCACACCACGCTCTCTTCGGTACCCCTCCTCGCTACGACCACCTTCGGGTCTTCGGGTGTGCGTGTTACCCTAACACCTCCGCCACCGCTTCTCACAAGCTGGCGCCCCGCTCGACTCGTTGTGTGTTCCTCGGGTACTCCCCTGACCACAAGGGGTACCGATGCTTTGACCTAACCTCTCGCCGCGTTCTGATCTCCCAACACGTCGTCTTTGACGAGTCGGATTTCCCCTACTCTACCTCCTCTACACCTTCTCCTGACCCCGAGCTAGTCTCTGTTTCCGACTAACCCGGTGGTTCAGCCACCGTTGCCTGTCTGTCCTTTTCCTGCAGGTTTTCCCGGCACGCCGGCACCGTTTCCGGTGATCCCTGCTGCGCCGAGCGCGACCCCGGTGCCTGCGATCGCGCCACGTGCGGTCCCCGGACCTCCGGTCGTGCCGCGCGCAGGACCGGTGTCTCCCGCAGCGCCACGCGCGGCCCCGGCGCCTTCACCTGCACCTGCGCGGTACGCTCAGCCGGTGCAGGTGTACCAGCGTCGCTTGGCGCCGAACCCGACACCGTAGCGGTACGCTGAGCCGGTGCAGGTATACCGGCGTCGTTCGGCGCCGACACTGGCGCCGCCTCCTGCTCCGGAGGCTCCTGCGACGCCGACGCCGGAGCCGTCGCCGCCGCCGCCTCCTCCGGCTCCCTCTCGAGCCGAGCCGGAGGTGTACCACCCGCCCGTCATCCATTGGGATCCTCGGCATATCCATCCCATGGTGACTCAGCGGATGGCGTCTCAGGCCGCGACTCTCTCCGCCACCGAGGGAGAGCCACGGGTCTCTCCGGTACCCTCCTCTGTCTGCGACGCCTTGGCGGATCCTCACTGGCGTCGCGCGATGGAAGAGGAGTACACGGCTCTTCTTGCCAACCAGACGTGGGACCTCGTGCCGCGTCCGTCTGGTTGCAATGTGGTGACTGGCAATTGGATCTGGACGCATAAGCGTCGGGCTGATGGCACACTGGAGCGCTACAAGGCTCGCTGGGTTCTCCGGGGGTTCACTCAGCGGCCTGGTGTGGACTATGATGAGACCTTCAGCCCGGTCGTGAAGCCTGCTACGGTGCGCACGGTCCTCTCACTTGCGATCTCGCGCTCTTGGCCTGTGCACCAGCTGGACGTGAAGAATGTGTTTCTTCACGGCACCTTGTCAGAGACTGTCTACTGCTCTCAGCCTGCGGGATTTGTGGACTCGAGTCGTCCGGATACGGTCTGCCGGCTCAACAAGTCTCTCTATGGACTGAAGCAGGCTCCTCGGGCTTGGTACTCTCGGTTCGCCACGTTCTTGATGACACTGAGGTTCACCGAGGCCAAGTCTGACACGTCTCTGTTCATCTACCGCCGTGGGGATGAGACTGCCTATCTGCTGCTATATGTCGACGACATTGTGCTTACAGCTTCCAGTCAGCAGTTGCTTCAGAGTGTCATCTCCTCTCTGCAGCAGGAGTTCGCTATGAAGGATCTCGGTCAGCTCCACCACTTCTTGGGCGTCACTGTTGAGCCTCGCCCGTCTGGTCTTCTCCTTCACCAGCGGCAGTACGCCCTCGATATTCTGGAGCGGGCTGGGATGACTGATTGCAAGACCTGCTCCACTCCAGTCGACACTCAGGCGAAGCTGTCTGCTGATCTGGGTGATCCGGTGGATGATCCTACTGCCTACCGGAGTCTGGCCGGCGCTTTGCAGTACCTCACCTTCACCAGGCCGGATCTCACATACGCTGTTCAGCAGGTCTGTCTCCATATGCATGATCCCGGGAGTCACACCTTGCTGCGCTGAAGTGTCTCCTCCTGTACGTCCGTGGCACTGTGGACCTCGGCCTGGTACTTCACCGCTCGTCCTCTGCTGAGCTGGTGGTCTACACCGACGCTGACTGGGCTGGCTGCCCGGACACTCGTCGCTCCACCTCCGGCTACGCCGTCTTACTGGGCGGGAACCTGGTCTCCTGGTCGTCCAAGCGGCAGCCAGTTGTCTCCCGCTCCAGTGCCGAGGCGGAGTACCGGGCTGTCGCTAATGGCGTGGCGGAGGCGTCCTGGCTACGACAGCTCTTGGCGGAGCTCCACAGTCCACTCGCCAAGAGCACGCTCGTCTACTGCGACAACGTCAGCGCCGTGTATCTCTCCACCAACCCCGTCCAGCATCAGCGGACGAAGCACGTGGAGATCGACCTACACTTCGTGCACGACAGAGTCGCCATCGGTGATGTTCGGGTACTCCATGTCCCGACTACCTCCCAGTTTGCTGACATCTTCACCAAGGGGCTGCCCTCGTCGACCTTCTCGGAGTTTCGATCCAGCCTCAACGTAGCCGGTGGCTAGTTGTGGCTGCGGGGGGGTGTTAGCCCTTTTGTGCTCTACTTGTACTCTCATCTTGTCCAGTCTTGAACACCGCTGCGTCGGTTGTTCAGACTGCAGGGGGGTGTTAGCTTTCTTGTTGTCCAGTCTTGAACACCGCTGCGCCGGTAGTTCAGACTGCGGGGGGGTGTTGGAGTATATTGAGCCCATGTATAGAGGCCCATGTATAGAGGCCCATCTAGAGGCCCATGTATAGGATCCATATATACCCACCCTTCTAGGGTTTGGAGGAAGACAAGCATTATTTTCTCCTACTCTCTCTCTTTCACTATCTACTAATTTGTGTCTCTATACAACAACAACAACATAGCCTTTTATCCCATGCGAGTTGGGGTAGGCTAGAGATGAAACCCACAAGACACAAAGGTCACGGTTCAAGCACGTTGATAGCTAGCCTCCAAGCACTCCTATCCAAAGCTACCTCCTCAGAGATATTCCAAGCTACCTCCTCAGACACAAAGCGAGTTGATGTTTCTATACATTCATATTTTTATATATTCCTCACTTTTCTCTTATCCATCGATTCATAGAGCCTATTATTGCCTCAGTTTTATTCACAAAAGTTAAACATCAACTAAATTATCTACTCCCTCCGTCCCGGAATATAGCTAGTTTTAGCATTTTTCAGACATATTATGAAGGCAGGTGAAATGACTCAATTGCCCTCAGTTTAATACCACAGATGTGCTAGCAACAATCATGCGCTAATTGATATGTGCGTGATTGCATCATGCATGGCTCCATATTGACGCAGCGCACCTTCCTAATGGCTCCATATCTGACGCAGCAAGCCTTCCTAATAATGTCCTTTGACCTGCCAAACATACACGTATTTGGTCCATATCGCCATACAGGCATGCAATTAATTAACGCCAGCGAAAAAAAAATCTTGCCACAACTAACACCAGAATGAGGGGGTATTTTGGTAAATTTATATATCCCAGGTGGGTTACGAACTACAAAAGTTGTTATATTTGGGACAAATTTTGAACGCTTAAAATAGCTATAGTTCGGGACGGAGGGAGTAGTTGTTTACTGTACATGTCCCTATACCATCGTTAGCCAATGACGAACTCCGGAATACAAGTAAAAAAATAGCTGAGTAAGAGGCACATACTCAAAATCCATCAGAAGAGCATGTCTTACATGCACGGCAGATAATATAGAAACAAAAATGATAAAATACTCAGACGGTTGTGGAAGTTTAAGTAATAAGTCACAACAAACCTCATGTTGTGTCTCTGAATTCACATGATTCTCACACCGAATGCCTCGGAAATATAGTTCACCACCAGAGAATTGTTTGCCAAGGCAAACATTTAACGTAACTTCTGAATCATCAACATGAAAACCTAGAAAAGCAAAATTTAACAGTTCAGAACAAAAAAAAGAAATGCTACTTGTTTATATATGTTCATACAGTAAAATGTAATCGAACATTATTTCGTTTCCTTGGCAGTAATAAAACAGATTAAAAGATGGATTTGATATTAAAGTTCCCCTGGTATAAGGAAACACCATATACTAGCAGAAGCTATAAAGAAAAACCAAGAGTATAATATTTAATCTTAAAGAGACTGGCAACATGGCGCACACATGTGACAGTATAACAATAAAATGTTAGATCTCTTACTTGACTTCTTCTGGACAAATCTCAACGAGGGCATCGGCAGTGAGGATTATAAGTGAAGAATGTGAGTGCAAAATCACATGTACACCTCGTGCATCCTAATATTTAAATTTGGGAGGATTCTCCATTAACCCCTAAAAGTTGTGATGTTGTCTCACCCACCTCCCTCAACTTGCGAGTTAATTTGCTAGACCCATACGCTTTGAGTCCGTGCAACATTGGCCCAAATTACTACTAACTCCACAAATTATGTGATGTGGCACCAAAACATTAATTGCTTCTCTCCATGCCACCTTAACATGGGTTTTGGCCTTACAACATGTGTGATATTCATTTCATACATAAAAGAAAGAACATAGATGGCTAACTTCCATCAAAATATGAAATGGACAAATAATGTAAAACAAATGCTCCTAGAAAAAGAAGGGAATTGAAATAATCCAATATGGTTCAAATGCATATGGTTGTTGAAAGGAGCATACATAATTCCTACATGCAAATAGGGCATATTTGCCAGAATACGTGGGCCACTGGTCGAGTTCGCCGTAAATATGAAAATATGAAAACTAAATAGTTGGTTGACTGATCAAGTAATTAGTAAAATTGGTGGCATCATCTTCATAGCCATGTTAGTGACATGTTTAATCAACAGAAAAGAAAAATAATGGAAACAGTGATAATGAAAACAGTTTAGCAGTATAATAGCACATTTGATGCCACAACAACACGATCAGTTAAACTAACGGTGATTTGAAGATCAATGCCACAAATGGGTCCAAAGTTTAGGGGGCTCAAGAAATAATTTTACAAATTGAGGGGTGTGAGTGAGACAACCATGCAACTTCACGGATAAAACAAAGCTAGCACCTCTTATCTATGAAAAGATTAGCTTTACTTCCATTCTATTTTGAGTTGAAAGGTGTAAAGCAGTAGGTTCAAAGGCTGGTACAAGTAAAAACTGGATATCCTATTTGCTATACTGAAATTTAACAAGCGAATGTCCATGAATTTTTTGCAGGTGTTCCTCCAACAGGTACAATTTCACCTTCCATGCAGACCAAAAATATTGAAAGCAAAAGAAATAATTACGAAAAGTGATTGCATTCAGATATGGACACTTCAAATGGGAGTTTCTAACTTCTGTGTGAGAACTTACCTAGTTCAACATCCCTGTCTTTTCCATATTCAACAACAAAAGCATGATGTGAGTCCAATGTTCCACCACCAACCTCAGGATAAAAAACTGAAGACCAACCCAGAAAATAAAATCAATATGAGAATCAAGGACTGAAACAAGTGTTTGTTCTCTATAAATGTAGCAGTCACTCAGACAACCTCTAGAAATTGGAGCTACGAACTGTTCCATGAACTGATTCAACATAGCTTCCAGACCAAAATCATCAAGGACAGCACCATACTTGTTCATTGTATTTGGCCTCATTATCTTAAATTTCATTGCATGGACCCATTTTTCAAAGTTCTCTACCTACAAAGGTGCACACAATTAGAATTGATGAGCAAAACTTGAAGAAAAGCTTATCCATTTGTTCTGAATTTACCATACCTCCTCCAATAACATCTCGCAGAAAGTTGGCTGCAACATAGCAAACGAATAAACACCAGGAATTGGTTCAGTCATAAAGCTTCTAAAGCTTTCTTCTGAATTGCTCCTAACTGCTTCAAGGAATGTTGGTAAGAAGAATGTGGAAGGATGCATATTGTATAATTCTTCATGAAGAGGCTGCAAGAGAAAACAAATAGAATATGTGGATTTTTAGCCGAAAAAGAGGAAAAAATAATGTTAAAAAATTAGATAGCCATGTAATGTTTTAATTTTGAAGAATTTTTTTATAACATCCAAGTAGTGCCACCGGGCACACATGCAGGAGTTCGAATCCAACACAGGTCCAAGACTGCAGGTGCCTGACTTGGCAAGTTCAGAAAATTAGGATTCGGGGATTTGTCTAATAATTAATATATTTTTAAAAATTTGTAAAAAGAGTATTTGACCTCACTTTCATTATCAAGTATAATCTAAATTCAAATCTAGTGCAACACAAGCTGGAAGGCCAGAGAAGATCCTGTTAAGTTCTTTTCCCAGGAAAAATCTCAGCACTACAGAAAAAGCTGCAAACTTGTGCAAGACAGTCCCCAACACCAGCCATCAATCAATCTCTCTCCCTACTGGTGCACACCTATCTCCATCCTGCCATTGTCTTCGCAACCCCACACCCCACCCCAACCACCCCAAACACCCGCCCCCCAAACCCCTCCCAGCCTCATCAGATGCCAGTCGACGCGTCAAAAGATGTTCAGACATGTGAGTTCAGTCCAAGAAAAATTGTATAAACCTCAAGATACTACCATCATTAAATAGATGGAACTCGATACTCAGTTAGGATGCCATCTGCCTTCAAGCAGGACAAATAAATATTTCATTTATCAAAATATAGAATAGGTTAGGATGCCATCTGCCTTCAAGCAGGACAAATAAATATTTCATTTATCAAAATATAGAATAGGCATATGTTAGGATTGATTCATTTTTTTGTCTGGTGCAAGTGTAAACATGAGGAGTGTGCCTTTTCACATGCATATGTAAGTCAAGAAGTCATGTGCTACTTGAAGAGTCAATAGATCGAGGTCAATGTGAACTAACAAGCTGATTGTGTGAACAAGTTACTCTACTGTGAAATCAGCTAGGTTCTCCCCTATATATGACTATGTAACTTGTTTTGTGATATGAGAAAGAATCCGACCAGTGGGAGGAATTCCAATAAATATATGAAATAAATATTTCATTTATCAAAATATAGAATAAGCATATGTTAGGATAGATTTTTTTTTGTCTGGTGCAAGTGTAAACATGAGTGTGCCTTTTCACATGCATATGTGAGTCAAGAAGTCATGTGCTACTTGAAGAGTCAATAGATCGAGGTCAATGTGAACTCTAGAAACAAACTGATTGTGTGAACAAGTTACTCTACTGTGAAATCAGGTAGGTATGTAACTTGTTTTGTGATATGAGAAAGAATCCGACCAGTGGGAGGAATTCCAATAAATATAGAATAGAGTTTTACTACCTTTCCATTTTGAGTAAACTAGAAGAGGAAACAGTGCTAGTTGTTCTGCACCACAAAAGACTCTTGAGTATTCTTGTTTTCACATATGGGCTAGTGGCTGTGTTTTATAAATTGGTGATCCTGATGTTCAGCCAACGTAATAAGGCTTTGCTATTGTTGTGATCAAGCTGACATAGAATAAATATAATTTAAAAATTACACCCAAATCCCCAAACTTACGAATACAAGCATGTAATTTAGTTAGAGACCAGTTCTGAAACTCAGATTATGGCATACTGGCTTGAAGACCATCCATGCAACCAGTAATTGCATAGCATTCTGGATGTGAAATCTTTGTCTATGTAATTTTCAGAATTCAGATATCCTGTGTGCCGTCCAAGACTAATCCAATCCAGCACGTTTCATGGCAACAAACTTCACATACAAAATAACCTAAGCATCACACATAGCACACCTAACATGAATAAACAAATGCCCAATACACATATCATGGCAGTCTGTTCAATGTTATTCCAACAAAACTCCAAAAAAAGGATTTCAAAACATGATAAATTGACCACATTGGGTATTTCACAGGCAAATCTGGATGTAGTGCAGTACACGTGAATAAGAGAAAAACTGCAAACCTTGTAAAGGTGGAGTATCCTCTGCCTGTATTCTTTGTGCCTTTGCACCTGTAACATGAAAACATTTGACATGAGAGCCTCACTATTTGTGCAGTAAAATATATTTAGCTAGTAAAAGGTAGTAAAGAGAAATGACCTTGCTAGAAAATTTGGCAATGTTGAAATCCTTGTCAATGAAACTAAATGTAAAACAAAGACCTAAATGTCGCAATACCGTACAATTCACATACTTGTTTTAATTAGATACTTTCGGGAGTCAAAATATTCAACCTGTGAATACTATGTGCCCTCTGTCACCACGAGCCCTTCCAACTACTCTCAGCAGCAGTGCTGCCCATCTCCCCGCACCCCCAATTCCCAAATCTCTGGTTGCTCATCATTTCCACATCCACTGCCCCCAGCCACCTCCTGCCATCAATATCCCTCCATGCCCACGGCCAGCAACATCCACCGCCACCTTGCCAAGCCATCTCATCCACATATCATTGAATTTCAGGACTGTGGATTAAACCCAGTCCTAACCAGAAACCCAGTCCTAACCAGACCCCTGACATGGTCAAAACTGCCGCAGCACCAAAATAAGATGACACTAGTGTGCCATTAATCTTGAAGCAAAATCGAAGTGATTTGCCAAAAAAGTTACTTGAGTGCCACCCATAATCCTAGCAAAATCAAACACTCTATCCTTAAAATTAAAGAAAAAACAATCATCCGCATGAATCCTAGTAATGCCCATAAATATCATTAAGTAACTAGGAGGGATGGAAAGCCTGACCTTGTTGCGCTCTCCCTGGGGCCAGTAGCGCGCGAGAATGTCTCGCATGAAGTGTAGCTTGACGTCGCGGTCGGCATCGAGGAGGCTCGGTGGGAGATGCCGTTCGAGTGCGCTGTACACGGCCGGCGCGTACTCGCCGCGCACATCGCTGTAGTCCTGCGGCTTGTGCTCCGCGTTGGGGTTCAGCCGTAGCCGCCGGTCCAGGTATGGTGCCGTCGCCGCCGCAGGCCGGCCGGCCGGCCGCAACGGTTGCAGCGGCGCCACGCCGTTCCCATTCCCCATCGCCACCTGGACCACCTCGTCCCGTCGCTCGGCCGGGCTGTCCAGAGCCATGCGTATGTTGGTTCTCACAGCATTGAGCCGTTTTATGGCTAGGGTTTGATGGGACGATTTGGGGAGCAGGGTTAGGGTTTCGGCTGGTTACAACCGTTTCTCGGATTTGGTTAGAGAACAGTGGCACCCTCTCGTATCTATATCTGTATTTTGTAAGGTCTATTTGTAGCACTCCAGCTCTAATAGCTCTACAGGACCACGTTTCTATAGCTCCACTCTACTAACTCCACAAAAAAATAGAGTTATTGTACGTATCTGGTTTATTACAGTGCTCCAACTCCAGAAATTAATTTATTTTAACCCTTATGAATTGGTCCACATGCCACTCTCTGTGCTCCCCTCCTCTTCCTCTCTCTACATAGGCAGTGGCAGAGGGCCGGAGGCACGCGCGGCACGGGCAGCTCCTAGAGGCGTGCGCGGTGACGGTCGGAGGCACGCGCAACGAGGCGGCTCAAGAAGGCAGCGCGACACGATAGCGGACGGAGGCGGGCGCTCCGCAGGCGGCAACCAGAGGTGCACGCGACGCGGCGGCTCCTGGAGGCAGGGGCGGTGACGGGAGGCAGGCATGGTGGCAGTGAGAAAGAAGGTTGGGTGGGGGCCAGAAAAATAGAAATGAAGAGGTATGTTGTGTAATCCCTGGCAATGGTGGGTAAATAATCCCCAACTCCACGAGTAGCTGTGAAACTTATGTTTTTAGAGCACCTCTTGAGGAGCTCCAAGAAAAACGTGGAGTTGGCCCTTAACTCTAGGTTTTTTCCGGAGTTGGAGTTGCTGGTGTCGTTGTTTTATCGTCACGTACACCTAGGGATACCCTCAGGTAGTACTTAGTTGCGTAGGGGACATCGAGATCAGGAACTCGATGGTGCAAGCAACACGAGGGTTTAGACAGGTTTAGGCCGCAAGTTGCGTAATACCCTACGTCCTGTATGGTTTATATTGCTTGAGGGGATTGATCTGCTTTGGAGGGGTCCTTACCCGCCCTTATATAGGTTGGGGGAGCAAGGTTACAAGGAAACTCTAGGTCAGTGCGGCGCCTAGAGTCCCTCCCGAGTATTACTCGGGTGGTTTCTATGCAATCCGACTAGTACAAGATATGATATGGGTAGTTACATGGCGTATTGTCGGTGTTTTACCATCACGTCTACCTAGGGATACCCTTAGATAGAGAGATGATCGTGGGGAATCACCGAGATTAGAAACACGATGGCGCAAACAACACAAGGGGTTAGATAGGTTCGGGCCGCAGATGTTGCGTAATACCCTACGTCCTGTGTGATTTGTATTGCCTTGGGTATAACGATACGCGTAGAGGGATGTCTCTCTGCGCTATGGGATGAATTAGAGGGATCCATGCACGCCCTTATTGTTACATGGAAACCCTAAGTCGGTGGAGACCTAGGGACTTATCCAAACACCACTCGGATGGTTTCCAACTCACACAACTAGTTCTATAGCCCATCTCTACCAGAAGAGCGTTTTCGTTCATCCAGTGGCACCAGGATTGGACAGTGGTTAGTCCCTCCGGCTGTTTAATTCAGGGTTTGTCGAACATCAACTCGCTGGATTCTTTTGGGGAGTCAGTTGTGACTACTCTATTTTTCCCAGAGATAGGGTCGCCCATCCGATCAAGTCGGGGGTCGTTCTTCTCGGGTTTCGAGTAATCATCCGAACGTGGTTTAGGAATTTCTTTCTGCTTCTTGAGTTTGGCTTCCTGCCAGAGGACGTCGACCATGTGGGGTGGATGACACATTGTCTCCATAAACAAGTAGACGTTGGCTGACCAATCTTCAAGATCGTCATATGGTTCAAGGTTATCTAGACTTTCCATGAACTCATCAAAGTTTTGATCAAATAGGGGATCAGAGAAATTGGTGGGTTCAGCTGTCCAGTTGTGGACGGATTTTGACGAGGAAGCCTGGGGGGTCCCTGAGAGAGGCGGTCCCATCCGATCAAGTCGGGGGTTTGCCTTCTCGGGTTTCCCACAGGACTTTCCCATCAAATCATGTTTCTTGGGATCTCCATGTTGGAGAGTATCTTCAGCCATGCTAATGCAGTCGAGGAGTGTGGAATCAACTCGATCGATCCTAGAGAACATGTCGCCCGTCCGAATGCGTCGTAGGTTCAAGTTCTCTAGGTCCTGCTATATCTTGGTTTGATCAAGAGCAGATTTTGCAAGCTTGATGTATCCCTCAATGGATCGTGAAACTCGATCTACTCCGTCGAGTATTTCGGAGTTGACGACCCTGGGGCGCTTAATTGACTTAAGGTAAGCCACATATTTTCCGAAGGTTTCAGAAAATTGAAAATTTTTGGAGTCGGGGGTAACGTCGGGCTCAATTGACTCACCTAAGTGAGTTGGAGTCGGATTGTTCCCAGCACCTTCCGAATTGGAGGTAGGTGTGTTGGTGTTTAGCCGCCAAGCCTGCTCAGGGATACCCTTAGCAATAGGATTGTAGGCAAAGGATCGACTAGCTCTGGAACCCGATGATGTAGGGAACACAACGATTTAGACATTTTCGGGCCACGAGGTGCATAATACCCCACGTCCTATGTGGTTGCTTGTACTGCCTTAGAGGTTGATGTGATGTCATATGTTTCGAGGGGGTCCCTGCCCGCCCTTATATAGTCTGGGGGACATGGTTACATGAAAAGTTATAGCCGAGTACTATTGGAATCCTACCTCAACTTGTCGGGTAGTTTCCTTATACTTCAATTAGTTCTACACCTATTCGGGGTAGTTACAATAGGATAAGTTACATCCATACGCCATCCCATATTCTATAACTTTCTATGCCTATGAGCAGTCCCGCTGCCCCGGGTCTGACAAGCCCCCGAGCTCTTCCTAGTCGAGTCCTACAGGCGTCGAGTACTTGTGAAAGCATCTTCGATTGCTTGTTGACGGCCATTTTGGTCCCCAACCATTGCAAATAATGAAGGAACTTGAAGTATTTGGGATATAAAGTTCATTTAAACTAATGAGTTCAACGAGCTTTGGTGGTTTGAGATGTTCTGCAGGACTATGCTGAAAATATGCAAGAAACAGTACTAAATGGAGCATATGCAAGGATGGTGGAACATGGATATAATATGACACCACTGTAAACATTCTCAAATGCCAAATTGGACAGAACCATGTTGAAGAGCTCGTCGAGATGATCGAAATAGACACTTGGATCACCCAATTTGGAGTCCGGATGGAAAAGTTATGCCTCCTGGAAAATCATCGACATGGCCCTACCTGGCCGGTCGGCCTAGCACCTTCCCAAAACACTTTCCACTCATCATAATAGCCTTGGGGACTCGGTAATGGACCCCTAAACACTTGGGAGGCAAGCCAAAACTGAGACTAAGAGCGAAAGGCCTCATATGTCCCTCCAATGGGCTCTCGAAGTTGCCACTCGGAGTTGGGCTGGTCATCCGAGGCTTGGAGCTGCACCTACATGCAAAGAAACACAAGGGAAATCAATGCCAACCATTGGATGGAAGTTAACACAAGTGGAGGGATGGATGAGTTTGTCACATGGATCAAAGGGCCCACCTTCTGCATGAATAACGTCCAACCGACTTGAAACCGCCTTGGAAGAGTTACTACATGTCGTCCATCACACAATGGTGGTTGATCCAACGCCTGAGGAAGGAATCCCAGGCGGGCCGGCATCACTTTTCGGCCGTTCGGACCAAGTCAAGTTGGTAGTTGCTCCAAACAATGTTGCAAGAAAGGATATGGGCGGCCCGAGCAAAAATTGGAGAATCTTAGGCCAGCCGGCCCAAGGGAGACCGGCCAGCCCTACTTCTCAGCCTCTCAGCCACCTCCTTCGCGTGGAAGCTACGTCCATCAACCTACTAGCGTCCAAGCCAAGCAACCCCAAGAAACCGACCTTCAAGAGCTATAAATACCTGCCCCTTCCTTCACTTCAAGACACAGAGAATTGGAGAAAGTCCAAGGCGAAACGCGCTGTCCACATATCTTTAGAAAATAGGGAGAGAGGCGAGGTGAGTGTCCGGAGAGGAGCCGAAGTGTCGACCCCTCTCCAACTTTGTACCTCTGAGGAATGAAGCTTCGATTCGAGTAATTTCGTCTTCTTTCATCGGCATTACTTTCTCTCATTTACTTTATTATTACTTGAATACTTGGTCCCCCTATGATGAGGACATCACTTCTACAGATACAAATGACACTCCTCAAGAGGCTATACATGGTCCTATTACTCGCGCACGCGCTCGACAATTGAATTTATAGCTGAGCTCGCTTCTAAGTAATGTTTACTGTGAATCTGAGAATAGATTGCTACTTAATGATTTAATAGTCCTTAGAAACAAAGGAGAGGACCAGCAAGGCCATGGAGAAGGCCTTGGAGGCGCGGAGGACCAGCTAGGACATCCAGATCAAGATGGAGGCCCAAACCGATTCGACTTCGTTTCTGTTTCGGACTCCAGGAACAATCCGTACTAAAACGTACGTCTAGGTCGCATATAGAGTTGGATTTGGGCGCTCTTGATATGGCTGGAAAGATAATTTCAAGACGCTTCCAGTGGCATTGGTCTCAGGCCCAAATTCATCCGGAGTTGATGGGAATTGTCGTAGGAAGTTGACGTCCAGATTCTGTTCCGGCGCTGTGACGTTGTCTTTTGGTCTTTGGGCCTTGTATCGTGTTGGAGCCCATTAGGGGCGCGTCCAAGGGGTCTTGCACGACCCTAGGGAGTTTATTAGCAGTAGCCACACACTTGTTAGGGTTTGGGTTTTGCTTAGATTATTCTGTCAAAAACAGTTTCGTCGTCGAGTCGGTTTGTGAGACCCCAACTTGTGAGATTAATCATTCATCTGCAGAGTCACTTCAATTGAGCTGCGTTCTTTCGAGTTCTTGCTTGTGTTCTTTGTTGCACTTGCAGAGATTAGCCTTTTTGGCGAGGTCAATCGGGTTGTGACACGGTTGATAACCAGAGGAGTTGTGGTGCTAAAATTGCTGGATTCGGGTCTTAGGATCTGAAGCTGGATCGGTGTGTCGCACTCCGCCTACAACAAGAGTTATCAAGAGCCTGATGGAAGATCGGGAACTCACGTCCCCATCATTTGATATCAAAGCTTCAGGTATACCGTCAAGTTTGCATCTATCCTTTAGTTCGAGTGTTTTTCACCTTCGTCCCATAGTCCACGAAAAAGCCAAAAAAAACTTTAGGGTTTAGTTTTCCTGTCCCACAACCGTGTTTAGGCTTTTGCATAATTCTTTTTCAGAGTTTGTAGTGTTGAGTTTGTGTCCTACTTCATCGTCTCGTTGCTGGTTAGTTCGTGTTTTAGTCTATTAGTGTATTTCCATCCCCGCTGCCACTAGATCCACCATCACATCCCACCCGATTTGGGTTTTGCCCTCTATCGAAACCCTAATCGGGCTCCCGAACTTCAAAGGGCCATAACTTTCGCATACGGGCTCGAAATCAGGCAAAATTTAACTTTTCAAAGAAGAGAAAAAAATTTCGCATCCATCCAACCCCGCCAATGCCAGGTTTGGCAAATTCAAAATTTTTAAATTCAGCTCAGAAAATTGTCTGTCGGAGCTCTGAAATTTCTGCACACTTTTTAAAGTTTTTGCAAAATTTCCATAGGCCACATATTATATCCATTAAGTTGAAACTTTGTGGTGCGCCTATTCTTGTGAGGCAGATTAAGAAAAAATATCAAAAAAAGAAAAAAAGAAAAAGTTACTGTCTACTAGTGAATCCACCTCACGACAAGGTCCGTTGAGCCCGATTCAGTGCTGTTTCTCATATCCATAATTGATCTTTATCCTCCTTGCTAGCACTACTGTTCTAGGACACGTATAGGCTAGCAACTAGGACAAGTGTGCTTTGGACCATTATTCAGCATTGCTATCTATTTTTGTATTGTGTTCCACATACTTATATTTTTTGGCTTGCCAAAGCTCCACATATTGTCTTCAGATCAGTACACCAGAGGATCTTGCAATATTGGTACCACTTCCTCACAGGTATCACGAACCAACCACCAGTTGTACCATCCACTGCTCGCGTTGGTAAGAACCTTGTAAGGGCTTGGTAAGACGCCCTCTTTAGTTGTGACCTTGAGAGGCACCACCCTACCTACATAGTCAGATTATTTGGGATAATCTTCACTGTTTGTTCCTGTTTTTGTGTCTACTATGATAGGGAATGATGAAAGTGGGGGTCACACTCCCAAGGATTTCGACGAGTGTGTTAGCTAGGAATAGCTACATGATGCCAAGAGAGAGATGCAAGAGGTCGTCACCAAGGCAGTCACCGAAGCGATCATAGGCCTCAAGCTTGGTGATATCATTGAGAGGGTTGACATACGGATATCCACGCTTACTGATAGGATCGATATGCTGGAGGCTCGTCAATAGAACAATGATGATGAGGACATGGTGTATGATGACCACGGTAATATAGATGAAGCAGCCACATGACAAGCACGGCTACACCATCGTCTTTGCCGCAACAAGCAAGGTATGGGTGGTGCTCACAACCACAACCACCAGCAAGGTAATCAGAATCATGTACCCGACGACCCTTATGCTAAGGTTAAGTTTACCATACCTTCCTTTTCGGGATATTATGATGCTGAGGGTTACCTTGATTGGGAGATGACAGTAGAGCAGAAGTTTAGTGCACACCTTGTACCTGAGCAACATAGAGTTAGACAAGCCACTAGTGAGTTTAAAGATTTTGCTATCGTTTGGTGGATTGGTCTAATTGATGAGGGTGCTGCACCTAGTACTTGGAATGACCTTAAGGTTGCTATGCGTGATAGATTTGTTCCCCCATCTTACCATAGAGATTTGCGTAAAAAGTTGATGGGCTTAGAACAGGGAGATAAAATCTGTGTAGGATTACTATGGCGAGCTTCAGAAGGGCTTGATGCATTGTAGCATAGTTGAGGGAACCGAGGATGCTATTTGTAGATTTTACTCGGGTTTGAGACGTGACATTCGGGACATTGTTGATTACAAAGAGTTTAACACTGTCAACCAGTTGTTTTATTTTGCTATGCTTGCAGAGAAGGAGTTGCAGGGACGTGATTTGCAGAGCAGGAGCAAGGTCGACACCTCCACTCCACGCTCGGCGCCATCTTCGGGGCTAACCAAGCCTTCCTCTTTTCGATCGCCCCCACGTACGAGCAAGGGACCAGCAGCTTCGGAAGTTGCCACAGCGCCAAAACCATCTCCTACGCGATCTTCAAACTCAGGTAAAAAGTCTTTGCAGGAACTAGCCAAGAGTTTTTCCTCCGTGGCCTCGACAGGACGCACAACCGGCATTCAGTGCCACCGCTGGCATGGATTTGGCAATGTGTGGAAGGATTGCCCAAGTCAGCAGGCATACATTGCTACAGAAGACGGCTACATCAGTACATCCGACATTGAAGATGATGAAGAAGAAGAAGAAGAAGCAGAAGAGGTTGTGGAGGGCGGCGATGTTCTTGGCATCGAGGACACAACGTCCTTCAGGAGAATCATTGTGAAGAGAGTGCTCAACGTACAAGCACAACAGCCTGAGAAGCTTCAACGCCATAATTTGTTCTAGATTTTCTTCGTCATCAACAATCGACGAGCGCGTGTCATCATTGATGGGGGTAGTTGCAATAATTTGGTGAGTTCAGATTTGGTCAAGAAGCTTGGCTTGGCCACACGTCCACACCCCCATCCATACCATATTCAGTGGTTTAATGATAAGGTAACACAGTCTTGCAGAGTCTCTTTTCCATTGGTTCATATGCTGATTCTGTAGATTGTGATGTTGTATCAATGGAGGCTTTACACCATGGTAGAAGTAATACTTACACCTTCATGCATAGGGGAAAGAAAATTACTTTGCTTCCTATGACCCCTACTGAAATTGTACTAGCTGATAAGGAACGAGCTGCTAGTTTGCATAAAACTAAATCTGAAAATCAGCAAGATGCTAATTCTATTTACCCACCTAAAAAGGATAAGTCTGCACTTAGTTCCAAGACCGATGGGATTAAATTGAGGGGTGGAGTTTTACTTGCTAGAAAATGTGACCTTGCTGAAATTTCTGATGTTGATGTTTGCTACACTTTAATTTGGTGTGCAAACAAACACTGTTTTCCCTTGATGATGATGCTGTTAGCTCGCTACCTCCTGTTGTCACTAACCTTTTGTAGGAGTTCGAGGACATTTTTCCAGCTGAGATACCTCCCGGATTGCCATCTATGAGGGGAATTGAGCATCAAATCGACTTGATTCCGGGAGCGACTTTGCCAAACTGAGCTGCTTATCGAACCAACCCCGATGAGACTAAGGAAATTCAGCACGAAGTCCAAGAGCTTTTGGACCACGGGTATGTATGTAAAAGCCTTAGTACTTGTGCCATTCCTGTGATTTTGGTTCTTAAGAAAGATGGTACTTAGCGTATGTGTGTTGATTGTAGAGCCATTAATAATATTACCATTCGATATCGCCATCCTATTCCTAGACTTGATGACATGCTTGATGAGTTGTGTGGCTCTATAATTTTTACAAAGATTGACTTGCGTAGTGGTTACCACCAAATTAGAATGAAACTTGGAGATGAATGGAAAACAACTTTTAAGACTGATTTCGGCTTGTATGAGTGGTTAGTAATGTCTTTTGGTTTGACTAATGCACCAAGTACTTTCATGCGCTTAATGAATGAAGTTTTAAGAGCTTTTTTTTGCACGATTTGTGGTGGTTTACTTTGATGATATCTTGATATACAGCAAGTCTTTGGATAAACATATGGATCACTTATGTGCTGTTTTTAATGCTTTGCATGATTGCACGTTTATTTGTTAACCTTGACAAGTGCATATTTTGCACGGATTGAGTCTCTTTTCTTGGCTATGCACATGCGAAACTCTCTGTAGAATTTAACTTAGCTATGCACATGCTTGTTTTGTTAATTTGGTTACTACTGTTATATGTTCAGTTAAATCATGGAAATATTACAATAAGAAGAATATCATTTGTCGTAGTTCCTGTAAAATTTTGAGCTCCAATAACCTTAGGAATCAATCTGTACAAATTGTAGTTGATATCAACATATTAGGTTTTAATCATTTTTCATGCTTACATGTGTTACTGTTTTTGCCTGAAATTTTTACTGTAGACTAGATTTGACGTTTTGCTTAATTTTCTCTAAATAAATAAAACTTGATTAATATAGGCGTATCTTTACTTATTTACTATGCTCTGTACATTGCACAATAAAATCTGAAAATTTTACAGTAACAGGAACACCAGATTTGGAACAACCAGTAAAATTTTGAGAACCAATACTTGCATGGTTAGTTCTTTATAAATAGATCTTTGTTTTAGCAGTGGCTGCGTATTTCATTTTTCATGTTTAATTGACTGTACCAAATGAGCTGAAATTTATTCGGTAAACACTTTGTTCAGAGAAGTACTTTATGTTAAAATTTCAACATCAGAAACTATGTATAACTTCAGTTATGAATATCACATTGTTTCTCTAATATTAATTAGGACAAGTACATTTTCTGCACATTAATAAAAAAGAAAAACAACAAACCCTTCCTTTATGAGTTATGTAAGATAAACAACTACTCAATAAACGATTGCCCAAGAATATATAAATAAGAAACCTTATAACAAAAAATTGTGCTTTATTGGATTACAACCTTATAGTGAAATATCCAAAATAAATAGACTCTAAACACAACTCATGAACATGCATTTGCATATAGATGTGGATATTCTCAGCGACTGAACGAATGAATTGCTGCCGGAGCACGAGAAGGATTATTGTTAAGCTCAAGTCAATCTAATTGAATTGCTAACTGATTTTGCTGAAAACCCGTACCAATGTTCGGAAGAGTCCAAGGCTACTTTTGAACAGTGCATAAGAAGGCAAACCCCGATGCATAATTCCATTATTTTCAGCGTTATTATTCATCTAACTATTCATATGTGTTGTAATAATTTTATTTATACATTTACGATTTCTAGGCGTTAATAAAAAACCTTAGATGCATGATCCCTAGGAACCTATGTTTGATATCCGGATCTTTTTATCGACTAGTTGCCCTGCTAATTAGGAACGGTAGAAGTCGAGTGGTTTCCTGCCTCTCGCGAGCATATAGAAATTGACTGACTTTAAATTCCTGCTGAAATATAAGGACAACAGGCGCGGTTGTGTAGTTGTGATACCCCGCTAGTGTAGTAAAAAATGGTTAAGGTCGCGGTGTGTGGCTCATTTCGTTAAGCGTTTGAAAGTACTAGCCACATACCGAGAAATATGGTAATCGGTAAGCTTAAGTACCTGATTGGACCAGCGAGTGGAACGATCTCGCACCCTCTTGGTAGAAGTAGGTTTTATTTTTGTCCGGACGTACGGTGCAGAGTGGTCAGACTCTGTAGTCGGGGAGGGTGTGTCGGCCGGATCCATGGACTGAAAAGAAAGGAGAAAAGTTGTGTGGGTGACTTGGTTCCCATACGTGTGGTTTAGGTTCCCCTGGCCAGGTTGAAATTCGATTCGGAATCGTCCGCCTCTCACGGCATGAGACTGCTTAACGTTTTCGGTCACACAGAGTAACAAGTAGAACATGATGATGATAATACTAGTGTATGATTAAAATAGTTGCTCTACCATGTTTGAGTAGAGATAGTTGCAAACTTATAACGGTTAATCCAACTAGAATATGGCTAAGTAAAATCTAAAAATACGGATAAACTCTTAGTGGTATTTTTTGGCAAAGCAAACCCCACAAACCAAAAAGCCTTGCATGTCTAGTTATCAGATTATGGTATATCCGGTGATGGGTAAGTCTTGCTGAGTATTAGTATACTCAGCCTTGCTTGTGGCACTGTTTTTCAGGTACTAACTTTGAGGATTTGATAGCTGGTTTGACTTGGCCTTGTACTCTGCCTCCGGGCTGGTCTGTTGAGTGGGATGACCCGTCAGCTAGTGCTGATCACCCTCCTGCTGAGTGACGTGTTTCGTATGGGCTTTGTCGATACGTCACATATTTTCACTAGTTGTCTTTTACTGCTTCCGCTGAAACAATGAGACTTGAATAATTTGAGTAGATGGAACTCTGTAGTACTTTACTACTCTGAACTTGGTTTGTAATAAATTTATCTTCCGCTGCAAATACTCTGAGATGTATGAGATGTTCTGTGTTGTAATCTCTGGGCTCACCTTCGTGTGAGTGTTGTCTGCGCGATCCTGAAATATCGTGGCTTTTATCGAGGCTTCACTTAAGGAACTACCGGTGCGTGCCGAATTGGGTCCGAATTGCTTAGCAACAAAGATCATTGCACCCGGACCCAGTTTTTTGGGTGGTTCCGCCATAGTTGGTATCAGAGCTCGCAGATAGCCTACCAGAGATGGCAGCCTTGTTTTCTAAACAACAAGTCTAAATTTTTACTTCAAAACTACTAAAGTTTTTGAAAAGTTTAGGATATCCAAGGACAAGTCTAGAACGTAAAACCCTATGAGATCTTACGGGTATAATCAGGTGGCTTATATTGTATGGCTAACTTCTAGCACATTATATTTTAGTATTTAAATTCCGCAATTTAAATTCTACAACTACATCATCACCGCGAAGGTATGCTTGCTCAGTTAGCTGAGGGAGTCTGACCATTCCGTCGGTCATGCGAGCCGAACGCTGGAGCTCAAGCAGTGGCCTACTTGAGCTGCTGACCATATATCAACCATCGGTTGAATATATGGGGAGTAATGGCTCGAAATTGGAATTCAATTCCCCGTCAAAGACGGTACACAGTCAATATGTTATTTCGATGACGTATGCTTAACGTTGTCCATACGGCGATAATTGTATGGATACCGGTTCTATAGTGATCGGTAATGTATGGAAACGCTTTTGTGAGTGCTGGGACGGAAGGTTCATTTATATACTGTTAATTTTCTGCAGGTACACTAACTCGAAACCGAATCTTAGGCTAGTTAGCTATATCGAGTAGTTATATAGCGAGAGGCGTATTATGTATGCCACTGTAGACTAACCGCGTAAGACCAAGGTTACTTGGTAATTCTTTTCTTTTGTGAGGATGATTAGGAACTGCATTCATTCCTAAATCATCAGCAAAGGAATCTTTAAAAGAAATTCCAATCAAAAAAGTTACAAATCCATCATTAAGAATTATCTAGGTAATCTGTAAAATCTGGAATTCTGGTTTCCTCGAATTTTTAAAATATGAAAATCACCTCAAATCAGGTTCGGTCTGTAAGATTAAATGTAACTACCTAAATTACCAATATTCTGTAAAAATTTGAGAATTTTTGAAGCCTCCTACCATAGTGTTTTCAAATTTATATCAACCTTCTGTAAATCTGTCAACTTTGAGCAGTCTGCATAATCTGAATTTTTTGACCATCCTATGTTGCTCATTTGAAACATAGTTCAACACAAAAGTTGTAGGTAACTTAATGAAGAACTAACTGTAAAATCTGGAATTATCTTTGTCAAGGGGTTTGGTAGATATGGTCAAATTACTCGTTCTCTGGACAATCTGTTTTCTGGTTTGACGTCACTTCAAAACCTTGAGGATTTCACCTTGATAGGCTCTGAACTGTCCCTAGCAATGACTAGATGAAATGTTCCTCACTACCCTAGGCATCTTCTAGAAAAATTTGAAAATTTTTGGATTGCTATACATTAGAGAGTTTGTTTCCTCTGTTTTTCTGTCTAGCCGTAGCAGTTCTGCCATTGGAATTTTTACACCAACTTAAAACCTCTAATGCAGAAAAGTTCAACATAAAAATTGTAGAAAACTTAGCAATGAAGCTTCTATTAATATTTGAGAATTTTAGGCCAAGTAGATTGTCCTTGGTGAAGAAAACACTAGCTCTCTGTTCGCTGAATTTCCTGGACATACAGTAAGGAAAACTTTTAAGAAAAAGACCATCATAGGATTTGATCTAGACCTAGTCTTGACTAGAAAAGTTGTGCACAATTATTTAAGGCATGTTCTAAAGAAAATTCAAAAATTTTAGGACCCCTCAATTTCGAGTTATGAAATTCTAAAGTCACCTCTGGAACAATTGAACTCCCATTGTCTAATTTATACCCTACGGGATATTGCTAAAATTTTCACCCATGTAGATGACTCTTCTTCGATGTGAGTTGAATAACAAAGTGATCACTAATTTCATGATCTAGGTTCTCGCAAATATTCAGCTTCGTGGGACTAGTATACTCCGAGTTATAGGCAAAACACTATTGCCCGGCCTGCTGAAAAACAGCCAGAACGGAGAAGCAAAGACCGAATATTTCAACCATCTTAACCATTGTTTTAGCCTTTGGGTTGAGTACCAAAGTTGTTCCAAACTTCCTAAGCTGCATGCCCACAAAATTTCTGCCTTATGGGGTGTGTATAGCAGGAGTTATGCCCTAAATACAGAGACTCTGTTCAGAAAACCAGAAGTGTAGTAATGGAATTTTTATACCATCTTACTCTTGAAATTGGCCTCTAAGTTGACTACCAAAGTTGTAGAACATGAAATTATCTAGCTTCTGTCAAAA
This sequence comes from Panicum virgatum, assembly GCF_016808335.1. Classification (NCBI taxonomy): domain Eukaryota; kingdom Viridiplantae; phylum Streptophyta; class Magnoliopsida; order Poales; family Poaceae; genus Panicum; species Panicum virgatum. Next base: position 31,792,936 of record NC_053149.1, on the reverse strand, counting down.
TTTCAAGGAATTTCAATGAACGGAATGGGAGTTATGAATTTTATCGTAACCTGCAGCTACCTACACATTCGGTTAACCATGCCTTTCGAGTCCTACTCCTCTGCACATCTATCCTTTGAATCATACAAATGTTAAGGACTGTATTGCTGGTGTTAAGCCTTCTATATTTTTGAAACACAGTGTCCTCCAACCTCTAGTTGCTGGTTATAGAGATCTCGGTAATGAGACCAAAGAAATAAAGAATGACTAATGGTGTTTTCCCTTGGACGAGATGGAAGAATTCTCATTGCCCTTCTTGCTCAAATGGTTCTTTTAAAAACTAAAAATGGTGCACAAAAATTCTAGAAAACCATGCATAATTAGTACTACAACATTCATGCATTACATATAGCTAAAGTACTACCGATGCATTGTTGTTGCATTTGCATGGTTAAATCACATATGCATATGGGAAGGAATGTGAATATTATGTATCTCTTCATCTTCCTTTTTTGCCACGAGCATTATTTGGGTTGCTATGTTTTTGCTATATTTTTACCTTGTCATGGTGTTCGTCACTGACCTATGGTTCCGCGACGGAACCTAGGGCCTCGTGTGTGCTACCGCCATATGATTGAGCTACTACGTGCGTGCTGGTATCTTGGTCTATGATAGTGACTCCGTGGCATTCTATTTTCTCACAGCCAGAATAATGTGTTGATTGATTTGGGTTCTGTTTTGATTCTATAGAAACTAAGAGTACTTGCATAACTTTTTGAATCACGAACATGCATGTAACCTGTGCATCGTAAGCCCATGTGCATGATCATCCTACCAAAAATACCACATCATGCATCTAAGCCATGTGCATCAGCAGTTACACACCATGACCCGCACATCAACCAACTAGCATTGGACAAATGCATCAAGCCTATGCTTCGCTATCTCAAAGTATGGTCATCTCATCTTGTATTGCATCATCATAGCCATACCATGAGTGCATAAACTAAATGCAAGCAACCTATCTGCATCATAAGTAGTCATTGTGTATCATCAATCTCATGACATGTTGGCATCTCCATAATACATCATGGCATTAAAACATTATGCATCTTTCTCAAAACAAGTACCAACTATTAAATAAAAGCATCTTGAGCGAGAATGTCTTAAGAAAATTCTGGTTCTACTAAAGAATAAGATCTCCATCCTAGAAAGCAATCGGATGTAAGTGGACCGGCAGGTACAGAAGAGAAACCCCAATTTTTAGACCTGTCCAACTACCTCAAAATGTGTTCATCCTGTGGAACAAAATGTAGTAATACAAATCTCCCTACTTCTATAAAATTTTGAAATTTTTTGGAGAAGTGTAACCCTCAAAATTCAGTCTTTTGGTAAACCCCTATAATTCTATCAACTTGTAGCAGTCTGACCACTTAAATTTTTCGACCCACTTAAAAGCTTTTCCTGAGAAAACGTTCAATATGAAGGTTGTGGGTAACTGCGTCTAGAAGCTAATGTAAAATTTTGAGAATTTTTAGTCAAGTGGTTGGGTACTTACAAACAAAATACTAGCCCTCTGTTCCGTCTGAAATCTGGATCAACCTTCAGGCAAACACTTAAAGATTTGTCTATCTTAAGCTCTGTTTCTGAGTTGGAGTTGACTAGAGAAAATGATCAAAATTATCTCAGACACCTCCTGTAAAAATTTGAGAACTTTTAGACCTTGGATTCATCAGTTATGGTCAACTTTATGAACTATTCAGAATCTGTTCTGCAGAATTCGGCGAGCACAAACCCTCTTAAAAATCAGAGAAGCCTAAATGCTTTGTTGCGACAAGGATAGAATTGGTTCGACTCTCCATAATGTATCCAATGAATCATGATCTTTAAAAGCCAATTCCTGACAAAACACTTCATTCCAAAGCTTCCAATCACTTGGGTATTAACGAAATAGATCAAGACCCTAAGCAAAATTTCTCGCTAAGTATATCTCATAATGCTATACCGAGACCACTTACAAATAGCCATTACACTCCAACTTTTGCTGATTATGGATTTCATGATTGGTTTGCCAAGCACCTCTCCGAGGCCTGATTCCATATGGATCATTATCGATACCCGACACCTTTTCTTCAATTACACACTATTCATATTATCAAGAAGTGTGCCGGTATTCATCTTGATCACCTTGTTCTATACCTATCACCCAAGGCAACTATTTCCAATATTAGTGCTCAACTCCTAGCACACTTTTTGAGAAACCAATTGCAATCCTCTCTGTGTAATCCAACTGATTCAAAGACCAGCTCATCATCTTTGAACCGACGGCCAAACTGAAAAGTGGACCAAATCTTAAAAGACATACTAAGATCTTACATCATTCATTATGACAACCATGAAGACAAATGCCCGTTTTTAGCAGAGTTCTCACCCAGCTATAAAGCAAGCTTGAAAATGGCACTATTTAAAGCCTAGTATAATCAAAGGCATCAACTCCTTTGAGTTGGTCACAAACCAAAGACCACAACATATTGGACCAGACTTGGTAATCCGGCAGAGCAACCAACAAAGATAATACAAGAAAAATCTTAAAGCTACCCACTCTAGCCAAATCAGTTATTTTGATAAAAGGAGAAAACCCTTGCAACTAGAAGTTGGTAATCATGTCGACCTTCGGGTTTCACCCACCAAAGATACACCCACCTTCCGCACTTAGCTTATTCACCTGAATCTCGGGACGAGATTCTTTTTAAGGGGGTAGGCTGTGACACCTCTGGTGTCAGTATAACCAAAGCCAGGCAATTAACATAACTTCACACACAAATGAGATAAGAAAACTTAAATAAGAATCCTATATCTAGTTTTTGCAAACTTGTGTGTAAATGTATGTGTGCATGTGTTTGAGTGCAATGTGCTTGAAAAACAATATTTGGTACACTTTTAAAATTGACTTGACATGAGTGGTAATAAGGCACTAAAATACACCTTTCATATTGAACTATAAACTTTCTACACAAATAAAAATCAAATTGGAAAACCATCAAATGAAATGATTAATGGAACAGTTCTTTGATTTACGAAGAGCTACTAGTTCAAACAAAATAATAAAATGAGGCCACGAATATTCAACACACAAGGAGTTTGAAATCTTGAATATCTTTTTAAAGAAAAGAAGACATAAGACAAACTTGCCTAGGAGGTCCAGTAATAAAATATTTAGTTATTCAATTCTTCTTAAATGGCAACTCGGAGTTATAAAACAAAATAAAAATTCAAACAAAGGGTTAAACATTCCTGTAGCACATAATAACAAAGATTTATACAAACCAATAATGCACCCTGGTACAGGAGTATGTGTAGATATAAAACTTGTTCCTTTAATAGTCCTAAAACTTTCATGCTCAACTTGTCACAAAAACTTAGTATAAATACACACTCATATTTTTGTGGCACATAGTTAATTTAAAAATATTTTTTGCTAATTCAGAATTTAAATAAATCAAATAAATAGGAGTTCAATTTCTAGTGGTAAGGAAATTGAAATAATTTTCAAAACAATGCAAACATGCATATGAAAATAAATAGGAATATTCACCATGTCATGTTAAACAAAAGCCTAGTTGAAGCCTAGGAGTAAAAGTGCCAAAATTCACATGGAATAATAAATACTTTAAATGGATGTTTTTGAAATAACTAAATAACTCTCAAACCGTTGCTCAAATGAAAAAGTTTCTGAAACAAAAGTTGTAGATCTAAAAAACTGAACAAAAATAGTATTCAACACTTTTTCATTTGAGGCTAAGAAGAGGGAGAAACATTGAAATTACAGAACTGAATTTTGAACTTCGGACTATTTACGAGACTGCCACTGCCAGCATCTCCTACCCCTGCCTCCCTGCGCTTGCCTATGGCAGTGCCGTACGCCGGAGCCAGTGCCACCTGGCCAGCGCCGAGCCTCTCCCCAGCCCGAAACCACCAGCGCGCCCACTGGTTTGCTCCAAGCCGCTCCCTCTGGCGCTCCCGGAGCTTGCCACGCATCACAGCTTGCCACCGCAACCCCGGCAGTCGACAACCGTCCCCCAGCCGCGCCCTCGCCTCGCTAGGCCCTCCCCTAGGCAGCTGCGCCTCAGCTCGCCCTCCTCCCCCTCCTCCCGTGCCTATAAAAGGCAGGCACGAGCTTCCTCGCGCGCGCACCCAGACCAACCAGAACCGCCGTGGCCTCCATTGCCGGTGAACTCGGCCTCACCATCGAGCTCCCACTTCCGAGCCTCCTCCCCACAATCTAGTCCTCGAAACGGGTTCCTCTCGACCTACTGAAGCTCCCCGACCCGTCCTCCCTCGCTATCCCTCGCTGGACCATCGCCAGCGCGCCACCACATCTCCGGCAAGGTACTGCGCCGCCGGCGACCACCCTCCTGCCGCCCCCAGCCCCAACCGAGACCACCTACAGGTATACCTACAGGTAGCTCTCGGCCTCCTCTTGCTCCTCCCCCACTTTCCCTTCGCCGCCGGCAAGGAAACTCGCCGAAATCCGGCCGCCTTTTCCCTTCTCTGCTCTGTTCAGTCCGCCTAGGGACTCCTGTGGAGAAGAAATAAAAGTGCAGGGGCTAAAGTGCAAAATATACATGAACTTCAAAACAACAAGCTTGTAAAATACATATAAAATCGTAGAAAAATCAGAAAAATACAAACTCAATTTGTCATGGTGTGGCAAACCACAGCCGGGTGGCGGAATGCACCCGCCTAATCCCAGAGAGTGAGTACTCGGGGGTTAGCTAGGATTAGCCCAATCTCGGTGGAAGAACGCGATGAACACAACAGTTTAGAGTGGTTTGGGCCGCCGGAGCGTAATACCCTACGTCCACTGTGTGTTGTATTGCTTGTGTTCTCAAGAGGTTGAGAGCAGGGTTGTTCGGTGTGAAACCGAGCTTGTGTTGTGAGAGTCTTTGAGTCTCTCGTGTCCGTGCGAACCTGTGTTCTAGCGGGCGTGCTCTCCCTTTTATATGTCCAAGGGGAGCACGTACACTGAGCGGGGCCCTGACAGGTGGGCCCGGTGACGTATTATAAACTATACTTTGGCCTTCAATGCCTTAGATCCGGAGATCTTGTCATCGGCTTTCGTGCGTAGCTTCTGACTAGGGATGGTCTTGAGCTGTCCTGTCAGAGTAGAGTCTAGCCACTGCAGCCGCGCGTCGAGGTCATGATGAAGTGCCGAACTACTGACTCAGTCCACTGTAGCAGCGTGCACTGTTGCTCCAGTCAGTAGCTGGTCATCATGACTCGTCGCCCATGCACGTGGCGCTGAGTCTTTAATGCTTGCCTTGGTAACTGACGAGCCGCCTTGGTAACTGGCGATCCACATTGTGGACTGACAAAAGCTGCCCCGTGCCCAGAGGTAGCAGAGCCCGCCTCAACCACTTGCACTTAATGCGGGTGGGTGAGGGAGCTTCCAGCGGAAGGCTTGCCCCCGCATCTGCGTGACACGTGGCGGCTCCGGACCCCTCCCGAGCAGCTAGCTGAGCTGAGAGCTCATGGGGGTCCGGATAGGCACGTGGAGGTCCCAGACCCATCTGCGGGAGTCTGGATGGCACGTGGAGGTCCCAGACCCAACTGCGGGGTCCGGGTCCGCGGTCACAGGTGCTGAGCATTATCACCTCTGGGACACGTGGTGACACCGGACCCGTCCCCGAGTGGGAAGCGGGTCCGGGACCGTTGGTCCGGTGAGATAGAGTCGGACCCCAGGGGTCCGGCTGCTCAGCTCCTTAGGGCGTAGTTACGGATAACTACGCGAGTCTTGGCACAGTAGGAGTGGGTACCCCAGCTGCAGGGTACCGACACAACTGTTCTGGAATCCTTAGAACAAGAACTACAACTTTTGTTCAGTCACATGTTCATATTTTGCTTCTATTTTAATCCATGAATAAAGTTAGTTTAAATAGCTCATCTTTGTTCTAGGAGTTGTGCTCATCAACTATGGCACATTTTTGGCTAGAATGTGCATCATACTGTTTCTAGAGTCTGGTAAAAATATGAACTCAGTTTGAAATCATTTACTTGCTCAAATAGTCAAGATTCCTAGATCTACTAGTTAACTTCATGAATTAATGCTGGTGAAAATAGACATGGGTTAGCTCTAAAACTTTTTATGGATAAACATGTTACTGAACTCTTGCTGATCTACAAGTTTGAGAAATGTTAGATTTAGTTTGCTATATATATTATGTTTAATGTTTGTTTGATGAACTTAATTCATGGTATATAGTTCATGTGCTTAGAAAAATCTAGGTTTATTTCTGGGAGTCTGTTTTTGTCTTATAATCATGTCTGCAAAGTTTGAGCTCCATTTACTGAATATTTTTATAGTTATAAATCATACTTGTGATATCATGCCTAGATTTGTTATTTTTGTTTGAATGCTATATTTCATATCTGATCATGACATTTGGACATGTTCTTAGTTAGTATGTGTACTCTCTGTAGTAAAATTTTGACATGCAGTACTGGTCGTCTTGTATCTCGAATGAATATGCAAGTTCATAAATAGTTTAATTCATAAGTAAAAGATCTAGTGGAAATAAATGCTGATATTTTTACTTAAGCATGTTTAAGTTAAGATCTAGCTCTGGTAAACACAGAAACTATAAGGAACTCTCTATAGAATTTAACTTAGCTATGCACATGCTTGTATTCTTAATTTGGTTACTACAGTTATATGTTCATTTAAATCATGGAAAAATTACAGTAAGAAGAATATCATTTGTCGTAGTTCCTTGTAAAATTTTGAGGTCCAGAAACCTTAGGAATCAATCTGTATAAATTGTAGTTGATATCAACATACTAGGTTTTAATCATTTTTCATGCTTACATGTTTTAATTTTTTGGCCTGAAATGTTTTACTGTAGATTAGATTTGACGTCTGGTACATTGTGCAAAAATTTGAGAACCAGCACTTGCTTAATTTGCTCTAAATAAATAAAACTTGATTAATGTAGTCGTATCTTTACTTATTTACAATGCTCTGTACATTGCACAATAAAATCTGAAAATTTTACAGTAACAGGAACACCAGATTTGGAACAACCAGTAAAATTTTGAGAACCAATACTTGCATGGTTAGTTCTTTATAAATAGATCTTTGTTTTCGCAGTGGCTGCGTATTTCATTTTTCATTAATTGACTGTACCAAATGAGCTGAAATTTATTCAGTAAACACTTTGTTCAGAGAAGTACTTTGTGTAAAAATTTGAAACTATGTATAACTTCAGTTATGAATATCACATTGTTTCTCTAATATTAATTAGGACAAGTACATTTTCTGCACATTAATAAAATAGAAAAACAGCAAACCCTTGCTTTATGAGTTAAGTAAGATAAACAACTACTCAATTGTAACACCCGGTTTATAAAAGAACATAAACCGAGCAATCATATACGTGCCAGGATCAAGTCACACGTATATACAACAGAATGAACAGTATATCATAGCACATATCACGTAAAAAGATATAATAAAGCGAATACGAATGTTATTTATTACAATAATGACGAAAATGTCTGATACAGCGGAAGCGAGTTACAAAAATACGATAAAGCTCTCCGAAGCTGAGCAGGGCGCCACAGGGACGTCGACTGGGAGACGAACACCTAGAAGTCCTCGAAGTCCTGGTAGCGCTGGACGAACTCCCTCGTGTCGGCAGGAACTGAGCAGCAGTAGCGTAGCCAAGAGGAAAAAGTAGAGAAGAGGCAAGAGTGAGTACACAACTTGTACTCAACAAGTATAACACAAACTATGAGGCTCTAAGGTTGGCTGACTCAACTGCATTAGCTTTTAAGTGTTGGCAAAATTTTATTAAAGCTATTTACTACGAGTTGATGAATTACCATTAAACCAGTTACATAGTAATTAATCAAGATTAAACATGTTACTACTGAGAACCAAACCAAAACCAAGCCACCAAGGTAAACCCCGAGAAGCACCTCCCTCGTCGGAAGGAGATAACTTCACTAATCAAAAGGAGGATCTGGGCCGCTCATAACCGTGAGCACGGCTAGTATACCAGTTTTACACTCTGCAGAGGTTGCACATCTTTACCCACAAGTCGTGAGCTACGCCAGTTGTTCATCACACTTCCTTAGGTGAGATGGCCAGCGACTCACTACGAGGCCTTTAAAAAGAATCCCGTTGGTAAGGCGTAACCGCGAGAGTTAGGTCGGCGACGATGGGGCCCACCTCCGGGGGTACAAGCACAGGAGCGCAATCCAAGCACAGACCAAGCCGGAGGAGCAGGGACCATCGAAGCTTACTACTCTTGCCCCGCAGGTAAGTTACTCCAAACCAAAAAGATCTAATTATTACGCCAAGTCTATCCCATTCTAGCCTTGTGGTAGCGCTGTTGTCCCAGGTTGTCGCTCTATGAACCGGTCCTTATGGAGAGTGGCCAACCAAGCACTAAGCACCGTGCTGGCCCCCTAAACCATGTTTCTAACAAAAGCCAATTTTAACGAGACGTGAGCCACTCAAGCCACACAGAGTGCCACTCTCAGAATTAAATTCAAGTAAACCATTAATCAAATTAATTAAAAAGGACCAGAGTATGTTATAGCGCAGCAACCTAGCACAGCTAACCAAAATGCAACCCAAAGGTACATATAAAGGATATAAAGTGGCTAGGAATGTCCTTATAGGCATACAGTATTAAAATGCAGTATGAAAATGTATTTAAAAGTGATAGGTTGTTCATGTTATACTTGCCTTCCTCGTACTGCTCTGGCTGCTGCTCAAAGTGCTCGGAAGACGGCTGCTCCGGGTACTGGTACTGGGGCTCCTCAACTGGATCAGCGTCTACTCACGAACACATGGCCAAAACAATGCACACAAATAAGCATACAAGCAAACACTAACAAAAACTAAGAAACAATACATCAATACATAAAAACAGCGCACAAAACTACTCTAGAACTATTCTACGCGTTACAATGATCGCGTGGATATAAAGAACGCTAAAAACGGAGCTAAGACGCATTTTCTGGGCTAAAAACAAGTTCTAGGGGCTTATTTGTAAGAAAACTGAAGTTCCAGGGGCTTTTCTGCTAAAACCGAGGGCTAAAACATAATTAAAGCGTAGCTATAGGGGCTAACGTGCAAAAACACAAGGACAGGGACGGCGGGCACTATTTCCGGAAAGGGCAGGGGCCTAAACATTAAAAACAGGACCTGTACGTAAATATTTTTCTATACCGATGGACCGCGGGTTGATTTCAAGGAAGGTGGAGGTCTCTTTAACAAAAACGCCAGGGCGAACCGTTATCTTTGTTTCAGGGCGCTTGGATCTAGATCCGACGGCTCAGGGTGGCTCGGTCCTAGATCTAATCTAGGCCGTTCACCTCGGATCGAACGGGTCAGGGCGAAAGGGGCGCGGGGGCGGCGGCGCGATACCGCCGGCGAGGAATCCCGCGGCGGCGCGCAGGGGAACCCGCCGGAGAAGGTCTAGGCGGCGCCCTGGGGCCCGGTTTGGGCCGTGGTTTGGCCGGGGAGGTAGCCAGCGGCATGCGCAGTCCACTGGGGGCGAAGGGAAGGCTGCTCGGGGCTCGGACGGGGCTTGTGGCGGAGCGAGGCGGCGCTAGCTCACCGGAGCACGGTGTTCGGCCGCGAGAAGGGGCTACGGACTGCACTAACACGCCAAAAGGGAGCGCGGGCGGAGGATATTCTCACCGAGGTTCGAATTCGGGGGATGGTGTGGCGCAGGGTGCCGGCGGCGTGAGCCTGGCGGTGGAGCTCGACGGGGCGTGGCGACGGGGTCGACGCAGGGCTTGGAGTAGAGGCAGCAGGCTCGGGGGAGTTCGTGGCCTCCGAGCAGAGCTCTCCCGGCGGCTTGCCGTGGTTGGGGCGTCGGGGAGCGCCGGGAACGCGGCGGCGGAGCTCCTGCTCTGACTCCGGGGGTGCGGCGGCGCGACTCCGGGCGGCTGCTAGGGTTGGGGAGGCGGCGTGAGGGAAGGAGGGGCGCAGGGATGCGGGCCAATTAAAGGGGGCCGGCGGGGATCCTGGGGATGCGCACCGTGGAGGGCGCGGCGCGATCTCCGGCGAGAAGAGCGGGTTTCGTTGGCGCAGTGGAGAGGGGGAGGTGACGAGGCTGCCAGGTGGGGCCGGCGTGCCAGCGAGAGGAGGGGCGACGCTGCGGTGGGGGATCGGTGCCGACGGATGGGCCCGGGGGTTCAGCGGGGCGACGCGCGCGCGGGCGGGCGAGCTGCTGCGCGAGCTGCGGGGGCTAGCGCGAGGCAGGCCGGGGAGCGGGCTGAACGGAGGAAGGGGAGCTGCTAGCGGGCCGCGCAAGGGGGGTGTGCGGGAGTTTGGGCCCGCGACTGGGCTGCGGGAAAGAAAGGAGGAGTGGCGAAGCGGGCCGGGCGCAAGTGGGAGTGGGCCGGGGTGAGGCTGGGTTGGGTTTTGGTTTCGGGTTGGGCTGGGTTTCTATTTTTCTCTTTCTATTTCTTTTCTTTTCTAAATCTAATTCAAACAAAGTTTGAATTCAAATTTGAATTTGAATTCAAACCACACTCAAATAAAATTATGCACCAGCATGAATGCTACAAAAATTTAAACCTATGATAAATTTTAATTAATTAAGGAACAAAATTTAGATTAAATGCCAACTAAACACAATAAACCTTAGAAATTTAAATAAAGCCATTTAAATTTATTAATAAATGCTGAAATTTAAATTAGGGTGTTACATCAATAAGCTATTGCCCAAGAATATGTAAATAAGAAACCTTATAATAAAAAATTGTGTTTTATTGGATTACAACTTTATAGTGAAATATCGAAAGTAAATAGACTCTAAACACAACTCATGAACATGCATTTGCATATAGATGTGGATATTCTCAACGACTGAACGAATGAATTGCTGCCGGAGCACGAGAAGGATTATTGTGAAGCTCAAGTCAATCTAACTGAATTGCTAACTGATTTTGCTGAAGACCCGAACCAATGTTCGGAAGAGTCCAAGGCTATTTTTGAATAGTGCCCAAGAAGGCAAGCCACGGTGCACAATCCTATTATTTTCAGCGTTATTATTCATCTAACTATTCATATGTGTCATAATAATTTTATTTATGCATTTATGTTTTCTAGGCGTTGATCAAAAACCTTAGATGCATGATCCCTATGTACCTATGTTTGATATCCGGATCTTTTTATTGACTAGTTGCCCTGCTAATTAGGAATGGTAGAAGTCGAGTGGTTTCTTGCCTCTCGCGAGTATATAGGAATTGACTGACTTTAAATTCCTGCTGAAATATAAGGACAACGGGAGGGGTTGTGTAGTTGTGATACCCCGCTGGTGTAGTAAAAAATGGTTAAGGTCGCGGTGTGTGGCTCATTTCGTTAAACGTTTGAAAGTACGAGCCACATACTGAGAAATATGGTAACCGGTAAGCTTAAGTACCTAATTGGACCAGCGAGTGGAACGATCTCGCACCCTCTTGGTAGAAGTAGGTTTTATTTTTGTCCGGACATATGGGTGTAGAGTGGTCGGACTCTGTAGTCGGGGAGGGTGTGCCGGATCCACAGACTGGAAAGAAAGGGGAAAAGTTGTGTGAGTGACTTGGTTCCCATACGTGTGGCTTAGGTTCCCCTAGCCAGGTTAAAATTCGATTCGGAATCGTTCGCCTATCATGGCATGAGACTGCTTAACATTTTCGGTCACACAGAGTAACAAGTGGAACACGATGATGATAATACTGCTGTATGATTAAAATGGTTACTCTACCATATTTGAGTAGAGATAGTTGCAAACTTAGAACGGTTAATCCAACTAGAATATGGCTAAGTAAAATCTGAAAATAAGGATAAACTCTTAGTGGTATTTTTTGGCAAAACAAACCCCACAAACCAAAAAGCCTTGCATGTCTAGTTATCGGACTATGGTATATCCGGTGACCGGTAAGTCTTGCTGAGTATTAGTATACTCAGTCTTGCTTGTGGCATTGTTTTTCAGGTACTAACTTTGAGGATTCGATAGCTGGTTTGACTTGGCCTTGTACTCTGCCTCCGGGCTAGTCTGTTGAGTGGGATGGCACGTCAGCTGGTGCTGATCATCCTCCCGCTGAGTTACGTGTTTCGTATGGGCTTTGTCGATGCGTCACATCCTTTCGCTAGTTGTCTTTTACTACTTCTGCTGAAACAATGAGACTTGAATAATTTGAGTAGATGGAACTCTATCGTACTTTACTACTCTGAACTTGGTTTGTAATAAATTTATCTTCCGCTGCAAATACTCTGAGATGTATGAGATGTTCTGTGTTGTAATCTCTGGGCTCACCTTCATGTGAGTGTTGTCTGCGCGATCCTGGAATAGCGTGGCTTTTATCGAGGCTTCATTCGAGGAACTACTAGTGCGTGCCGAATTGGGTCCGAGTTGCTTAGCTACAAAGATCAGTGCACCCAGGCCCAGTCTTTTGGGTGGTTCCGCCACATGAATTGAACATTGTCTACAATGCTGCGAGCAATATTGAAGCAAAACTTGAAGATGTGGGAAGAGTGTTTGCCGCTGTGGTGTTTGCATATAATCGGGCGGAACACTCCATCACCAAGGTAAGTCCTTTTCAGGTAGTGTATGGTTTTAACCCTCATGCTCCCATTGATCTTTTGCCTCTATCTACTACTTAATGTGTACATAGTGATGCTAAGGTGCGTGTTGATTTTATTTTGAAATTGCATGCTTCAATTAAAGAAAACATTGAAAAGATGACTGAAAAATATAGAATTGCTGGTAGTCAAGGTAGAAAGGAAGTTAAACTTGAACCGGGTGATTTAGTGTGGTTGCATTTGAGAAAAGAAAGATTTCTAGATTTGAGAAAGTCTAAAACGATGCCACGTGATGCTGGACCATATAAAATTTAGGAAAAGATTAATGATAATGCATGTAAGCTTGAGTTGCCTCCCGATTTTGGGATTAGTCCCACCTTTAACATTTCAGATTTGAAGCCATATTTGGGAGAAGAAGATGAGCTTGAGTCGAGGACGACTCCAATTCAAGAGGGGAAGGATGATGAGGACATCACTCCTACAGATACAAACGACACTCATCAAGATGCTATACAAGGTCCTATTACTCGCGCACGCGCTCGGTAATTGAATTTACAGGTGAGCTCGTTTCTAAGTAATGTTTACTGTGAATCTGAGAATAAATTGCTACTTAATGATTTAATTGTACTTAGAAACAAAGGAGAGGACCAGCAAGGGCATGGAGAAGGCCTTGGAGGCGTGGAGGACCAGCGAGGATGTCCGAATCAAGATGGAGGCCCAAACCGATTCGACTTTGTTTCAGTTTCAGACTCCATGAACAGCCCACACTAAAATGGACGCCCAGGTCGCATACGGAGTCGCTCTTGGTATAGCTGGAAAGATAATTTCAAGATGCTTCCAGTGGCACTGGTCTCAGGCCCAAATTCATCCGGAGTCAACAGGAATTGTCCTAGGAAGTTGACGTCCAGATTCTGTTCCGGCGCTGTGACACTGTCTTTTGGTCTTTGGGCCTTATATCGTGTTGGAGCCCATTAGGGGCGTGTCCAGGGGGTCTTGCATGACGCTAGGGAGTTTATTAGCAGCCGCTGCACACTTTTTAGGGTTTGCATTTTGCTTAGATTATTCTGTCAAGAATAGTTTTGCCATCGAGTCAGTTTGTGAGACCCCCAACTTGCGAGATTAATCATTCATCTGCAGAGTCACTTCAATTGAGCTGCGTTCTTTCAAGTTCTTGCTTGTGTTCTTCGTTGCGCTTGCAGGGACTAGCCTTCTTGGCGAGGTCAACAGGGTTGTGACACGGTTGATAGCCGGAGGAGTTGTGGTGCTAAGATTGCTGGATTCGGGTCTTAGGATCTTAAGCCAGATCGGTGTGTCGCACTCCGCCTACAACGATAGTTATCCAGAACCTGACGAAAGATCGGGAACCCACGTCCCCATCACTCTACTTGTGGGATCCCTTGTCTGCGTGGATAGCAAGTTCTATCCATTGGGGATTCTTCTAGCCTTAGCGCGGGGCGGAAGTCAGTAACTTGATAGTTTAGGCGTGGTGCCTAGGCTTGGTTAGTTACCTTGGGTTGTGTTCAACTCCACGGAACCAAAATGGTAGGCGGAAGGTGCTGACAGCAATGTCCATCCTTTGTAGTCCATCACATTCGAGTGCTTTCATAGCAGTAGTTGCCGAATGTCATTGGACTCCCTTCTCACCCCAGTCTGAATCCTTCTCTGAGGCCGCCGAAGCAACTAGAGTATAAGTCAAGTATTCTTAATAGGAGTAGTTAGCAAGACGACGGTAGAACACCTCGACCTATCTTACCTGGACCTCTTCACTCCTGTCATATCCCCTGGATAAACAAGATTCACTACTTAGTACACTTCTCATTCCTCGTGGATTCGATACCCTGGAATACTCCAAGGTGAAAGCTACATCGGTATCCGTACGCTTGCGGATTATGCTGTTAGGGTTAAGGACTACCAACAGTGCTTCGAGTGCTCTGAACATCCCTTCGAGTGCTTCCGAGCCTTTGATTGAATGCTTCAAGTAGTCTTCCAAGTACTTCCAATTGCTTCGAGGCTGTGAGGTGCTCAACGCCCCGAAATATGGTGTGCGATGTACTCACGCTCCATATGGAGTATTCCCCGAGCCTTAGGTTGAATCGTAGAATCAGGCTGAGGGCCTCTTCAGTCTTTTTCTTCTTTTATCTTTTAAAAAATTTGAATAATAAACCTTTGATGCCACATATCCCGCAACCCCCGGGCCTTAAATCTAAATCCCAAGACTTGTGGGAGCCCCTGAGCCAAGATTTTGAATTATGGATCTAAATCGTGGCATCCATCTTTCCTTGATGATATAAGCTAGCAAATCAGATCCGATATCTAAAAGACCTCTTTTTCGGAAGGTATCCCAGAAAAATGATACAAGTAGATACCCCACACCGAAATTGCCTGAAATACATCTCAGAAGTAAAATAGGGGATGTTATCACTTTCCTATTCATTCACATGTGGCTCAGTGTAGCAGGAATCTGCTCTGTTATACCCGTGAGTTCTGTTTCTGTAGTGTCACGGGATGAATTCCAGTGATTCATATGTGTCTATAAAAGATGAGTTAGAGCTCCTTGCAGGGACATCCACCCATAGAAGCCATGGCTCTAAATTGGTGTTCCCTCCTGAAAAGCTCTCACCCTCTTGATACAAGTAGATGCTCTCCAACGAGTGGTGCTAGAAGAATACTTGCGAGCAACAAGGATAGTTTTCATTACCTATACATGCATCCATGCAGCTCCCATCTTAGCCATCTTGGGGGTCTTGTCCCTATAGTTACATGGGTGGAAGGATCTTCAAGGAGCTTAGAGGTCTGGTTGTGTCATACTCTTGGGTATCCCAGGATGGAAGTTCCCAAGAAATTGCATGTCTGGTAAAGCGACTAAGCCTTGTTACAACATATTCAGGGAGAAGGATAACTCCCTTTTCAAAATGCAAGAAGAGGACTTGTGAGGCTCTTACTGTAATCTGCCTCCTTGCACTTGAAACTTTTCTTCCAGAATATGGATATTGTTATTCCCAATCTGGGAGTAACAAGCTTTAAAGCTTTGTAATGGCCCATGGCCGATGTTTGCCATGTAATTTTATTCTGAGTGTAATATTGAGTAGTTTTTAGGATCTACTTTCTGAGTATCATCTTTTTTTGGAATGTAATCCCAGAAAAAATGAATTTTAGAAAAGTCCTAAATTACCACAAAGGACAAAATGTCTTTTGGACTTTTTGATACCATGTTGCCACCGCCACCGCCACTGTCTATTTAAGTGTATGGTAAATTAGGATTTTACCGCACTAGCCGTCATTCTCCACTGAAAGGATCGATGGACCAAGAGGGGGGGGGGGTGAATTGGGCCTTTTTCAATTTCTAAAACACAATTAAGCAACCTTAACCTATGCAATGCTAGTAAGGCACCGATTCACCAACCGGATAACTAAGCTACCTACACAAGCTATGAGAGATATAACGAGAAGTAAAGCCTAGCAAGGTAGAGCTAAGTTATGATCTCTAAGTCAAGCACATGAATAAATTGCATGAAAGAAAATGCTTGAATAAAGAGAGTGGACAAGAGACGACCGGATTTTTTCCCGTGGTATCGATGTGTTGGCACACACCCCTAATCCACGTTGTGACACTCACAAAGAGTCTTGTCACCTCCCAAGTCACCGAGACGAGGGCGCTCACTAAGAGTCTCCGTTCACCATCCCGGCGTGGTGGAGATCAAGCCACGTACAATCTTCTTCTCCGGGCTCCCACAATCCTTGGCAAGCTCCGCGAGAAACACCTCGATCACCAAGATCACCTAGGTGATGCCAATCACCAAGAGTAACAAGCTAAGACCTTCACTTGAGCAAGAACCGATCACCAAGAACGGATGCACACAAGCTTCTCTCTACTCAAGTCCTTAATCTTGCTTCTTGATTGATTGAATGAACAAGTATGTGAAAGATGAAGCTCAAGGTGGCTCTTGACTATAGTATGAGTGTTTGGATGTTGCCTGGTGTCAAGAGTGGCAAAATGACCCATTGGAGGGGTATATATAGGCAGCTCACACGAATAGAGCCGTTGGAGAAAAGCTGCCAGAAAACTGCGTAGCGCCGGTTAATCCGACGATCCTCCAATAGCCAGCGTCGGTTTAACCGATGAATGTAAACTGCCCCTTCTGAAAACTAGCCGTTACAACTTGGGCAGATTAACCGACGTATCATCGGTTTAACCGGTGAGTGTAGTTGTCCACTGATCAACTGAAAAACCAAGTCTCTGGACAACTACACCGACGTTAACTCAAAACCATCGTCGGTTTAACCGGTGAGTACAACTTCAGAAATCCCTGGAAAAACCATCTCACTGGTCAATTGCACCAACGTCTCAATTCAAACATCGTCGGTTTAACCGGTGTATAGAACCTTGAAATACCCTGGAAAAACCAACTCTGGACTAATGCACCGACGTTCAATTCAAACGTGTCGGTTTAACCGGTGAATTGACTTGTCCAGACTCTGCTGACTTCATTTAACCGACGTATAGAAAAATGTGAGCGTCGGTTAAACCGGTGTTAAAGACTTTTTCTGATTTTGCCTTTTCTGTTTTGAGTCTTGAATGAAATCCAAATATTCTTGACATATAAGTTGAGAACCACTTATTTGAACTTCTAGGAACCTGAGTGACCATAGTGTGCATCCGTTTTTGATTGACCATGTCCATGCTCAAGTTACTTGGCCTTAACCCCTCTTAATAGTGCGATCACTACAAAACTATAAATCCTATACTAACCTAAGTGTCCTTCTCAACCTTATGACACTTAGGACTAGAAAGATCCTTAGTCTTGACATAAATATGAGTTGAATACCGAGATCGCCTTTTTGAATAATGAAATTGAGGGGCCTCTTTTGACATATGACCAAATGAGCGATAATGATCTATTAAGCTGCACAAACCCATTAGTCACAATAATGGTTGTCATTAATCACCGAAACATACCTTGAGGGCCTAGATGCTTACATCCACCGATAGCAAGATTAGATCTATTGAATAGTTTAACGCTCTCCTTGCATCCAGATCTGCTACGTCTCTTAAGCTTCTCGCTCTCCTTGACCCTTTGGTAGCATAGCCAGTGCATGCACGTGAAGCGACTTGTCACCTTCTACATGGCACCGAAGAAATCCGTCAAGGGGAAGGACGTGGATGCTGGATCCACCCTCGACGATGGGTGGTTGCCAAGTAAGTGTTCAGAATTCATCTACAATCCCTTGTGAGTGAAGGTCTTTTTCATTCCAGATCTATGGTCCAGTGGTGTCCCGACCTTGGCCACTGCCGTCCGTATGAAAATACTAGCAAAATTGTCATTTTTGCGCCTTATTTTCAGCGTGGATTTGCTCTTCCTTGTTCCGACTTATTCTCTAGTCTTCTTTATTACTATAGGATTCAACTGCACCATCTTCTCCCCAACTCTATCCTTCACATTTCCATCTTCATACATCTGTGTGAAGCTTTTCTGAGCATCGATCCCCATTTCGAGCTTTTCCACCATCTCTTTCACCTTAAATTGCAACCAAATTTGAAAGAAATTGTCGTGGTTGGTGGTGCGGGTATCCAGCTCCGTTAGGGAATGGATAAAGTGTACATCCCGTACAAGTTGTCGGGTAAAGTAATCGACTGGAAATAGAAATGGTTCTACCTTGGGAACCATAACACCATGTTGCCAGTGATTACCCCTGGACCCCCGACCATCAGGCTAGAGTGGAAGATGGGTCCTATAGATGATAGCCAAATCCAAGATCTACTCGATTGGATTGCGGATTTGAAGAAAGAGAAAATAACCGGGGTGACTGTGGTAATGGACTGGATGAAGCGTAGGATCTAGCCATTACAGTCCTAGACAAAGTTTGGTTTCAAGTATCAAGGAACCAGCGATCCTTCCCGCTACTCAACTGCAGAGATTTCTGACGGAGAAGCTCTGCATCGAGTTTAGCGAGTACTTGATGGCGTAGAGAAGGTTCCATACTTTCCTGATACTTTCTCCATGGCAAATCCTCCAAAACACATGTGTAAAAATAATCGACTTAAATAAATCGAGTACTTTTGCTTTGTGTATATTGATATCTAACATTTGTTCCTTTGACAGGAGGACGTAAATGTATATAGGAGTAGTCCTCCTTTACCAGGAATAACTCGCCCCTCCCATCTCCTTCCAAGTGCTCATGCAAGGCCAAAGCCACGCACTGGGGATCTTTCTATACTTGATGATTATGTAGATAGTTCATCTTGTCGGTACCCTGTAGCAGGGATACCCACTCCTACAGCAGCAAGGCAGGACCCGCGTAGTTATCCGTAACTACGCGCAAAGGACGGAGTAGCCAGGCCCACGGGCTAGGCTCCTTCCTCACCAGGCCAATGGCCCCGGACCTGTTCTCCGCCTGGGGATAGGTCCAGAGACGCCACGTGCCCCTAAGGAAGGGAAGCTCCATGTCGACAGCCGAGGCCTCGGACCCCCCATAGGGGTCCGGGACCTCCTGCGTCCATCCAGACCTCCCATACTGCGTGGGGGTCCGGAGCCGCCACATGTCCCGGAGGCATGGGTTCGAGCGCGAGCCTTCCGCTGGAAGACTCGCCCACCCACTGCATTTAATGCAGATGGTTGAGGCGTGCTCTGCCGCCGCGGCACGCGGGACAACCTTTATCAGGCCTCACTGTGCACCGCGTATTACCAATGTACACAGTGCAGCCACCTGCGCCGCACCCACGCAGAGCCCGTCTGCAGCATTAAATGAATACGACGGCACGACACTTTTCCATCATGCCGCCTACGCCGCAAGCTACACAGCCCGTTCAGCTACGTGGCAGGTGACGCCACTAGCTACGTCTGGCACCGTCCCGACAAGATAGCGCATGGACATGATGAACGAGGGACTCCAGGAGCAGGCAAGGGAATCCAGGAGAGAGATCTCATTTGCCTGCGACGCCATAATGTATGAACAATACGTTATTTTATACTACATCGTTGGGCCCACCTGTCTGGGACCCAAAAGCCATGTACGCGCCTCCCTTGAGATATAAAAGGGAGGCGCTCGCTGTGCACTACAAGCTCACGAGATCACACACACAGGCTCGAATGGACACACAACACACAAGCTCTCTCGAACTCTCTCGAGGGAAGGCAATACAACACATAGTGGACGTAGGGTATTACGCTCCGGCGGCCCGAACCACTCTAAATCTTGCTGTGTTCATCGTGTTCTTGAGTGAGATCGAACTAGGACTAGCTAACCCCCGAGTACACACCCTCTGGGCTAGGGCGGGTGCCTTCCGCCACCCGGCTGTGGTTTGCAGCACCACGACATTTAGCGCGCCAGGTAGGGGTCCCTTTAGCTGGTCGCAGTTCATCTCTTCCTCGTCTCGATGGTTCGTGTGGACGACGTGGAGATGACAGAGGGTGTGGCATCCTCCATGCCTCACGCCTCTCGCGTTCCTGCTCGAGGGGCAACTGTGCCTGTGGAGCAGCCACCGTCGGCGGCGGCGCGCGCTGCTCGCCGGCAAGAGTCAGGGCACCCATCAAGGGCTCCCTCACAAGCTGCGAGCGGCGGAGCACTGGCAGCGGCTAGAGAGTTGCTTCGCAACCCCCCGGCTGAGGCAGCCTCGCCAGATGCCCTGAGGCAGTGGTGGGACGACGTTGACTATCTCTTCCACCTGGCTCAGGCCTCCCCCAGTTCTGACAGGACTGGGCAACGACCTCCGCCCGGCAACGCGGTAGTACCTTACCGCCAGCGTCAGGGTGGTGCGTTGGCGTCCGTGCGCTCCCCCACTGTGAGGGGTGCACGAACAGAAGACCTGCGGGCGGAGCTCAACAGCCGACGCGCGGGAGAGGATGCCCGCATCTCCGTCGAGAGGGCGCGAGAGCGCCGTCTTAACATTGAGGGCCGCAACCTCAACGCCAACTTGGACGTGGTGGCGCCCAAGCCCCGGTGAACGCTCGGATACAGTCAGGCGCACCAGTGGCTGGGTTGGGCTGTGCTGCACTGGCGGAGCACCTCTGCGCCGTGGCATGGCCGTCCAAGTTCCGCCCGCACCTGCCGGAGAAGTACGACGGTACCACTAACCCGTCGGAATTCCTACAGGTGTACGTTACCGCCATCACAGCGGCTGGTGGTAACGGCACCATCATGGCGAGCTACTTTCATGTAGCCTTGTCTGGGCCAGCCCGGACCTGGCTCATGAACCTCACACCTGGGACGATCCAGTCCTGGGAAGAGCTCTGTGCGAGGTTCACAGCGAACTTCGCTAGTGCATACCAGCAGCATGGTGTGGAGGCACACCTTCATGCCGTGAGGCAAAAACCCGGAGAAACGCTCCGGGCCTTCATCTCGTGCTTCACCAAGGTACGGGGTACCATTTCTCGTATCTCAGATGCATCTATTATCACTGCCTTCCGCCAGGGGGTACGTGACGAGAAGATGCTCGAGAAGCTGGCGACGCATGAGGTGGAAAGTGTCACTACGCTTTTCTCCCTGGCAGACAAGTGTGCCAGGGCCGCTGAGGGCCGTGCATGGCACTCAGCCCCCCAAGACGGAGACGCCAAGGCTGGTGACTCCGGTGCTACCGCTCAGGGCGGTGGCAAGAAGAAGAAGAACAAGAACCGGAGCCGAGGGGAACCGCATTCTGGCGGACCAGTCGTTACAGCAGCAGCGCCAGCAGCGGCGCCGGCTGCGACAGCAGTGGCTGGGGGCCAGAATGCACATGGCAAACGCCCTCGCCCGCAAGGTGGAAGCGGAGGTTCATGCCCAGTGCATCCCACCGCTCGCCACAGCGCCGCTGACTGCCGTGAGATCCAGAAGCTCACGAAGCGGGTCAGTGGACGGCGTGAGCAGTCCTCCAAGGATGGTTCACCCCCTCCTCGCCAGCGGCCTGGCAAGGAGAAAGCCTCTAACAGCGGAGCCGCTGCTGGGGAGATGGAGCTGGGGTACCAGTCCCCCGCTCGGGAGCTGAAGGGCGTCTACCACAACGACGACTCCGATTCCGACAACAGCGACTGCCACAAGAAGCTGTACGTAATGTACGGCGAAAGCTGGGAGCTTGTCTCCCGGCGGGACGTGAAGACCCTTTGCCGAGAAGTCCTTTCGGTGAAGCCGGGGGTCCCGAAGGCGGCGCCGCACCAGAGGTGGATGAACACCACCATCTCTTTCGGGCCATCCGACTGCCCAGAGAATATGGCCGGAGCTGGCGTACTACCTCTAGTCACCGCTCCTGTCATATCCAACGTGAGGCTCTGTCACGTGTTGATCGACGGTGGGGCTGGCCTCAACGTCATCAGCTATGCAGCGTTCAAACAGCTGCAGATCCTGGAGTCCAAGCTGACTCCCTCTCGCCCATTCTCCGGAGTGGGCCCACATCCGGTGTTCCCTCTAGGGAGCATCACATTGCCGGTCACGTTCAGGACCGAGGAGAACTTCCGCACAGAGAGCATTCTGTTCGATGTTGCGGAGGTGAACCTCCCGTTCAACGCCATCATTAGTCGACCATCACTCTACCGCTTCATGGCCATTGCTCATTATGGGTATTTGGTCTTGAAGATGCCTTCTCCTGTCGGTGTCCTCACCGTGCAGGGCGACCGCACCGCTGCCGTCGCTACAGTTGAGAGACTGCATGCTCTGGCGGCAGAGGCTGCACGTTCTGAGGAGGATCCATCCACCTCGCAACCCAGGGCGCCTGCAAAGGCTCCCATGGTCCAACCGTCTGATCCGGACCATGTCCCCGTGAAGACAGTGCAGATTGGAGCGGACTCCACCAGGACCACCCACATCGCGGGGAACCTGGAGGAGAAATAGGAAGACGTGCTCATCGCTTTCCTCCCGGCAAGTGTTGACGCGTTCGCTTGGGAACCGTCACAAATGCCTGGGATCCCCAGGGAAGTGATCGAGCACAATTTGAGGATCTACCCTGACGCCACGCCGGTGCGCCAGAAGCCTCGGAAGCAGTTTGTGGAGCGGCAGAACTTCATCCGCGAAGAAGTCCGCAAGCTCCTACATGCTGGCTTCATCGAGGAGGTCCACCACCCCGAGTGGTTGGCCAATCCGGTCGTCGTCCCAACGGCCAACGGGAAGCTTCGGATGTGCATCGACTACACCAGCCTCAACAAGGGATGTCCTAGAGACCCCTATCCTCTTCCACGTATCGATTAGATCGTGGACTCCACCTCCGGGTGTGACCTTTTGTCTTTCCTAGATGCATACTCTGGTTTCCACCAGATTCAGATGTCTAGAGAGGATAGGAAGCATACTGCCTTTGTAACAGTAGATGGGCTTTATTGCTACATTGTCATGCCATATGGTCTAAGGAATGCCTTACCCACGTTTGTACGAGCTATGAACAAAACCTTCTGTAATCTAATTAGAGATATTGTTGAGGTTTATGTCGATGACATTGTGGTCAAGACTAAGGTAGGGTCAACACTAGTGGAGGACCTGTCCCTCGTCTTCGACCGGCTCCGCGCCACGCGCACGAAGCTGAACCCCGAGAAGTGCATCTTCGGCGTCTCAGCAGGGAAGCTGCTGGGTTTCCTGGTCTCACATCGAGGCATCGAGGCAAACCCAGCCAAGATCAAGGCGATCGAAGCGATGAGGCCTCCTGGCCGCATCAAGGATGTCCAGAAGCTTACTGGATCTCTCGCTGCTCTTAGCCGCTTCATATCGAGGCTGGCTGAGAGGGCCCTTCCCTTCTTCAAGCTATTGAGGAGGTCCGGTCCATTTTCTTGGACCGAAGAGGCTGAACAGGCCTTCCAGGAACTGAAGCAGCACCTCACCTCGCTGCCAGTATTGGTGACTCCAGAGCCCGGTGAGCCATTGTTTCTGTATCTTGCTGCGTCTGCGGAGGCAGTTAGCATGGTGGTGGTCGCCGAAAGGACGGAGCAAGCTCGCCAGGGGAACACCAGGGTCTCCCCGGCCAAGGATGGTGAGCCGGACCCCGGACACAGGGGCCCGTCAGCCTCACCCCAACTTGAAGGTCCAGACCCCGCACAAGCGGGTCCGGAGGAGCCTCGTCCCAGTGGGAACCCAGAACCGCTGGGGGCCCAAGGACCTGATGTGGTGGATAAGGGCGAGCCGGACCCGGTAACTAGGGTCCGGATCGTCCAAAAGCCAGTTTACTACGTCAGCGAAGTCCTCCATGAGGCGAAGGCCAGGTATCTTGAGACGCATAAGCTTATCTATGCGATACTTATTGCGTCCAGGAAACTGCGCCACTACTTTCAGGCACACCGAGTTGTCGTAGTGACCTCTTACCCGCTAAGAGCGATCCTGCACAACTCCAACGCCACATGCAATATCGCCAAGTGGGCAGTAAAGCTAGCTGAGTTCCAACTGGACTTCCAACCTCGCCACGCAGTCAAGAGCCAGATCCTGGCGGACTTCAAAGCGGAGTGGACTCCTTCCCCAAGTAATCCTAGGGGTCCGGACTTCAACGCCGGACCCCCGGAGCCGGAACTCAGGACACCAGTCTTCACCGAGCCCCACTGGACACTCTTCTTCGACGGGTCTGCCCGCGAGAAGTGGGCCGGAGCTGGTGTGGTCCTCATCGACCCAGACGGAGATCAGCTGAAGTACATGGTGCACCTTGAGTTCAAACCAACAACATGGCGGAGTACGAAGCTCTGATCTTTGGTCTGACGCAAGCCCTGTCTCTGGGGGTCCGGCAGCTTCTAGTGAAGGGGGACTCTCAGCTAATCATCAAGCAGGTCCGAGGGGATTGCAGCTGCAACAATCCCCAGCTAGCGGCATACCTCATACACGTGAGGAAGCTCGAGAAGGACTTCGACGCCTTGGAACTGCAACACGTTCCCCGCGAACTCAACTCAGCAACGGATGATCTCTCAGCGAGAGCATCTACCTGGGCATCCGTGCCCGAGGGCGTCTTCGAAAGATGGCTGCTGAGACCTACTGCCCAGCCTGCCGAGCTGGGTGAAGGGGATCATGCTAGCACCTCGAAGCTAGCAGTCCCGGCGGCATTCCACCTATGGTGCCCGACCTAGGCTGTGTGCTCTATTGAGGATCCTGGAGACCTCATAGAGCCACCCCCACCTGCTCAGGGAGCTCCCGATGCATGGATCTCCGAGATCCGGGGCTACCTGAAAGATAAGATCCTCCCTGATGATGATGTGTCCGCTGAGCGCATAGTCCGATTGGCTAAACGCTATACGGTGGTAGAAGGGGATCTCTACCGCCGTGGCGCCAATGGTGTCCTCATGCGATGCATCTCCCAGGGAGAGGGCCGCGAGTTGCTCGTGGAGATCCATGGAGGCGAGTGTGGAAGTCATTCTTCATCTTGCACGCTTGTTGGCAAGGCCTTTCGGCATGGTTTCTACTGGCCAACAGCACTCCAGGATGCGGCTGAGCTGGTAAAATCCTGCAAAGCATGCCAGTTCCATGCAAAGCAAATACACACACCGGCTCAAGCTTTGTAAATGATTCCGCCCTCATGGCCATTTGCCGTGTGGGGTGTGGATATCCTGGGGCCATTCCCCCGGGCCGTTGGCGGGTACCGGTTCCTCTACGTCGCCATCGACAAGTTCACAAAGTGGCCGGAGGTTACCCCTGTGGCGAATATCACAAAGAAATCAGCAGTCGCATTCCTCAAGTCCATTGTGTGCAGATTTGGCATCCCAAACCGCATCATCGCGGACAACGGGACCCAATTCAAAAGCAGACTCTTCCAAGAGTACTGCGAGGACATCGGCATCCAGCTATGCTTTGCGTCCGTGGCACATCCCCGCAACAAAGGATAGGTTGAGAGAGCGAATGCAGAGATCCTCAGGGGACTCAAGACCCGCACCTACAATTGCTTGAAAAAGCATGGTACCAAATGGGTTGATGAGCTTCCATGTGTACTATGGGGCAACCGGACCACACCCAGCCGAGCCACCGGGGAGACTCCATTCTTCCTGGTCTACGGGGCTGAAGCATGCCTTCCCCCCAGAAATTCACCTGGGCTCACCACGGGTCCAAGCTTTTGACGAATCCATGCAGGAGCAGCTACGGCGTGACGACGTGGACTTCGTTGACGAACGAAGATGGCGGGCAGCAATCCGAAACGCACGCTACAACCAGGCGCTCCGGCGCTATCACCAATGGTTCGTGCACAGTAGGGAGCTCCGGGCTGGCGACCTCGTCCTCAGACGGATCCTAAGCCGAGCAGGGCTCCACAAACTTTCCCCCAGCTGGAAAGGGCCCTTCAAGGTCACAGAGGCATGCCGGCCCGGATGTGTTCGCCTCGCCACAGAAGATGGAGCGCCGCTGCCCAACCCATGGAACATAGAGCATCTGCGTAAGTTTTACACCTAGGAAGAGCAGGGAAGTAAACTTTTCCTTTGTAATAAGATAGAGTTAGCGTGCGGCCCAGAGTAGTTGGGGGCCACCCTCGTAAACCCGACCTCTGGCATCCATCGCACCGTCGGCTAACGCGCGGCTTAGAGCGGTAGAGGTCCGACCTCGTAAATCCGGCCTCTGGCATCCATCGCGCAAGGCCATGTACATCAAGATTGCAAAGGAAATAATTTCTCCCAGTTCTGTCTCTGTGTCAACATTTAATTTCACATTCTCATTCTCGAGATTTTACCTTTCTAATCCCCGCGTGGACCTCTACTCTTGTTGCTACAACTAAGATCTGTATTGAGTCGCTGGACTGCCGTACAGATTCGGACCCTCTTGCTGCTGGGAGAGAGGTCCGGACCCCTAAGAACCAGCTCTGGAGAGGGGGTACTTGTTTCCTGGGGTGGTCCGGAGCCCTGTGTAGCTGCTTAGCCGGTTTCGTACCCAAAGCCTACGCACTCCACCACCCTGTAACGAGTGCCCTAGTACCCGGCGCTGGGTAATTAGGGGCCTGGACCTCATTCCAGCTCAAGAGTTGGCTTCCTAAGTCCTACACGGCATGTCCAGCCCTTATCTCAAAGGATCGAGTACAACAAAGTGACCTCACCCACTGCTGCGAAGGGTCTGGGACGATGAAGCCAGGTCCGGAAAGATCGTGCTGTTTCCTGGAGTGGTCCGGAGCCCTGTGTAGCGCCTTAGCCTGGTTCCATACCCTAAGCCTACGCACTCCACCACTCTGTAACAAGCACTGAGCTACCTGGACCTGTGCATCTAGAGCCCCAGACCTGGTACCAGCCTGGGACCGGTCCAGGATGAGTCCCGCGGGCCTGCTACTAAGCTGTAACTTTAAAGTGGTACACAGGTTAAGCCCTGACTGGTGGTAGCCAGCCTCAAACCATTGAGCCTACCTACCAGGGGGTCCTGGCATCCACTTCAAAGGTTTCATGCAGATCAAGGTCCAGTCTCAATGGTAGACAGACTCAAAACAGCTGAGTCCATCTCCCAGGGGGCCCGGAGCATCCGCTTTGTCCTAGACATCATGAATGGATTCTGCATGCGTCAAACAGCTAAGTTGCAGTATCATTACTACCGTATAAGCGAATTTGATTCTTCTCTCTGTAGTTCTGTATGCTACACAGGGAACAAGACGCTTGCTCGCCTTGCAAACTATGCGGCACCTATGCCCAAGGAGGTCCAGAGTATCTTCTATGGCTCAGGTGGCAGACAGGTCCAAACAACTGAACCTATCCGCCAGGGGGCCAGGGCGCCAGGGTGCTGCATACCGCAAATCAGCAACTGACAAACAGCTAAGTTGAAGTTTTCTACTATTTCAAAAATTTCAACTAATACAATGTTTGTTACATAATGCAAAAGATACAACGCCCAGCTCAAGGGTCTGCAGGCTCCCACTTGAAGTAGGCGGCAACGAAGTCGATGACCTCCCGCACGCTATCCCGACCGGCGGCCTCCGTCTCCGCTACAGGGCCATCGACCACGGGCGCCAGCGAGATGGACGGGTCGTTGCTCCGGAGGCAGGTCAGGATGTGCTCCGCCACCATCCGGATCAGCTCGCGACCCTCGGCTTCGAGCTGGCCAGCAAGGACTGGCCCCAGACGCTGGAGCCTATCCGAAGCAGAATTCAGCACTGGGAGGGCGTCAGCTATCGAAGCTGGCGGCTCCGTCACCTGGATTGGGCTCATTCCAAGTGGCACCAGTGCTAGGCTCGCTTCGGTCGCCCAGTCAGCGATCCACTGGGCCTCCACGCGCTGGTCCTCCTGGTGCTTCCGGACCACCTACTGGACCGCCTCTTGCACCCGGGTGTCCAGAGCCGCCTTGGCCACCTCCACCTCGCGGGACCTCTCCTCGAGCTTGCGGGACCTCTCCTCGAGCTCGGTCTTCCTCTTCTCCGACCACTCTTTCAGCTTCTTGAGGAAGTCCCGCTGACGCCCAAGTTCCTTCTCTATGTCGGTGGCGTGGGCCTCCCACTTATAGAGGGACTTCCGGTCCTCTTCCAGCTCCGCCTTGGCAACAGTCAGCTTGCCTGCTCTCTCCTGCAGTTGCTCACGCCATCCCTGCAGAGTCGCTGAGAAGACGTCGAGCTCCTACCTCCGGACCTCGAGACCCTGGCTGCGAGTCTCCAGCTCGGACTGCTGAGCCGCGAGGCGAGTTTCGAGGTCGGACCGCTGAGCCGCGAAGCCAACAACCTCCAAGGCAAAAGTCTCCTCCCGCTGGGCCAGGACCTTCTCCCGGCTCGATACTGCAAGCTCCCGGTTGAACACCTTCAGAAGGTTGGCTCGATAGGCCTCCTGGTCGGCTTTGAGCTTTGACCGGGTTTCCGCAGCACGGGAAGCTTCTGCCTTCGTGTGCGCCTCCAGGCGGGTGTGCCAGTCAGAGAGGCGCTGGCGTTTGCTCTCTAGGGCAGACCACTCCCGCCGAAGGTAGCCTCGGCAGAGGAAGTTGCTTCCACTATCGACCGCCGGACCTGGGTCAACACCTGGGGAAGGGGAGTCGCTTCCTCTTCCGGGAGTTGGAGCTGCATGAGCTGCCTGCCAAAGACCACCTCCAACTCCTCCTCTGCAACAGGATCAGAGCTGGAGGTGGGAGCTTACGCTGCAGCACTCGTCTCCGGTGTCTCCGCCGCCGCTTCGTCGGGTGCGGCAGCGCCCGGCATCGGTGTCTCCGCCGCCGCTGCGTCGGGTGTGGCGGCGCCCAGCACCAGTGCCTCCGCCTCCGCCGCGTCAGGTGCGACTGCGCCCAGCGCCGGCGCCTCTGCCTCCGCCGTGTCAGATGCGGCTATGCCCAGCCCCGGCGCCTCCGCCGTCACTATGTCGGGTGCGGCTGCGCCCAGCACCGGCGCCTCCGCCGTCGCTGCGTCGGGTGCAGCTGCGCCCAGCACCGGCGCCTCCACCGTCGCTGTGTCGGGTGCGGCTGCGCCCAGTACCGGCGCCTCCGCCACCGCCATGTCGGATGCGGCTGCGCCCAGCACCGGCGCCTCCGCCGTCGCTGCGTCGAGTGCGGCCGCGCCCAGCCCCGGCGCCTCCGCCGCCGCTGCGTCTACCGCGCACGTCACAGGCGCCCCCGCCGCTGCAGAGTTAGGTGCTGGTGAGTTTGGTAATGATGCGCCTGTCAGCACAACATCGAGCACCACTGGGCTGGTAGAGGTCACTGTACCTGAGGATCTTGCACCCGCCGTCGCCGCTGCTGTCGCCGCCAAGACCGCGGTCGCTTGGGCACCAGCCGATGAGCCGGCGATGGTAGAAGAACTGCTGGGGTGAGGAGCCTTGGCAACAAAGCGGAGAAGCCTTCAGCAAAAAGCAGAGCACCTGGCATAGGGGAAGAAAGCAGAGTAACACTAACCCAGAAGTGCCGGGTACCCAGCGTCCTCGGAGGCCCGACCTCCGCTCCTGCTACTGCTGCTGCTCCCGCGGCGGTGATGCAGGCGCAACCCGGGGCTGCTCCAGCTGCTGCTGCTCCCGTGGCTGCGGCGCGGGCGCAACTCGGGGCTGAACCTGTTGCTGCTGTTGCCGCTCTAGCGCCCGCTGCAGCTGCTCCTGCGGCTGCTGCTGCTGCTGCTGTTGCTGCCGGTGGGAGGAATCTCTCGGCGGTGATGGTGGCGGCACAGTCGCCCCGGAGGACCCGCGAGGGCCAGTGGCTCGAGAGCTACCCTGACCCGCGCCCTCAGCGGTCCTCTGACGCTTCGTGGCGGGATCCGTGACTGGGGTCCCGTCACCCTTGAGTAGCCTGCGCCGGCCTGCATCCCCGACGATGCACCGGAGCTGCTCTGTACCTGGCTGGAACCGGTTGTGGCGGCGCTACTGGCCACGGCCTGCTTCCCCTTCGTGGTGGCACCGGACCCCGCGGTGCTCAGTGTAACTTGATCTCCGGATGCGCCAGGGATCCGGAGCCCACGGTTCAGATCACCTCCGGTCTGACGTGGGGCCAGCCCCCCGTCGTCAAGAGTTGGCAGGGTAGCCAGCACCGCCACCCTCGTGGAGTCCTCGCAGAGGGGAACTATACCCTGAGGAAGGATCAGGTTCTCCGGGATGAAGGCGTCTCCCGTCACATTCCGCACCAGGACCTCCAAGGCTTCCTGGGTCAGGTAGCTCCCCTCTCCGCGGTGGGTCCTGCTGCAGTCGTTGAGGCCGGTGAAGCTCCAAGCAGGGCGCGGCCGCTGCTTCATTGGAGCGATCCGGCGCTTCAGGAAATCTCCAAGCACGTTCCACGAGGTAAGGCTGCTCTCCGCCAGCGACCTGATCTTGCCCAGCACGGAGTCGAATTCCGGCTGCAAGGATGGCTTGGCCCTCCAGGATCCACGGTCGGTGGTAGGTCCCTCGGTCGGCAGGGCGAGGCGCTCGTTGGCTTCGGTGGTGGCGATCACCCAATCCCTGCGCCACTCCTCCCACTTCCCGCCAGTGAGGCCAAGAATGTAAGGAGTCAGTAGGTCACTCCTTATCTGGAAGTAGTACCCCCCCACTTTGTCCTTGCTCCTTCCGGACCTCACCAGAATGAAGAAGTAGCGGAAGAGGATGACGCAGGGCCGCACTCCCACGAACATCTCGCACAAATGCACGAAGATGGACGTCAGGAGAAGGGAGTGGGGCGTCAGGTGCTGAAGTTGGAGGCCGAAGTCTTCCAGCAGCAACAGCAGGAACGAAGAAATCGGCAGTCCCACGCCGGTGGAGATGTGCGAGGTGAATAGCACAAACTCCCCGGCGCGGAGGTTGCTAAGGGGAACCGAGCCTACTCGGACCCCCCAGCCGGTCTCCTGTGCACTCCACCCGAGCAGGCGGCGCACCGTGTTCAACTCTTCCTCGGTCTGGAAGCGGCGGGGATGAACAAGGGATGCCATCTCTCGGTGGAGGTGAGGGGCAACCTGCGTGGGGGAACAAGGGGCAAGAAAAGCTCAAAGGCAAAGGGGCACAAAGGTTTCAAGGAAGAAGGCGAATGCGGGAAAGTAACCGCGGTATGCGGTTTGCCCCATTATAAAGCCTGACTCAACCGGCGCGCCCCGGAACCGTCGCCGGAACCAAAGCGACGCCCACACCTGGTGTTAACCGCCCAGTCCATGACATGGGGGCCCAGGCCCACATGTCGGGGTGAGCGGGTAACCAACAAAGGTGTGAAAAGACGGGATCTGAACCATCACCCGTGCGCGAAGCAAGGCGGAAGCTGAGCTGACGTGCGCATAATAAGCGCTGGCGTGGCCAAGTTTTTCGGGAACTGCGCCGATAATAAATATCCCGTTTATTCCGGTCGCAACAATGTCGAGCGTCGCGCGCGTGACGAGGTGAACCACTGTATGTGGGGACCATGAGTCAGTAAGCCGTTGCGATGCGATGAGGCAGCAAACAACCCGATAGATGGTCAAAGCCGGTCAAGTCCCCTGCAGTAGGGAGCTTCAAGCTATGCAGAGCCAAGTCGCAGTAGTGGCCCCACCTGCGGGTTCGTACCTCCCCCGAGGTGGGCCCGGGGCCACTGTAGCTGGGATACCCACTCCTACTGCAGCAAGGCAGGACCCGCATAGTTATCCGTAACTACGCGCAAAGGACGGAGTAGCCAGGCCCACGGGCCAGGCTCCTTCCTCACCAGGCCAATGGCCCCGGACCTGTTCTCCGCCTGGGGATAGGTCCGGAGACGCCACGTGCCCCTAAGGAAGGGAAGCTCCATGTCAACAGCCGAGGCCTCGGGCCCCCCATAGGGGTCCGGGACCTCCTGCGTCCATCCGGACCTCCCATACAGCGTGGGGGTCCGGAGCCGCCATGTGTCCCGGAGGCACGGGTTCGAGCGCGAGCCTTCCACTGGAAGACTCGCCCACCCACTGCATTTAATGCAGATGGTTGAGGCGTGCTCTGCCGCCGCGGCACGCGGGACAGCCTTTGTCAGGCCTCACTGTGCACCGCGTATTACCAAGGTACACAGTGTAGCCGCCTGCGCCGTACCCACGCAGAGCCCGTCTGCAGCATTAAATGGATACGACGGCACGACACTTTTCCATCATGCCGCCTACGCCGCAAGCTACACAGCCCGTTCAGCTACGTGGTAGGCGACGCCACTAGCTACGTCCGGCACCGTCCCGACAAGACAGCGCCTGGAAATGATGAACGAGGGACTCCAGGAGCAGGCAAGGGAATCCAGGAGAGAGATCTCCTTTGCCTGCGATGCCATAATGTATGAACAGTACGTTATTTTTACTACATCATTGGGCCCACCTGTCGGGGACCCAACAGCCATGTACGCGCCTCCCTTGAGATATAAAAGGGAGGCGCTCGCTGTGCACTACGAGCTCACGAGATCACACACACAGGCTCGAACGGACACACAACACATAAGCTCTCTCGAACTCTCTTGAGGGAAGGCAATACAACACATAGTGGACGTAGGGTATTACGCTCCGGCGGCCCGAACCACTCTAAATCTTGCTATGTTCATTGTGTTCTTGAGTGAGATCGAACTAGGACTAGCTAACTCCCGAGTACACACCCTCTGGGCTAGGGCGGGTGCCTTTCGCCACCCGGCTGTGGTTTGCAGCACCACGACACATCTGATAGTGAAGCTGGCCATGCAGACGCTGGGGGAGCGACCGAAGGTGAGGGAGGAGGTGACCGAAGTCCCAGTCCGGCAGAGGATACAGGGCTGGCCACCCGAAGGCTCCATGCAGAACTGCACGAAAGCGCAAGGCCTCTTCCCAGCCCGGTGAAACAAGAAAAGTCTTAATTTTTGTTGTGTTGCAACATAATCGACTACTTTGAGAATTTCACCGAGTTGCTTTCCATTGCTTTCTTCTTTTTCTTTTAGCCCGGCGAGCAAGGCACCGAAATTGCTGGTTGTTGGGTATTTTAACGATGTGAATAAATCCTCAAGCACACGGATACCATTGTAGCTTTCACCCTTGAGTATTCAAGGGTATCATTTCCACAGGGAATGTGTGTGCACTAACTCCTGACTTAGTCGGTCCAAGGATACACCAATATTAAGTGGCAAGGCTAGAGAGGATTCCTGTGGTAGCACTAAGGATGAGTTAAGGATGAGTTCGGATCATGAGGAGATTGAGTATTTTTCAACTCAACCCCTCCTTAGGATGAAAGCCTTGCATGGAGGCAAAGCAATCCATCCTAAGCTTCCAATAGAAGTTCATTTGAAGTGAAGGGTGAGCATAATTTCTATTGGGCATCAATCGAAATCAAGGATCAAGATGTGAGTTTTGAATCACTTGATTTGATTGGGATCGATTGGTAATCGAGGATGTGAATTTCTTTTTTTTCACTCGATTTGATAGGTATGGCCCTATGACCCCTTGACCAAAAAGGTGAGTCCTATGGACATATAATACGGTGGTCAAGGTCAAGGCATAGTCTTTGGTGGAAACACCTCGGAGGTTGCCTTGACACAGGAGTATGATGGGCTTCATATGGTACCTCTTCCAGGGAGTTGTGGTTGAGATAGACGAGTCATAAAAAATGACCCATTTCCTTCCAACCACTCCTTCCTCAACTTACGAAGAATGCACCATAAACGAATCTGGGAGGGTAGGATTTGCATGAAGTACTTTTCCCCCAAGATTCTAGCTGTTCAGGAGAGGTTTCTTTCAGCAGAATTTTAGGCATATTCGAGATGAAAGCTCGAATTCTGCTGATGAAAGCTCGAATTCTGCTGATGGAAGCCCTCAGTTGCTCACTCTCCTTCTCTCGTAGGTGATGGTAGGATGCTCACAGCTTGGCATTGAGAAGGAGCTTTCATGAACTAGCTCTATGACTGAGGGATGAATCTCATAGCCGAATGCGGAACTAGGTCCAGATAGGATGGCTCTAGAGACTCACCCCAATGGATCGAAAGGTATGGACAAGGAAAACCTTTCGAGGGTAGCAGGGTGGAGGTAGAGATTGAGAAAGAAAAAAGATACGATGATGGAAAGGGTAGAAGGGGTGAAGGTAGAGATAAAGAAAAGCAAAAAAGGTACAAAGATGAAGTGGGTAGTAGGGGTCAAGGTAGAGGTAAGGAAAAGCAAAGCATAAGATTTTTTTGAAAAGGAAAATAAAAAGATACGAGGACCAACTAGGTCCGAAGTTAGAACATCAACCGTTCCCCGGCAACGGCGCCAGAAAGCTTGTTGGGTATTTTAACGATGCGAATAAATCCGCAAGCGCACGAATACCGTCGTAACTTTCACCCGTGAGTATTCAAGGGTATCATTTCCACAAGGAATGTGTGTGCACTAACTCCTAATTTAGTTGGTCCAAGGACACACCAAGGTTAATTGGCAAGGGTGGAGAGGATTCCTGTGGTAGCACTAAGGGTGAGTTAAAGGTCGATCTCTCGGGTAAGAATACTCGCTTCGGGCACCGGCTTACCCCTGAAATGGTTAGGAGACTCAATGTGGAGCATTACGAAGGACTGATAGGGCTGTCACCACCTGCAGCCTACCTCACATACCGTGAGATATAAGACAAACGAAGGTAACCCTTAGACTAGACATCATGTCTATGCTACTAGTTACTACCATAGTCTAACTATGTTTGAGCTCCTATAGCAAACTATAGCACTCTGTATAAATACAGAGCGACAAACCCGCGAGCAAGAGAACTGATCTCACTCAAGTAATAGTACTATGCAATACAAGAATCATAAATACTAACTTACTCATACTAGAGGAAACCAGCATCCGTAGAGGTACAAGACCAGAGAAGACTACCGACAGGCCCGGCGCTTCCCTGAACTACTTGTTGACGGCCATTATATGCTCATTTTGGCCGCCAACCATTGCCATTAATGAGGGAACTTGAAGAAGTTTTGATATAAAGTTCTATTTAAACTATTGAGTTCCACGAGTTTTGTGTCCCACCATGTTTTGCAAGGAATATAGGTGAAATAGTGCACAAATACCATTATTGGTGAAGTAGCAGTTGAGGCCATACAAATGAATGTTCATTTAGACGTCTCGGTACAAATGGCACTTGGATATGGTACAAAATTTCCTCAAATCACATATTTGATAGCACCATGTCGAAGAGCTCGTCGAGATGATCAAAATGGACACTTGGATCACCCAATTCGGAGTCCGGATGGGAAAATTACGCCTCTGGGAAAATCACCGACGCGGCCCTGTTAGACCGGCCGGCTTGGCACCTCCACAAATGACCCTTCACTCTTCATCATAGCCTTGGGGACTCACCAATGGACTCCTAAACACTTGGAGGCAATCCAAAAGTGAAACAAAGACCGAAAGGCCTCATATGCCCCTCCAATGGGCTCCCGAAACGCCGTTCGATGTTGGGCTGATCATCCAAGGATTAAATCTGCACCTACATGCAAAGAAACAACAAAGAAACCAATGCCAACCATTGGATAAAGCTTAAGACAAGTGGAGGGATGGATGAGCTTGTCACAAGGATCAAAAGGCCCACCTTTTGCATGGATAACGTCCAACCAATGTGAAACCGCCTTGGAAGAGCAACACCACACTGTCCATCACACATTGGCAGTTGATCCGACATCTGGGGAGAAAATCCCAGGCCGGCCGGCCTCACCTAGGCCGGCCGGCCTCACTTTTCGGCCGATCGGACCGAATCAAGCTAGCGATTACTCCAACCGACTTTGCAAGGAGGAATATTGGGCGTTCGATCAAAAGTCGGTGGATCAAGAGGTCGGCCGGCCTGACATTTTCATGCCACGTGTTCGTCCTTCGCATGGAAGCTAAGCAACTGAAGTACCTGCGTACAAGCCACGCATTGGCTCAAGTACCGACCTACAAAGCACTATAAATAGCAGCCCTCACCTCACTTCCAAAAAACAAAGAATTGAAGCAAGTCTCAGGAGAAGCGTAGCACTCCACATATCTTAGAAAATAGGGAGAGAGGCGAGGTGAGAGTCCGGAGAGGAGCCGGAGTGTCGGCCCCTCTCCAACTTTGTGCCTCCGAGGAATGAAGCTCTGGTTCGAGTAATTTCCTCTTCTTTCGTTAGTAATATTGCTTTCTCTCCTTTACTTTATTAGTACTTGAATACTTGGTCTCTCTAATTGTGGGATCCCTTGTTTGCATGGGTAGCAAGTTCCATCCATTTGGGGTTTCTTTTTGCCTTAACGTGAGGCAGAAGTCAGTGACCTGGTAGTGTAGGCACGATGCCTAGGCTTGATAGTTACCTTGGGTTGTGTTCCACCCCACGGAACCGCAGTGGTAGGTGACAGGTGGTGACAGCCCTGTCCGTCCTTCGTAGTCCACCACGTTCGGATGTTTTCATAACAGTAGTTGCAAGTTGCCATTGGACTCCCCTCTCATCCCTTTCTGAAGTCCTTCCTCTTCCAACCGCCGAAGCAACTAGAGTACAAGTTAAGTAATCTTGATAGGAGTAGTTAGCAAGACGACATTAGACCACCTCTACCTATCTTATCTGGACCTCTTCACTCCCATCATATCCCATGGATAAACAAGAGTCACTACTAGTACACTTCTCATTCCTCGAGGATTCGATACCCTAGAATACTCCAAGGTGAAAGCTACATCGGTATCCGTACGCTTGCGGATTTATGTTGTGAGGCTAAGGACGGCCAACACTACTCCTCACCCTCCTACTCTAAGCGCTAGCCTAGGCAGGACCTTGGCTTTGGAATGGAGCACTACATCTTCAAATGGTGGAGGAAGAGGTCTCTTGGATGGTGTGTTGAGAATGGAGAGGGGGGGGGGGGCTTTTATAGTGTTGGAGGTCGGTTCCCGCCACATGCACATATGGAAGGTGATCGGGCAGAGTAGGTGCTACTCCATGTTGAAATGCACCTGGACGAGAGGCAGTCTAGGTGCGGCCAACCCTTGTGGTCGGCTGGCCCCACACGGTGGCCCCCCGTCCCTATCTTCTTCTGTGACGCTGACATGTGGCCTCTAATCTTATCCACGGGGTGCATTTGCCTTGGCCCGCCTGTTTCCTCTGATTTGTGGGCCCTCCTTATAAGTGACACACCAGGATTGCGATCTTCTGTACATTTCTTTGCGTGTTCACTTGTGTTTTCCCCAAAATGCAGCTATGGGTCCCTGCAGGTCACAAATCACTAAAACTTGTGGAATTAATTAGTCATAAGCCACATAACTAAGTTTGGTGATTATTTATCGTGAAAACTAGCAGGAGTTGATGATTAATTTTATGGCTTAAGGACCGTCAACAACACCCCCACACTTAGCCCTTTGTTCGTCCTCGAATAAAGGTTGAAGGACTAAGGTGGATGCAACTCCTCTGAATGTAACCTACATACAAGTTATTCCAAGATCCATCTGAAACTTGTGAATTTTTTAGTGTCTACCATGCGATCTTGGTTAATTGAAAAACGAAACGATTTAGATTTCAGGTTCCTAGCTCTTTCTGCTCAGCAACTTTAATATTTTGATTTTTGAAAACAAAAGAATAGCTTTGCTCCTCAAATTATTCTCTCAAGTACCTCTTTTTGTTTTATTTCCTTACCAAGGCAAGGATGTTGCCTTCTTCTCTTTACCAGGTTAATCAAGCTTATCTGGAGCTCTGGGTAGGAAAAGAAAGGCATGTTTGCTTTGCTTGTATTATTAAGTCAAAACCAAGATCCAAGCAGGAACATGTCATACAACCTGATCAAGAGGTGCAAGTGTGTGGAATATTTTTTTGTGGATAATGTGCTATTTTTGGACATGTGCTATCTTTTCTCTCCTTCTTTTTTTTGACATGCCTTGTGGGCATGTGGCATACCTTCTTTGGGTATGCATATTTTACACATATTTTTTTGACATGCTCCTTCAAGCATGTGACATACCTTCTTTGGGTATGCATCTTTTGTTTATTTTTTCATAGCCCATGTCTTTGATGGAGACTTTGGAGAAAGAGGTCATGGAGCATTGAGTTTTATTTTGTGGATATGTGGATGGAAATACATTGCTATCTTCCAGTGTAGAAGTATAGCATGATTGTGTACGTGCTCTTGATCATGAGAGTATGACAAGGTCTAAGAATTTGACAAAACTCAAAGCAAAGTCAAACTGCATGTGAAGGTTTAATCATGAAGATCTATCTTTGGCTTTGGTAGGAATTTAAATTAAATTGAGGAGACAAGCTATTTTATTTTATTTTATTTTTAGATTATGCAAAAGAAAACAAGTGCCTTTCATGGAAGAGCACGGTTCCTTTAAACTAAATCATATCACATTAATCAATTGCTTAGAGAGCATGGGGTCCCTAAATGAATTTTTATTTCACAAGATTCAAGGAAACAAGGAATAAAGAGTATGCAAGGCTATTCATGAAAACACATGGAGTGCATAAGGTGATTGCCAAGTGTCATGGTGGTCAAACCCATAGCCGGGTGGCGTAATGCACCCGCCTAAGCCCAGAGGGTGAGTACTCAGGGGTTAGCTAGGATTAGCCCAATCTCAGAGGAAGAACACGATGAACGCAACAAGTTTAGAGTGGCTCGGGCCGCCGGAGCGTAATACCCTACGTCCACTGTGTGTTGTATTTCTTGCGCTCTCAAGAGGTTGAGAGTCTTGGCGTGTCTAGTGCTGAGTCTCTAGAGAGTCTATGGTGTGCAGCGAGCGCCCCCCTTTTATATCACAAGGGAGGCGCGTACATGGCCATTGGGTCCCCGACAGGTGGGCCCAACGATGTAGTATAAAACGACATACTGTTCAGACATTATGGCGTTGCAGGCGAAGATCTCATTCCTGGATTTCCTTGCTCTGCCCATGGGAATCCTCCGTCCAGCATATCCATGCCCTGTCTTGTTGAAATGGCGCCAGGGTGTAGCTTGCGGCGTTGCCTGCAGCGTAGCCGAACGGGCCGTGTAGCTTGTGGCGTAGGCAGTATGATGAAAAGGTGCCGTGTCGTTGTATCCATTTAATGCGGCAGACGGGCTCTGCGCGGATGCGGCGCATGCGGCTGCTCTGTATACCTCGGTAATATGCGGTCTACAGTGAGGCCTGACAAAGGCTGCCCCGCGTGCCGCGGCGGCAGAGCACGCCTCAACCACCCGCATTGAATGAAGTGAGTGGGCGAGTCTTCCAGTGGAAGACTCACGCCCGCGCCTGCGCCTGCGGGACACGTGGCGTCCCCGGACCCCGCCCCGGCGGTATGTTGGTTCAACGCGCGTGGGAGGTCCGGACGGACGCGGGGAGGTCCCGGACCCCTATGGGGGGTCCGAGCCCTCGGCTGTTGGCTCAGAGCTTGCCCTCCTCAGGGACACGTGGCGTCACCGGACCCATCCCAGAGCGGGGAGCGGGTTTGGGGCCGTTGGCCCGGTGAGGTAAGAGCCTGACCCGTGGGGCTCGGCTGCTCCACCCCTTATGGTGTAGTTACGGATGACTACGCGAGTCCTGCCTTGCTGCAATAGGAGTGGGTATCCCTGCTACAGGGTACCGACAGTGGCCCCCGGGCCCATCTCGGGAGAGGTGACGAACCCGCAGGTGGGGCCACTACTGTGATTTGGTTCTGCGTAACTTGAAGCCTCTAGCGTTAGACTATGCATACTGCAGGAGTCTTGTCCGGCTTTGACCATCCATCGAGTTTTTCGCTGCCTCATCACATCGCAACGGCTTACTGACTCGTGGTCCCCACATACAGTGGTACACCTAGTCACGCGAGCGACGCTCGGCATTGTTGCGGCCGGAGTAAACGGGATATTTACCACCAGTGCAGTTCCCAAAAAGCATTTTCACACCTCATGCTAGCACTTTATGCGCGCACGTCAGCTCAGCTTCCGCCTCGCTTCGCGTGCGGGCGACGGTTCAGATCCAGCCTTTTCACACCTTTGTTTGTTACCCGCCCTCCCTGACAGGCGAGCCTGGGCCCCCTTGTCATGTACTGGGCGGTTAACACCAGGCGTGAGCGTCGCTTGGGTTCCAGCGATGGTTCCGGGGCGTGCTGGTTGGGTCAGGCTTCATAAAGGGACGAACCGCATACCGCGGTTACTTTTCCGCATTCGCCTTCTTCCTGCCAAACCTTTGTGCCCCTTTGCCTTCGATCCTCCTCGCCCCTTGCTCTTCTGCACAGATTGTTCCTCACCTCCTTAGCAAGATGGCGTCCCTCATTCGCCCTCGTCGTTTCCAGACCGAGGAGGAGCGGAACACGGTGCGCCGCCTGGTTGGGTGGAGTCCACAATAGACTGCCTGGGGGATTCGAGCAGGCTCAGTTCCCCTCAGCGATCTGCGCGCCGGGGAATTTGTGCCGTTCATTTCGCACATTTCCACCTGCCGGGGGCTACCAATCTCTTCGTTCTTCCTGCTGCTGCTGGAAGATTTCGGCCTCCAGCTCCAGTATCTCTCGCCCCACTCCATCCTCCTGACGTCAATCTTCGTCCACTTGTGCTAGATGTTCGTGGGGGTGCGGCCCTGTGTCATCCTCTTCCGCCACTTCTTCATCCTGGTGAAGTCCGGGAAGGGCAAGGATGAAGTGGGGGCGTACTACTTCCAGACGAGGAGTGACTTGCGGACGCCCTACATCCCCGGGCTTACTGGCGGGAAGTGGGAGGATTGGTGCAAGGAGTGGGTAATCGCCACTACCGAAGCCAACGAGCGCCTCGTCATGCCGACTGGGGGACCCGCCTCTGACCGCCAATCCTGGAGGGCCAAGCCGTCCCTGCCGTCGGAGTTCGACTCCGTGCTGAGCAAGATCAGGGCGCTGGTGGAGGGCGGCCTCACCTCCCTGCATGTCCTCGGGGACTTCTTGAAGCGCCGGATCGCCCCTCTGAAGCAGCGGCCGCGTCCTGCCTGGAACTTCACCGGGCCCCAA
Source organism: Panicum virgatum (assembly GCF_016808335.1). NCBI lineage: Eukaryota > Viridiplantae > Streptophyta > Magnoliopsida > Poales > Poaceae > Panicum > Panicum virgatum. The sequence goes on along the minus strand of NC_053149.1, from coordinate 31,752,309 downwards.
GACTGCAGCAGGACCCACCGCAGGGAGGACAGTGATCTGACCCAGGAAGCCCTGGAGGTCCTGGTGCGGGCGGTGACGGGGAAGATCTTCATCCCGGAGCACCTGATCCTTCCTCAGGGTGTCGTTCCTCTCTGTGAGGACTCACGCCTGAGGACTGCGGTGTTGGCCACCCTGCTGACCCTCAACGACGGTGGGTTAGCAGCGCGGCAAACTGGAGGCAACCCAGACTATGGGATCCGGATCCCTGGTGCGTCCGGGGAACAGGCCGTGCCGAGCGCCGCGGGTGTTGGCGCTCCTTAAGTATCCATTTTATCCCCTGTTTAACTTTGATAATGGCATGAATTTAATATCAGAATCACTAACCATCCTAACCTCGGCCCAATTATTGGTCGTTTTCGCGTTTGCACATATATTTTGGAGGTACTTCGTTTTTGCAGGTTTTTGACCGATTTTGGAGCATGAAATGGTGAGGCCCACGATCACGCGATGACACGAAGAAAGACAAAGGCCAAAGCCCAAACAAAGGATCGAAGGCCATGATGATTAGAGGCCCATTCATGCACATCCACCCTACAATGAAGCCCAAAAGACAAAGCCCACAAGATAAGATCGAGATACTTTAGGGCTAAGCAAAGCAAAGAGATATTTAAGGAAGGATTTTCCATCCTATCCTTCTCCTCGAAGAAATCTCGAAGATAACGACGTCTAAAGGGGTGCAATCGTGAAAGACATAAACTCTAGAAGACTCCAGGAGACTTGGGGAGAAAGTTGAGCACAAGCCGCAGAAGGAAAGTCCCAGGCCGGCCGGCCTAGGCTCATTGGGCCAGCCGGCCCAGACCTTTTTTAGGTCGGTTCGACCTCCCCTTTGACCGAGAGTTCCCTGAGCCTATTTAAAGACCCCTCCCCAAGGTTCACGAAGAGATCAATTCGGGAGACGACGCCAAGGAGCAGAGAAGATAGAGGGACACCTCTCGGAGAGCCGAGGGTCGTGCTAGTTGTCTAGGGTTCGCCCTAGCCGACGTGGGAACCTTGCAAGGAAGACCACGTCGGAGTTCTGGAGCTAGGATCATCAAGATCAAGGTAGGGCCCCGGTTGTGATCTTGTGATGTACTATCATTCATGGTGAAGTTATTTGTGTTTCCGAATGTTTAACGACCATGTTCTCCTCTTTCGATTTCATTCTTTTCTTTAGGTTCGCTTCATCCTAGATCTATTATCGAGATAGATCACTTAGCATGATCTTGTAGTCATGGTGGCTAGAGGTTCATGGCGGAACTACCAAAGCGGGTTCGACTTGATTCAGGGTATCTGGTTGAAAGGGGTGGCGTCGTGACAGGCCGTTGCCACTTAGTAGGTTGGGTATCGAGGGATTGGATTGGAGATTTTGGGTTTAAAGAGGCTTTTCATTGAGATTCACATCTATCTTACTTCACTTTATCTAGCTGGAACTACAACATATGCATGATCTAGGTGATCTAGATTGGTTATCTCTAACTTTCTCTTGCTACCTTCGGCGTTTGTCGTGTTTTTAGTAGATTAGATTTGTTTTCACCATCTCACACAAAGGAATCTCTATGCTAGTAGATTGTTTCTTGTCTCTTTGGTTCCGTGGATTGATAAACCTTGGGGAAATACTCTAAGGGAAAAGCTACACGAAACCGTGCGCTTGCGGTATATAAATCGGGGGCACTAAGGAGCGTCAACAAGCTTTTCTGGTGCCGTTGCCGGGGAATCATTGATTTAAGATCCAATCTTACTTGCATTCGTAAATATTTCTTTTTCTTGATTTTTCTTTTTGACTTCTTTTTAGATCTCTTATTTTTCTGATCTAACTAAAAAAACGGATCTATTCCACGAAAATCAATCTAATCTAGAGTTTTCTTTATTTTTGCTTTATTTTTCTTTTATGTTTTAGATCTTGTACATTCATCTTTTAGATCTTGTATATATTTTTCTTTTTCACTAACCCCTAACAGGAGATGGACGGAAGCCTCTCCAACAAACCCGAAAATTTTGTGGATGATCCAGAAAAAATTTACAGGCAAAGGAGACGTGAAGCACGATCAAAGAAGCCAGAACTAGTAGATCCAAAAGTTGAAGCCGACGGTTCATCGTCTTCACCTCAAGCAACTCCACCAACAAGTCCAAAGGAGGCGTCACTTCACCAAGGGATGGCGCTACCGGAGCCGGAGCGTACGATCGGAGAGCTATGCACTCCGGGCGTTCGGGACTTGCCGATCCAAAATCTCGACAACATCGGAGTTCCGTTCGAGATCAAGACTTCAATCATAAGGATGGTGCAAAGCTCGCCCTTCACTGGAAAAGAAGACGCTAATCTACATCTTCAAGCGTTCCTCCAACTATGCCGCACCTTCGACATGCAAGGGATGACTCAAGATCAAATAAGAGCGAGGCTCTTTCCGTTCTCTCTACTTGGGAGAGCGCTGCAATGGTTTCATTCTCTACCACCGCACACGGTGCAAAATTGGGAGTCCTAGATGAAAGAGTTCATGACGGAGTTCTACTCGCCGGGCAAGACCCAGATTCTGCGCAACAAGATTGCAACATTCGCGCAAGCCCTGACGGAGACTATTGCGGAAGCCTATGAGCGCTTCAACGACTACATCCGCGCCGTACCTCATCACAAGTTCTCAAGGGAGGATGTGGTCCAGAAGTTCTATCAAGGCCTCACTACTGCATCAAGGGGGATCATTGACGCATCGGCCGGAGGTTCTATCATTGAGCTCACGCCTACTCAAGTTTTCAAGCTATTCAAGAAGGTGGCGGACAATGATGCATGGGCATCATCGGGGCGCCTACAACCACGCCAAGCCGTGGGCGCCGCGAAGAGTGTATTACAAGTGGAACGCGAAGAAGTGCTAGAATGGAAGATCGACTCACTCATAAGAAGGTTGGAGAAGGTGGAAGTGGAAAAGAGAGAAGCCCAAGCTATTGATTTGAAGGCGGCCGAAGCAAGGTCTACATGTGAAGAATGTGGAGAGTACGACCATGTACAAAAGAATTGCCCGGAGGAAGCCAAGATGCTCGACTACATGAAGAAGGGAGAATGGATTCTGCCAACCAACTTCCGCTACGGGCAAGATAGACCCCAATTTAATGCAAGCTCTTCCATTCAAAACTCGGTGCCTCTTAGTATACAATTGAAGGAGTTCATGGAGGAGCAAGGCAAGATCAACAAGGACACCATCACCAAGTTCAAGGCTATGGACAAGATTTTGGAGAACATTGATGGCAAGGTGACGGAGGTCGGGAGCTCTAACCTTCAAGTGCTCAGCATGATGAAGATGCTAGAAACACAAGTAGCCCAACTCGTCGGACGCCTATCTAGCAACGAAGGAAAATTGCCTGGGCAACCTCAAAGTCCGGAGACGGCAAAGGCAATTCAAACTCGCTCGGGAAAGGAGACCGAAGAACACGAACATGCGGCGGGAGCAAGGAAGCCTATGCCAAGAGTTGAAGTGGAGACCATCATCAAGGAGAAGGCACCTACTCCTATGCCAGAGATAGTCACCGAAGAGCCGGAGTTTGAGCTAGATGATATAGACACCAAGATTCTACCGCCAAGGCCACGATACCGCAAAGGTAAACATGAAGATGAGCAGTTCAACAAATTTGTTGACATGGTACGCAGGTTGAGCATCAATATGCCGCTCTTGGACGCTCTACAAGTTCCGATGTATTCTCGCTACTTCAAAGACATCATGGGAAACAAGCGCGAGATACCGCCAAGCACTGTCAAGCTAACCGAGGAATGTAGTGCGGCAATCGCTAATGAAGCTCCTGAAAAGAAGAGGGACCCCAGATGTCCTACCATCCCGTGTTCCATTGGGTCTCTTATGTTCGAAAGAGCACTTTGTGATCTCGGTGCAACTGTGAGCGTCATGCCAAAGAATGTGTTCGAGAAGCTACGCTTACTGGAGCTGGAGCCCACCGCCATGTGCCTAGAGTTAGCGGACAATTCCGTTCGCTATCCTTTGGGAATCGCCGAAGACGTGCCCATGAAGATTGGAGAACACTTAGTCCCCGTTGACTTTGTGATTCTCGATATGGGAGAAGGGAGCAAGGCGCCTCTCATAGTTGGGAGGCCTTTCCTCAAGACCGCAAGGGCAAACATCGACGTTGGCAAGGGGGAGATAAAGTTCGACATCAATGGCACCACAAGCGAATTCAAGTTTCGTCCACGCCTCGAGGTATGCAACATGATCAATGTCAAATATGTCCCACCTCACCGCCATGTCACAGAGGAGAAGCCAAAGAAAGAAGAGGAGCCGAACAAGAAGGAAGCGAAGAAGGAGATAGAAGTCGTCGCGTCCATCGCGACAAAGAAGATCGTTGCACCCGTCAATAAGAAAGCTAAAAGCCCGCCTGTGAAGACCAAAAAGACGACTAACGTAGAAGACAAACCCGCACCAAGGATTGTGCAGAAGTGGGTACCCAAGACTGCAGCGCCATCACCGAGCGTTGGTCCGAAGTGAAGAAGAAGAAAGTCTAGCTATAGACTATAAACGAAGCGCTTTGCGGGAGGCAACCCATTCGTCGAGTCAATAATAAAGCTGCCGAGAGTTCAACCCGTTCGTCGAGTCAAGAATAAAGCTGCCGGGAGTTCAACCCATTCGTCGATTCAAGAATAAGCTGCTGGGAGGACAACCCGCGAAAGGTTTAGGTAAGTGAGTCGAGAATTTTGCTACGCAAGAACATGATATACTTTTGAACAATTGGGAGTTCGGTCAAACAATTCGATTTGGATTTTATTCGCTCAGTCATTTCGATGTTGTTTCTTATTTTAAACCAATGACATGAGCCATCCTATGATTTATTTGCTTCTTCTTGAGAAAGCCACATCCAAAATTCCATACCTATTTTTGGCGACCGTCCTGTCCATGACGGCCGGACCAAGTTGAGATAAAACACACGAGTAGAGCCGCGCTATGTTTATATCATTTGAATTCTTGATGCATAGGTTCGTGCAAACATAGAGAGAATTTTCAGTTTCATCACCATAGGATTAGAATTTTCCTAACTTTATTATTCTCTTTTTCAAAAATCTCTCTCTCATTTTTCAAAAATTAGAACCTAAACCAAATACCCACGGTTGAATTCGAGATTGTTCACTATCAATTCATGAAAGTGAACGGTTCCGATGCAACCAAAATTAATGTAGTCGGGAAATATTTTCGACTTACAAATGAAAAGATGTTTCAATTCCCCTCTAATTATTCATTTGAACTCATTGCATGCTTTGAGTCAATTCTAAAATTTCGGAGTTAGAGGAGGATTAAACATCTAAGCATCATTTGGAAAGGGTTTATGTGCTTGATTAACATCCATTGATCAAAGTGAGTTCATGGGAAAGAGTAGTGCTCTCTACCTACCACCACATGCAAATAATTCAAAGGAGGGAGCAACCATGCATGGGAAGGACAAGTGATTTTCGGCAAAGATGGCACCATGTGATGAATGATTAAGCATGGGATAAGGTGAATGACACAAAGTGGAGAAATAATGTTGCAAGTGGACATCAAAGGCAAAGAAGGAGTGGTTCACATGATTTGGGCGGTGCAAAGCATACAAGATGTACTGGACAGAAACAAATAATTGCACCAGGAAGCCACCAGAGAAAATTGAAGTGGAGAGGAGCCAGAAATGCCCTAGGCCGGCCGGCCTGGCCCCTATTTAAGCCCTCTGGTGCTCCCCTTTGGCAGGTATACTCCTCACTCATTTCCTTGTTTATGTTCTTCAAGTTCTTTACCCAGAAACATCAGTTAAAGCCCTGAAAAATTCGTCCACCAAAATCTACTCCAAAAATATCAGAAAATTCACCACAATTCCCAGTTTGTTCCACTCTTCGATATATTGTTCTCCCGCCGGCAAGAAAACCCCGGTGTGTTTGTTTTTGAGTGTGTGCAGCAAGGAGTCACCATGAGTGGCCTCATGAAGTTCATCAACGGGAGGAGAAGGACGCGTTCATCAACATCCGACGCATCGGCAAGTTCTTCGCGGAGGCACTCGGTCTCTGAGTCTCCGCGGAGCATGGAGGAAGACAACCCCGCACCGAGGAGCGACATGCTGCTCCTTGGTGGGATGAGAGACCCGAGAAGCTCATCCATGAGATTCACCGAAGGGATGCCACCTCCTCCACGACGTTCGACAAGGTCATCCGCACCACCGCCATACAAGCCCAAGAATTCAGAATATGTGTTTATTATCTTGTCGAAGGAAGAAGAAGAAAGACTCAAGTTCATGAAGGGAAGACTACGAGCAAATTATGATTTTGATGATGAAGCATTGGTGAAGCTGGGATTTCATCATGACATCTATGAGCTATTGGAGAACATCGGTTGGAAGTTATTTTCCGACGGTGTCACGGTTGATATGCAAGAAGAAGTGGCTCTTGAGATGTTCATGACATTAGAAAAATCAACGGAAGTGGTGGATGATGAAGAAGTTCCATGTCTGAAATTTAGGCTCAAGAATGAAGAGAAAGTAATCACCTATGGTGAAATAGGAAGCTTGCTCGGATTTAAAAGTAATGCATATGAAATGGTGCAAGTTGAAGATGGAGAGCTTGATGAATTTTGGAGAAAGATAGCAAAAGATGTCAACCGCCAAAGGAAAAATATAAGTAATGTGACCCTCCAAATATTCCACTCTTGGTTGAGCAAGAGAATTCTCGGGAGGATGAGAGAATCGAAGGTCACCGACCAAGAATTAAATTGGATGTATGCTGCATTGGTGAAGAAGCAAGTAATTGATCCCACCAACATCATGGTTGAAAGGTGGCTTTGTGAATCATCATCCAGCACGGGAGAAGTTGGTTCGGGATGTTATCTCAAAATGATAGCCCGAGCCATGAATCCGAGGTTACGAGTGATCCAAAAATTTTATATCCCGGGAAGAGATATTGGGATTGATCATTTGAGGCAAGGCCATTATATCGGAGGGGATGAAAAGAAGGGATTTACTATTTTTGAGATGGATATTTCCATCCCTGATCAAAGGCTAAAATTATTTGCAAGAGGGAAGACTAATTGGCGAGTTGAAAATATTGGAAACAAGATGAAGAAATCAAAAAGAGGAAGGCTAATTGAAGGGACATCGGCATCGGCACAACAAGAAGACTTGGAAGTAAACCTTCCACCGCCAAGTTCTGCTTATTGGAGGAATGAATTTCAAGGTGCATCAAGTGGACAGGGATACCACAAGGATGGACGAGTCAATGGGAAGGAGGCCAAGAACAAGCATGGGGGCACGCTGCGGCGGCACCCCCACCATTTAGCAACTATGGCTACCCACCCTCGTCATACCAAGGAGAGATGCCCGACCCTTCATTTGGAGCACAATATTTTGACCTCCCTCAACCAGAACAAGGAATGAGAATTATGGGTGCTTATGCGAGAAGAAACATGGAAGATATAGATGCCATCCGAAGGCATACAACCTGTAACACCCGGTTTATAAAAGAACATAAACCGAGCAATCATATACGTGCCAGGATCAAGTCACACGTATATACAACAGAATGAATAGTATATCATAGCACATATCACGTAAAAAAATATAATAAAGCGAATACGAATGTTATTTATTACAATAATGACAAAATGTCTGATACAGCGGAAGCGAAGTACAAAATACGAAAAAGCTCTCCGAAGCTGAAGCAGGGCGCCACAGGGACGTCGACTGGGAGACGAAGCACCTAGAAGTCCTCGTAGTCCTGGTAACGCTGGACGAACTCCCTCGTGTCGGCAGGAACTGAGCAGCAGTAGCGTAGCCAAGAGGAAAAAGTAGAGACGAGGCAAGAGTGAGTACACAACTTGTACTCAACAAGTATAACACAAACTATGAGGCTCTAGGCTGGCTAACTCAACTGCATTAGCTTTTAAGTGTTGGCAAAATTTTATTAAAGCTATTTACTATGAGTTGATGAATTACCATTAACCCAGTTACATAGTAATTAATCAGAATTAATTATACTACTACTGAGAACCAAACCGAAACCAAGCCACCAAGGTAACCCCGAGAAGCACCTCCCTCGTCGGAAGGAGATAACTCCACTAATCAAAAGGAGGATATGGGCCGCTCATAACCGTGAGCACGGCTAGTATACCAGTTTTACACTCTGCAGAGGTTGCACATCTTTACCCACAAGTCGTGAGCTACGCCAGTTGTTCATCACACTTCCTTAGGTGAGATGGCCAGCGACTCACTACGAGGCCTTTAAAAAGAATCTCGTTGGTAAGGCGTAACCACGAGAGTTAGGTCGGCGACGATGGGGCCCACCTCCGGGGGTACAAGCACAGGAGCGCAATCCAAGCACAGACCAGCCGGAGGAGCAGGGACCATTGAAGCTTACTACTCTTGCCCCGCAGGTAAGTTACTCCAAACCAAAAAGATCTAATTATTACGCCAAGTCTATCCCATTCTAGCCTTGTGGTAGCGCTGTTGTCCCAGGTTGTCGCTCTATGAACCGGTCCTTATGGAGAGTGGCCAACCAAGCACTAAGCACCGTGCTGGCCCCCTAAACCATGTTTCTAACAAAAGCCAATTTTAACGAGACGTGAGCCACTCAAGCCACACAGAGTGCCACTCTCAGAATTAAGTTCAAGTAAACCATTAATCAATTTAATTAAAAAGGACCAGAGTGTGTTATAGCGCAGCAACCTAGCACAACTAACCAAAATGCAACCCAAAGGTATATATAAAGGATATAAAGTGGCTAGGAAAGTCCTTATAGGCATACAGTATTAAAATGCAGTATGAAAATGTATTTAAAGATGATAGGTTGTTCATGTTACACTTGCCTTCCTCGTACTGCTCTGGCTGCTGCTCAAACTGCTCGGAAGAAGGCTGCTCCTGGTACTGGTACTGGGGCTCCTCAGATGGATCAACGTCTACTCACGAACACATGGGCAAAACAATGCACAATAATAAACATACAAGCAAACTCTAACAAAAGCTAAAGAACAGTACATCAATACATGAAAACAGCACACTAAACTAGTTTAAAACTATTCTACGCGTTTCAACGATCGCGTGGACATAAAGAACGCTAAAAACGGAGCTAAAACGCGTATTCTAGGCTAAAAACAAGGTTCAGGGGCTTATCTGTAAGAAAAACAGAGTTTCAGGGGGTTTCTGGGCAAAAACCGAGGACCTAAACATAAATAACAGAAAGATCCGTGGGATGATGCACAAAAAGACCCTAACAGGACGGCGGGTTCTATTTCTGGAAAGCTTAGGGGCTAAAGTGATAAAAACAGGACCTAACTGAGATTATTTTTGAATAGAGGTGGACTGCGGGTTGATATCAAGAAAACCGAGGGGCTCTTTAACAAAAGCGCCAGGCGAACCGGTACGTTTGGATCCAGGCCGTTGGATCTCGATCTGGTGGTCCAGATCGGATCGGGTTGGGTTCTAAACGCAGGCGTACATCCCTGATCGGACGGATCTGGTGGCTTGGGCGCGCGGGGCGGCGGCGCGGCTCGCCGGCGACTCTGCCCCACGGCGGCGCTGTGCCGGAGAAGACCGAACTCGGTCTTCCCGGGGTGGATTCGAGCGGCACCTGGGTCGGGAAGCATCTGCGCCACACGGGTGATCCACTGGTAGCTCTAGCGGGCCTCGAGAAAGCCTGGAACGGCAGTTCGTCAACTATGGCGGCACGGCGGAGGTGGAAAGCACTAGCTAACATGGCCGGTGCACCTAGGGTACGTCACACGTGAAGACATCTAGTGCAACAGAAAGGAGAAGCCGAGGGGATGCTCACCAGGCTTGGAAACGGGCTGTGGCGTGACGTAGCGGAGCCGGCGGCGAGACTCGGCAGTGGGTCAAGGCGGCGCTCGAGGGAGAGGCTGCTGCAGTGGAGCTCCGGCGTCTGGGCTCCACGGGTTGGCTCTGCGTCACGCTGCGAGGCCAGGGAGGTGGTCAGCACGGCTGGGTACCCACCGACGGCGAAGTAATTTCCACGGCGGAGTGGCTCACCTGAGTTGAGCTCCGGGCGAATTCCCCGGTGAAGCGCGGCCGAGCTTGGGGTCGACGGATTCGGGGATGCTCCTGGAGTCGAGGCGGATCCGGTGCGGGGGTCTAAAAGGCTCGGGGCTCGGTGGTTCGGCGTGGCCACGGCGGCGTAGAGGTCCTGCTCCGGCGGCAAGATGCGGCGTGGAACTGGGGCTGTGGTGGCGGCTGTGGATGAGGATTAGGGTACCAGGGATTGCGACGTAGGTGATTAAAAGGAGCCGGGCCGGAGATCTCGGCGTGCGCGCCCAGGATAGGAAGTTCGGCGAGATTCCTGGCCGGGGATCTCGGCCGTGCGGGCGGGACCGTTGCGCTGCGGAGGGGAAAGGGCTGGCAAGCGGGCCCGGCTGGTCAGTGGGAGCGGCGTGGCGCGGGCGCTCAGCGGAGGGAGGCACTGGCAGGTGGGCGGCGCATCAGGCGGGTGACGCGCGAGTTGGGCTGCAGGAGGAGGGCGCGTGCGGGTTGTGCTGAGCGTGGGAGCGTCTTGGGCCGGGAAGCGGGGAGCGGGCATGGGAGTGGGCCGAAGGGGGTTGAGCCGGTTGGGCCGCGCGGGGAGAGGCTAGGCCGCCTTGGGCTGGGCTCGGGAAAAAGGGAAGGGGGAAGTGATGGGCCGGACTGGGTTGAGTTTTGGGCTTCGGGTTGGGTTTTCCCAAAGGGCTGGTTTGGGTTTCTAGATTTGGGTTTTGGGTTTCTTTAACCTTTTCTATTTCTATTCCAAAACAAACAAAGTTTGAATTCAAACAAATTTGAATTCAAACTCCCTAGCACTCAACCAAAATAAACAACATATGCACCAGCATGTATGCAACACAAAAATTAAACCTATGATAAATTTTAATTTCTTGAGGAACAAAATTGGATTAAATGCCAGCTAAACACAATAAACCTTAGAAAATTAAATAAAGCCAATTAAATTTATTATTAAATGCTGGAATTTAAATTAGGGTGTTACAGACCCTACCCCCTTAAAGAAATCTCGTCCCCGAGATTTAGCTGGGCTGGCTAGCAAAGAGATATGGATATGTCTTCTTCAACTCATCTTCTCGCTCCCAAGTAGCCTCAGCTTCACTGTGATGACTCCACTGAACTCTGCACATCTTGATGTGCTTGTTCCGAGTAACCCTCTCTGATGTCTCTAGGATTTTCACCGGATGCTCAGTATAAGTCAGATCTTCCTGGACGTCCACTCCATCTAGGGGTGCCTGCTCCTCGGGTACTCGCAGACATCTCTTCAGCTGAGATATATGGAAGACATCATGAACTCCTGAGAGGCTGAGAGGTAACTCCAGGCGATAAGCAACTTCGCCTTTCCGCTCTAGCACCTTGAATGGCCCCACATACCGAGGTGCTAACTTCTCTTTGACATTAAATCTGCGGATTCCTCTCATCGGAGACACCTTCAGATACACATAATCACCGACACTGAAAGTCAGGTCTCTCCGTTTGCCATCTGCATAGCTCTTCTGTCTGCTCTGTGCAATCCTCAGATTTTCTCGCACAGCCTGAACCATCTGTTCTGCATCATCTATGATCTCAGGGCCGAAGAGCTGCTTTTCACCAATCTGATCCCAATAGAGAGGAGTCCTGCACTTTCTGCCATACAATGCCTCGAAGGGTGACTTCTTCAGACTGGCCTGATAGCTGTTGTTATATGAAAACTCAGCATAAGACAGGCACTTATCCCAACTAGTGCCGTACTGGATGGCACAAGCTCTCAGCATATCCTCCAACACTTGGTTGGTTCTCTCTGTCTGCCCATCTGTATGAGGGTGATAAGCCGTACTGAAACGCAGCTTCGTATCCAACGAATCATGGAGCTGCTCCCAAAAACGAGAAGTGAACTGAGACCCTCTGTCAGATATGATCTTCTTCGGCACTCCATGCAAGCAGACGATCCGAGAGATGTACAACTCTGCAAGTCTAGCACCGGAGTAAGTAATGTTCACTGGAATGAAGTGAGCAACCTTCGTCAATCGATCCACTACTACCCAAATGGAGTTGTACCCTTTCTGAGTACGAGGCAATCCAACAATGAAGTCCATAGTGATTTCCTCCCACTTCCACTCTGGAATCTTCAAAGGCTGTAACAGACCTGCTGGCCTCTGATGCTCAGCCTTGACACGCTGACAGGTGTCACAAATAGCCATGTACTCTGCCACTGAAAGCTTCATACCATACCACCAGAAACGTTCCTTCAGATCATAATACATCTTCGTGCTGCCCGGATGAATAGAGTAAGCTGTATCATGGGCCTCACTCAGAATCAACTTCCGGAGATCCTTCACATCTGGAACACAGATCCGGTTCTTGTACCACAAGGTACCCTGATCATCCTCTCTGAAATGAGGAGCCTTGCCCTTTCTGAGCAACTCACGAATCTCCTGCAGCTTCTCATCATCTTTCTGATGCTGCCTGATCTCTGACTCTAGAGTCGGTACTGCCTCAAATGCTGCACTGGAGGTATGATGCAAGAAGCCCAGACTCAACTGCTCGAACTCCTCGCATAACTCTGGAGGCATCTGGAAAGCCACGGCCATGTTGACATAACTTCTTCTGCTCAGAGCATCTGCTACAACATTGGCCTTGCCCGGATGATAGTGAATCTCCAGATCATAGTCCTTGACCAACTCTAGCCATCTTCTCTGCCGCATGTTCAGCTCATTCTGCGTGAAAATATACTTGAGGCTCTTGTGATCAGTGTAGATATCACACCGCTGCCCATACAAGTAATGCCTCCAAATCTTCAGAGCATGCACAACTGCGGCTAACTCGAGATCATGAGTAGGATAATTCAGCTCATGCCGACGTAACTGCCGTGAAGCATAAGCTATCACTCTGCCCTCCTGCATCAGAACACACCCAAGACCATCCTTCGAAGCATCACAATACACCGTGAACCTCTTCGTCTGGTCTGGCAGAGTCAGGACTGGCGCCGTAGTCAACCTTTTCTTCAGCTCATCAAAGGCCATCTGACGCTCATCAGTCCATACAAAAGCCACATTCTTCTCTAGCAAAGAAGTCAAAGGCTTCGCGATCTTGGAGAAATTCTCAATGAACCTCCGATAATATCCAGCTAAGCCCAAGAAAGACCTGACTTCCTTCACTGTCTGCGGTGTCTCCTACTCAAGCACATCCTTCACCTTGCTCGGATCAACAGCAATGCCTCCCTGAGAGATAACATGACCGAGGAATGGCACCTCGTCAATCCAGAACTCGCACTTGCTGAACTTGGCATACAACTGATGCTCTCTCAGCCTCTGCAACACGAGTCTCAGATGCTCCTCATGCTCTTCTTCTGTCTTGGAAAAGATCAGAATATCATCAATGAAAATCACCACAAAGACATCCAGATAATCCATGAAGACCATGTTCATCAGATGCATGAAGTAAGCCGGGGCATTAGTCAGGCCGAAGGACATGACTGTATACTCATATAGCCCATACTTGTAGGTGAATGCCGTCTTCGGAATATCCCCAGGACGGATCCTCAGCTGAAAATAACCCGAACGAAGATCAATCTTCGAGAATATACGAGCACCTCGAAGCAAATCGAAGAGATCCTCAATACGGGGCAGTGGATGCTTGTTCTTGATAGTAACTGCATTCAGCTCCCGATAATCCACACACATCCTCTTCGAGCCATCCTTCTTATCTACCAGCAATAATGGAAAAGCCCAAGGGGAGAAGCTGCGACGGATATAGCCCTTGGCTAGCAACTCATCAATAGTCTTCTTGACTTCTTCATGCTCTATAGGTGCCATACGGTAGGGTCGCTTTGCAATAGGAGCTGTGCCAGGCAAGAGATCAATACAAAACTCAATGGCGCGTTCAGGCGGCATACCTGGCAGATCATCCGGAAAGACATCCGGGAATTCAGACACCACGCTTTGGATTAAATGCCAGCTAAACACAATAAACCTTAGAAAATTAAATAAAGCCAATTAAATTTATTATTAAATGCTGGAATTTAAATTAGGGTGTTACACAACCCAACTAGAAGATGGAACTGCAGGAATTGCATATCAAATGGGATTTCTAGGCCTGGTGCCACCAGAACAATTTAATGGAGGAGCATTTCAGCAGTATTATGATCAAGGATACAACACAAGAGCCAATCAAGAAGATTGATCGACGGCATGACCATGAATAAAATGCTCGCACGTGTGGTTTGGATTTTCTATTTCTTTTCATTTATTTTCAGCATGTGTGCAAGCTTGTGTGTGCGTAGCATTTTTTCTGTTTTATTTATTTCAGCATGTGTGCAATTTGTTTTCTTTTGTCTTCATCACCATGATAAATAAATGCATCACCTATGCTTTAATGTTATGGGTAGTAATGATGATAGAAAGTTTGTGCCATGTTAAAATATGATGATTGTTGCCGCTTTGTCTATTTTCTTGTGCTTGGTTTATGCATGATTAAACTAATGCTCTCTCTAACATGATCTGAAAATTAATTAAATGCCGGCTAATTCAATTGTGGAGGTTATGATAAATTAAGACCCATATCTTTTACTCTTGCTCTCTTACTTAAGCTTGTCAAGGAAAATTTAATTTGTATTTAATTTTGAGCTAACCTTGTCAATGATACCTTTTGCAATTGCTCTACCCTTCTACAAGCCTAAATGATATATCATAACAAATCATAGAGCAAGAATTATTTTCAAGTGAATTAATTCAGGATTTATCTTCTTTGGTACGAGACTAAGAAGCTGATCATTCCGTATTTTTGCGTACCTCTCTTTTGCTGGCCATTCTATCCATGCATTGTGAGTTTCTATACCGGGAACATCACAAACCTCGCTGGATATCCACCCCTAACCAAAAACATCTTTTTGTGAAATACCTCCTTGACCACAACCTATATATTGAGTATATATATTTATTTCGATGGCAAAACAGTGGAATCAAGAGCAAAATTTAGTAAAACATAAGCTTGGGAAGTATCAAAGAGTTCGCAGAAGAAAAATCCGAAGAAGTGGAGGCCTACAGGCAGTAGGCCGGCCGGCTCAACACCCCTAGGCCGGCCGGCCTGCCCCTTTTCCCCCTCTGTTGGCTTCAATCTTTCACGAGGTGATGCTCCATTAAATTCCAAAGTTGAGTCCAGAGAATTGATATAGTTTTGTGCACTCACTCCATCAAGTTATCATCACTTCATTGCTTGAGGACAAGCAAACGTTCAAGCATGGGGGGAGGTGGAGTAAGTGCATTGTGTTGCCAATGGTTCTGAGGAGCAAAAAGAAAGAAAGAAAAAAAAGAGGAAGAGAGAAAATAAAAAAATGAATGATGATGAAAAGCTCCTCGGTTCCTTTAGCTTCATTAATCTCCAAGTACTTTGAAGATTATTCTATACTCAATTATTCCAACCATGTGCAATCCGATAACAAGGACTTCAGTCGTGCCTTGGGATCAACCGTTGCCATTTGCACATGTCCACCATCTAAAGTGTGTGTTCCATTCTCTCCCTCTCCACAAAGAAATTATTTTCCAATGGTCTTTTTGATGAGTCTCGGTAAATCCATAAGAAGTATTTCTTGTTTTGATAATATCTTGATTATAATATCTTTTGTTAGGACTAACCTTTCCAGAGCTCCAGATAAAGCCTCACACATACATATGAGAGAAAGAAAGGAGAGAGTTCTAGCAAGATTGAGAGACAAGATGAGCTGAGAGTTTCCATGAGCAAATTGCAATGAGGTTTTGAATTATTGATCTTGGTTTAGCATTACTTATGGAACTTACTTTCTTAATTCTGAGACTTGTTTAATTTTGAGAGCATGTGCTTAATAATTGTGGGGAAGCATTTAACTTGTATCTACCTTCCACGTTGAAAAAGCTGGTTACAACTTGAATTATTTGCAAAATATTTTTTGGGAGCATTGTGTTTTCTCGTGTATGATCAAGTGCAGGGATTGGACACTAAAAGGCAGTGCTGATTTCTTATCAAAGACTTACTCGAGGACGAGCAAGGTTTAAGCATGGGGGGAATGTTGGCGCCCCTTAAGTATCCATTTTATCCCCTGTTTAACTTTGATAATGGCATGAATTTAATATCAGAATCACTAACCATCCTAACCTCGGCCCAATTATTGGTCGTTTTCGCGTTTGCACATAATTTTGGAGGTACTTCGTTTTTGCAGGTTTTTGACCGATTTTGGAGCATGAAATGGCGAGGCCCACGATCACGCGATGACACGAAGAAAGACAAAGGCCAAAGCCCGAACAAAGGATCGAAGGCCATGATGATTAGAGGCCCATTCATGCACATCCACCCTCCAATGAAGCCCAAAAGACAAAGCCCACAAGATAAGATCGAGATACTTTAGGGCTAAGCAAAGCAAAGAGATATTTAAGGAAGGATTTTCCATCCTATCCTTCTCCTCGAAGAAATCTCGAAGATAACGACGTCTAAAGGGGTGCAATCGTGAAAGACATAAACTCTAGAAGACTCCAGGAGACTTGGGGAGAAAGTTGAGCACAAGCCGGTGAAGGAAAGTCCCAGGCCGGCCGGCCTAGGCTCATTGGGCCGGCCGGCCCAGACCTTTTTTAGGTCGATTCGACCTCCCCTTTGACCGAGGGTTCCCTGAGGCTATTTAAAGACCCCTCCCCAAGGTTCACGAAGAGATCAATTCGGGAGACGACGCCAAGGAGCAGAGAAGATAGAGGGACACCTCTCGAGAGCCGAGGGTCGTGCTAGTTGTCTAGGGTTCGCCCTAGCCAACGTGGGAACCTTGCAAGGAAGACCACGTCGGAGTTCTGGAGCTAGGATCATCAAGATCAAGGTAGGGCCCCGGTTGTGATCTTGTGATGTACTATCATTCATGGTGAAGTTATTTGTGTTTCCGAATGTTTAGCGACCATGTTCTCCTCTTTCAATTTCGTTCTTTTCTTTGGGTTTGCTTCATCCTAGATCTATTATCGAGATATATCACTTAGCATGATCTTGTAGTCATGGTGGCTAGAGGTTCATGGCGGAACTACCAAAGGGGGTTCGACTTGCTTCAGGGTATCTCGTTGAAAGGGGTGGCGTCGTGACAGGCCATTGCCACTTAGTAGGTTGGGTATCGAGGGATCGGATTGGAGATTTTGGGTTTAAAGAGGCTTTTTATTGAGATTCACATCTATCTTACTTCACTTTATCTAGCTGGAACTACAACATATGCATGATCTAGGTGATCTAGATTGGTTATCTCTAACTTTCACTTGCTACCTTCGGCGTTTGTCGTGTTTTTAGTAGATTAGATTCGTTTTCACCATCTCACACAAAGGAATCTCTAGGCTAGTAGATTGTTTCTTGTTTCTTTGGTTCCGTGGATTGATAAACCTTGGGGGAATACTCTAAGAGAAAAGCTACACGAAACTGTGCGCTTTCGGTATATAAATCGGGGGCGCTAAGGAGCGTCAACAGCGGGGTCAGGCCCTATGCCAAGGGCAAGCAGGCCGTGGCTGGTAGCTCCACCGCGAGTGGTCCCAGCCAGGCCCGGAGCAGCTCCGGCGCATCGTCGGAGGAAGCGAGCCGGCGCAGGTTGCACCGCGGCGACAGGACTCCAGTTATGGGCCGACCGCAAAGCGTCAGAGGACTGCTAAGGATGTGGGCCAGGGTAGCTCCCAGGCCCCCGGCTCCCGTGGGACCCCCGGAGTAGCCACGCCGCAACCACCACCGCCGGGAGGTGCCTCCCCCCGGCAGCAACAGCAGCAGCAGCCACGAGGCGCGCCTCCGCCACTGCCACGGCAGCCACCACCACCGTCTGGAGGTGCCTCTCCCCGGCAGCAGCAGCAGACATTGTGTACGGCTTCACCACCGCCAGGGTAGCAGCAGCAGCCACGAGCTGCGCCTCCGCCGCCGCCTCAGGAGCAGCAGCAGCCGCCACCACCACCGTGGCACCAGGGCAGCAGCAGCAGCAGCAGAAGTAGTCGCCCAGCCTCCGTGGACGCTGGAGACCCGGCGCTTCAGGGTAAGTGTTCTTCCGTTCACTCCTCTTATTCTCGGTGCTTCGCTTTTTGCTAAAGGCTTCTTCTCTTTGTTTGCCAGGGCCTCTCGCCCAAGCAGCTCTTCCACCGCCGCTGGCTCGTCAGTGGGGGTCCAGGAGACCGGCGCCTTGGCGGCAACGGCGGAAGCGATAGCGGATGTGGGGAGCTCGGGTGCGGCGACCTCTGCTAACCCGATGGCACCCAACGCGGCGGCGGCGGGTGCGGCAGTACTAGGCGCAGTAACGCCCGACGCGGTGGCCCCCAAGGCCCCGGCTACGGCGGCAGTCGCGCCGACACCGGGCTTGGCAACGGCGAGCACCTCGGTTCCTGAGGTCCCGACATCTGTGCCAGACATCCCCTCCCCCAGCTCTCAACCTGCGACAGAGGAAGAGCTGGAGGAGGTCTCTGGTAGGCGGCTCCTGCAGGGTCCCCCAGAGGAGGATGCGGCTCCCCTCCCCCAGGTGCTGGTCCGGGCCCGACGGATGATAGAGGAGGCGACCTCTACCGCCGAGGCGGCCTTCCGGCGGGAGTGGACTGCTCTAGAGAGCGAGCGTCAGCGCCTCGGCGACTGGCATATCCGCCTGGAGGAGCGCACGAAGGCCGAAGCCTCCCGTGTCGCCGCTGCCCGGTCCGAGCTTGAGGCCGACCTTGAGTCCTACAGGAAAGGGCTCCGGAAGGTGTTCGACCGGGAGTTTGTGGTGGCGAGACGGGAAAAAGCCCTGGCGCTGCGGGAGGAGGCTATTGCCAAGGAGGAGGCCAGCCTCGCGGCCCAGCGATCCGAGTTTGAGTCTCGCAGCCAGGGACTCGAGGTCCGCAAGCTGGAGCTCGACAAGCTCTCCGAGTCTCTGCACCAATGGCGCCAGGAGTTGCAGGAGACCGCCAGCCAGCAGGCCGTTGCCAAGATAGA
The DNA here is from genome assembly GCF_016808335.1 of Panicum virgatum. NCBI lineage: Eukaryota > Viridiplantae > Streptophyta > Magnoliopsida > Poales > Poaceae > Panicum > Panicum virgatum. The sequence goes on along the minus strand of NC_053149.1, from coordinate 31,733,400 downwards.
GCTCGAGGGTGAGAGGAAGTCCCTTGCCCGGTAGGAATCCCTCACCACCACCATGGAGCAGGCCCTTGCGCGCCAGCGCAAGCGTCTTAAGAAACTGAAGGAGTCAGCGGCGCAGAAAGAGGCCTCGCTCCAGGAGAAGGCCCACCAGCTAGAAGCGGCTCAGGCGGCACTGGATGCCCAGGTGCAGGAGGCGGTCTAGGAGACGGTCCGGAAGCTGCAGGAGGACCAGCTCAGGGGGCCCCAGCGAATCGTCGACTGGGCGAGCAAAGCAAGCTCAGCTCTGGTGCCACTTGGAATGAGTCCAATCCAAGTGGCGGAGCCGCCAGCTTCAATTGCTGACGCCCTCTCAGTGCTGAACTCTGCTTCAGATAGACTCCGGCGCTTGGAGCCGATCCTTGCTGGCCACCTTGAAGCTGAGGGCCGCGAGCTATGCCGGATGGTGGCAGAGTACATTCTGACCTGCCTCTGGAGCCACGACCTAGCCATCTCGCTAGCCCCTGTCGTCGATGGTCCAGTGGCGGAGACAGAGGCCACCGCTCGGGAAAGCGTGCGGGATGTCGTCGACTTCGTAGCCGCTTACTTCAAGCGGGAGCCTGCAGATTCCTGAGCTGGACCATCACAGCAAGCGATCTTTTGTTTTTTGTGTTATGTAAAAAACATTGTACTTGTTGAAACTTTAATAGAAGAAAATTTCAACTTAGTTGTTTGTCAGTTGCTCTGGTTTGCGGTATGCAGCACCCCGGCGCCCTGGCCCCCTGGTAGATAGGTTCAGTTGTTAGAACCTATCTGCCATCGGAGCCGAAGAAGACACTCCGGACCCCCGTATGAGGTTGAGCAAGCGTCCTTGGGCATAGGTGTAGCATAAATTGCAAGTTGAACGAGCGACTTATTCCCTGTATAGCAGAAAAAACTACAGAGAAGAAAATCAAACTCGCTGGGATGGTAGTAATGATACTGCAACTTAGATATTTGATGCATGCAGAATCGATCCTTGATGTCTGGCTCAAAGCGAACACTCCGGGCCCCCTGGGAGACAGGCTCAGTTGTTTTGAGTTTGTCTACCACTGAGACTGGACCTCGATCTGCATGAAGCCTTAAAGCGGATGCTGGGACCCACTGGTAGGTAGGCTTAATGGTTTGAGGCTAGCCACCAGTCAAGGCCTAACCTACATACCACTCAAAGTCAAACCTTAGTAGCAGGCCCGCGGAACTTATTCTGGACCGGTCCCCAAGGTAGTTCGAGGTCCGGGGCTCCAGATACGCAGGTCCAGGCAGCTCAATGCTTGTTACAGAGTGGTGGAGTGTGTAGGCTTAGGGTACGAAACCAGGCTAAGGCACTACACAGGGCTCCGGACCACTCCAAGAAACAAACACGACTTTACCGGACCTGGCTCCGAGGTTCCGGACCCCTCCCTAGCAGTGGGTGAGGCCATTTTGTCGTACTCGATCCTTTGAGATATGGAGCTGGAACTGCTGTGTAGGACTTAGGAAGCCAACCCTTGAGCTAGAACGAGGTCCGGGCCCCCAATTACCCAGCTCCGGGTACTAGAGCACTTGTTATAGGGTGGTGGAGCGTGTAGGCTTTGGGTACGGAACCGGCTAAGCGGCTACACGGGACTCCGGCCAACCCCAGGAAACAAGCACCCCCTTTCTAGAGCAGGTCCTTAGGGGTCCAGACCCCTCTCCCAGCAGCAAGGGGGTCCGGACCTGTACGGCAGTCTGGCAACTCAATACAGATCTTAGCTGTAGCGACAAGAGTGGAAGTCTGCGCGGGGGTTAGAAAGGTAAAAATTCGAGAATCGAAATGCGAAATAAAATTTTGACACAAAGACAAAACCGGGGGCAAATCTTTCCTTTGCATCTTGATATACATGGCTTGCGCGATGGATGCCAGAGGCCGGGTTTATGAGGACGGACCACTACCGCTCTGGGCCGCGCGTTAATGCTAGCCGATGGTGCGATGGATGCCAGAGGCCGGGTTAATGAGGACGGACCCCCACCGCATGGGCCGCACGCTAACTCTATCTTATTACAAAGGAGAAGTTTATTTTCCTGCTCTGTCTAAGTGTAAAACTTACACAGATGCTCTATGTTCCATGGATTGGGTAGCGGCACCCCATCTTCTATGGCAACGCGAACGCATCCGGGCCGGCATACTTCTGTAACCTTGAAGGGACCCTCCCAGCTGGGGGAGAGTTTGTGGAGCCCTGCTCGGTTCAGGATCTGCCATAGGACGAGGTCGCCAGCCCGGAGCTCCCTACTGTGCACGAACCGTTGATGATAGCGCCTGAGCGCCTGGTTGTAGCGTGCATTTCGGATTGCTGCTCGCCACCTTCGTTCGTCAATGAAGTCCACATCGTCACGCCGCAGTTGTTCCTGCATGGATTCGTCAAAAGCCTGGACCCGTGGTGAGCCCAGGTGAATTTCCAGGGGAAGGCATGCTTCAGCCCCATAGACCAGGAAGAATGGGGTCTCCCCGGTGGCTCGGCTAGGTGTGGTCCGGTTGCCCCATAGTACACACAGAAGCTCATCAACCCATTTGGCACCATGCTTTTTCAAGCAGTTATAGGTGCGGGTCTTGAGTCCCCTGAGGATCTCTGCATTCGCTCTCTCGACCTGTCCATTGCTGCAGGGATGTGCCACGGATGCAAAGCATAGCTGGATGCCGATGTCCTCGCAGTACTCTTGGAAGAGTCTGCTTTTGAATTGGGTCCCGTTGTTCGCGATGATGCGGTTTGGGACACCAAATCTGCACACAATGGACTTGAGGAATGCAACTGCTGATTTTTTTGGTGATGTTCACCACAGGGGTAACCTCCGGCCATTTTGTGAATTTGTCAATGGCGACGTAGAGGAACTGGTACCCGCCGACGGCCCGGGGGAACGGCCCCAGGATATCCACGCCCCATACGGCGAATGGCCATGAGGGCAGAATCATTTACAGAGCTTGAGCCGGTGTGTGTATTTGCTTTGCATGGAACTGGCATGCTTTGCAGGACCTTACCAGCTCAGCCGCATCCTGGAGTGCTGTCGGCCAGTAGAAGCCATGCCGAAAGGCCTTACCAACAAGTGTGCGAGATGAGGAATGACTTCCACACTCACCTCCATGGATCTCCGCGTGTAACTCAAGGCCCTCTCCCTAGGAAATGCACCGCATGAGGATACCATTGGCGCCACGGCGGTAGAGATCCCCTTCTACCACCACGTAGCGTTTAGCCAATCGTACTATGTGCTCAGCGGACGCATCGCCATCAGGAAGGATATTGTCTTTCAGGTAGTCCCGGATCTCGGAGATCCATGCATCAGGAGCTCCCTGAGCAGGTGGGAGTGGCTCTATGAGGTCTCCAGGATCCTCAACAGAGCACACAACCCAGGGCGGGCACCACAGGTGGAATGCCGCCGGGACCGCTAGCTTCGAGGTGCTAGCTTGATCCCCTTCACCCAGTTCGGCAGGCTAGACGGTAGGTCTCAGCAACCGTCTTTCGAAGACGCCCTCGGGCACGGATGCCCAGGTAGATGCTCTCGCGGAGAGATCATCTACTGCTGAGTTGAATTCACGGGGAACATGTTGCAGTTCCAAGGCGTCGAAGTTCTGCTCGAGCTTCCTCACGTGAATGAGGTATGCCGCGAGCTGGGGATTGTTGCAGCTGCAATCCCCCCGGACCTGCTTGATGATTAGCTGAGAATCTCCCTTCACCAGGAGCTACCGGACCCCCAGAGACAGGGCTTGTGTCAGGCCAAAGATCAGAGCTTTGTACTCCGCCATGTTGTTGGTGGCCTTGAACTCAAGGTGCACCATGTACTTCAGCTGATCTCCATTTGGGTCGATGAGGACCACACCAGCTCCAGCCCACTGCTTGCGGACGGACCCGTCGAAGATGAGTGTCCAGTGGGGCTCGGTGAAGACTGGTGTCCTGACTTCCGGCTCCGGGGGTCCGGCGTTGAGGTCCAGACCCCCAGAATTGCTTGGGGAAGGAGTCCATTCTGCTATGAAATCAGCCAGGATCTGGCTTTTGACTGCATGGCGGGGCTGGAAGTCCAGCTGGAACTCAGCCAACTCTGCTACACACTTGGCGATGTTGCCCGTGGCATTGGAGTTGTGCAGGATTGCTCTCAGCGGGTAAGAGGTCACTACGACAACTCTGTGTGCCTGAAAATAGTGGCGCAGTTTCCTAGACGCAATAAGTATGGCATAGATAAGCTTATGCGTCTGAAGATACCCGGCCTTTGCTTCGTGGAGGACTTCGCTGACGTAGTAGACTGGCTTCTGGATGGTCCGGACCCTGGCCACCAAGTCCGGCTCGCCCTTATCCACCACGTCAGGTCCTTGGGCCCCCAGCGGTTCTGGGTTCCCACTAAGACGAGGCTCCTCCGGACCCCCCTTGTGCTGGGTCTGGACCTTCAGACAGAGGAGTGGTTGCCGGACCCCCATGTCTGTGGCCCGGCTCACCATCCTTGGCCGGAGGGACCCTGGTGTCCCCCTGGCGAGCTTGCTCCGTCCTCTTGGCGACCAGCACCATGCTGACCGCCTCTGCAGACGCAGCAAGATACAAAAACAACGTCTCACTTGGCTCTAGAGCCACCAATACTGGCAGTGAGGTGAGGTGCTGCTTTAGCTCCTGGAAGGCTTGTTCAGCCTCTTCAGTCCAAGAGAATGGACCGGACCTCCTCAATAGCTTGAAGAAGGGGAAGGCCCTCTCAGCCAGCATAAAAATGAAGCGGCTAAGAGTGGCCAGAGATCCAATAAGCTTCTGGACGTCCTTGATGCGGCCAGGAGGCCTCATCGCCTCGATCGCATTGATCTTGGCTGGGTTTGCCTCGATGCCTCGATGCGACACCAGGAAACCCAGCAGCTTCCCTGCCGAGATGCCGAAAATGCACTTCTCGGGATCGAGGGACAGGTCCTCAACTAGTGTTGACCCTACCTTAGTCTTGACCACAATGTCATCAACGTACACCTCAACAATATCTCTAATTAGATTACAAAAAGTTTTGTTCATAGCTCGTACAAACGTGGGTAAGGCATTCCGCAGACTATATGGCATGACAATATAGCAATAAAGTCCATCCACTGTTACAAAAGCAGTATGTTTCCTATCCTCTCTAGACATCTGAATCTGGTGGAAACCAGAGTATGCATCTAGGAAAGACAAAAGGTTGCACCCGGAGGTGGAGTCCACGATCTGATGGATATGTGGAAGAGGATAGGGGTATCTAGGACATGCCTTGTTGAGGCTGGTGTAGTCGATGCACATCCGAAGCTTCCCGTTGGCCTTTGGGACGACGACCGGGTTGGCCAACCACTCGGGGTGGTGGACCTCCTCGATGAAGCCAGCGTGTAGCAGCTTGCGGACTTCTTCACGGATGAAGTTCTGCCGCTCCACAGACAGCTTCCGAGGTTTCTGGCGTACCGGCGTGGAGTCGGGGTAGATCCTTAGATGGTGCTCAATCACTTCCCTGGGGATCCCGGGCATCTGTGACGGTTCCCAGGCGAACACGTCCACATTTGCCCAGAGGAAAGTGATGAGCGTGTCTTCCTATTTCTCCTCCAGGTTTCCCGCGATGTGGGTGGTCTTGGAGGAGCCCGCTCCGATCTGCATGGTCTTCACGGGAACATTGTCCGGATCAGACGGCTGAACCTTAGGTGCCTTTGCAGGCGCCCTGGCTCGCGAGGTGGATGGGTCCTCCTCGGAACGTGCAGCCTCTGCCGCCAGAGCATGCAGTTTCTCAATTGCAGCGACGGCAGCGGTGCGGTCACCCCGCACGGTGAGGACACCGGCAGGGGAAGGTATCTTCAGGACCAGATACTCGTAATGGGCAATGGCCATGAAGTAGTAGAGAGCCGGCCTGCCAATGATGGCATTGAACGGGAGGTTCACCTCCGCAATATCGAACTGGACGCTCTCTGTGCGGAAGTTCTCCTCGGTCCCGAACGTGACCGGCAGAGTGATGCTCCCCAGAGGGAACACCGGATGTGGGCCCACTCCGGAGAATGGACGAGAGGGAGTCAGCTTGGACTCCGGGATCTGCAGTTGCTTGAACGCTGCATAGCTGATGACGTTGAGGCCAGCCCCACCGTCTATCAGCACGTGATAGATCCTGATGTTGGCTATGATAGGGGCGGTGACTAGCGGTAGCACACCAGCCCCCGCCATGTTCTCCAGGCAGTCAGATGACTCGAAAGAGAGGGTGGTGTTGCTCCACCTGTGGTGCGGCGCCACCTTCGGGACCCCCGGCTTCGCCGAAAGGACCTCTCGGCGAAGGGTCTTCACGTCCCGCAGGGAGACAAGCTCCCAGCTTCTGCCGTACATTACGTACAGCTTCTTGCGGCGGTCCTCGTTGTCGGAGTCGGAGTTATCGCGGCTATAAATGCCCTTCAGTTCCTGAGCGGGGGATTGGTACCCCAGCTCCTTCTCCCCGGCAGCGGTCTCACTGTCGGAGGCTTTCTCCTTGCCAGACCGCTGGCGAGGAGGGGGTGAGCCGTCCTTGGAGGCCTGCTCACGCCACCCACTGACCCGCTTCGCGAGTTTCTGGATCTCGTGGCAATCAGCAGCACTGTGGCGAGTGGTGGGATGCACTGGGCATGAACCTCTGTTGCCACCATGCGGGCGCGGGCGTTTGCCATGCGCATTCTGGCCCCCAGCCGCTGCCGTAGCAGCTGGTGCCGTTGCTGCAGCGACTGGACCGCCGGGATGTGGCTCCCCGTGACTCCGGTTCTCGTTCTTCTTTTTCTTGCCACCGCCCTGGGCGGTAGCCCCGGAGCCACCAGCCTTGGTGTCTCCGTCTTGCGGGGCTGAGTGCCATGCGCGGCCCTCAGCGTCCCTGGCACACTTGTCAGCCAGGGAGAAAAGCGTGGTAACGCTTTCCACCTCGTGCGGCGCCAGTTTCTCTAGCATCTTCTCATCACGTACCCCCTGACGGAAACCAGTAGTGATAGATGCGTCAGAGATATGAGGAATGGTACCCCGTACCTTGGTGAAGCGCGAGATTAATGCCCGGAGCGTCTCTCTGAGTTTCTGCCTCACGGCGTGGAGGTGAGCCTCCACACCATTCTACTGGTACGCACTGGCGAAGTTCGCAGTGAACCTCGCACAGAGCTCCTCCCAGGACTGAATTGTCCCAGGAGTGAGGTTCATGAGCCAAGTTCGGGCTGGCCTAGTCAAGGCTACATGAAAGTAGCTTGCCATGACCGCGTCGTTACCACCAGCTGCTGTGATGGCAGTAACGTACACCTGCAGGAATTCCGACGGATTAGTGGTACCGTCGTACTTCTCCGGCAGATGTGGGCGGAACTTGGACGACCATGCCACCGCACGAAGGTGATCTGCCAGCGCAGCGCAGCCCACCCCAGCCACCGGGGTGCCTGCTTGTATCCGGGCGTTTCCCAGAGGCTTGGGTACCGCTACATCCAAGTCGGCATTGAGGTTGCGGCCCTCAATGTTGAGGTGGCGTTCTCGCGCCCTTTCCACAGAGATGCGGGCGTCCTCACCCGCGCGCCTGCGGTTGAGCTCCGCCCACAGGTCTTTTGTTCGTGCTCCCCCTCACCATGGGGGAGCGCACGGATGCCGACGCACCGCCCTGGCGCTGGTGGTAGGGTACCACCGCATTGCCAGGCGGAGGTCGTTGCCCAGTCCTTGCAGAACTGGGGGAGGCCTGAGCCAGATGGAGGAGACGGTCAACGTCATCCCGCCACTGCCTCAGGGCGTCTGGCGAGGCTACAGCAGCCGGAGGGTTGCGTAGCAACTCCCTAACTGCCGCCAGCACTCTGCCGCTCGCAGCTTGTGAGGGGGCCCTTGACGGGTGCCCTGACTCCTGCCGATGTGCAGCAAGCGCCGCTGCCGACGGTGGCTGCTCCACGGGCACGGTTGCCCCTGGCGCAGGAAGGCGAGAGGAGTGTGGCGCGGATGACACCACACCCTCCGTCATCTCCACGTCGTCGTCGTGGTGGGAGTGCTCAACCACCCTAACCATGGAGATGAACAAGAGATGAACTAAGACCAGCTAAAGGCCCCTACCTGGCGCGCCAAATGTCGTGGTGGTCAAACCCACAGCCGTGTGGCGTAATGCACCCACCTAAGCCAGAGGGTGAGTACTGGGGGGTTAGCTAGAATTAGCCCAATCTCAGAGGAAGAACACGATGAACGCAGCAAGTTTAGAGTGGTTCGGGCCGCCGGAGCGTAATACCCTACGTCCACTGTGTGTTGTATTGCTTGCGCTCTCAAGAGGTTGAGAGTCTTGGCGTGTCTAGTGCTGAGTCTCTAGAGAGTCTGTGGTGTGCAGCGAGCATCTCCTTTTTATATATCAAGGGAGGCGCGTACATGGCCGTTGGGTCCCCGACAGGTGGGCCCAACGATGTAGTATAAAACGACATACTGTTCAGACATTATGGCGTTGCAGGCGAATGAGATCTCATTCTAAACCAAATAGCTTAGTTCATTAAGTAGATTTTAATTCCTCCAAAATACTCAAAATTAGGAGGATCCAAACAATAATTGCATTATATTTCATAGTCACGCGCACAATGTTTGCTGAATTTAAGCAGTGCCACTTAACTCAGTGAAGCAAATTCAAAACCTGAGTCATCACTGTTGAACAATGAAATGATAGAAAGCTCAAGTGACAGAATGTTATTTCCAAATGATGTGGCATTCTTTCGATTCTATTTTATGGAGCAATGCACTTTGGATGGTATTTCATAGAAACGGCCAGATCGATGCTAAGAGATCAATTTTCTCTCCTTATTTTTCCACTAGACCCTGTGTGGGGCGGTGTACCCACTCCCGGGGGACACCTATCAACGGAACCACTTTCAGCTACAGCAAATTCAAAACCTACACGCGTCGGCGCATGCACGGCAGTCTGGCTGCAAGTAGGCCATCACGCGTCGGCGAGTGGCGTTTTATGGTAGGTTGGACCGTCGGAGTTGGGGGTCTTTGGTTGACGGCTTGACGCCTTCCAAAACTAGCCGTTGCGCGGCTAGCCTGTAGCCTCGCTTCAAGCCAACAGCACCACCCCGCTCCGCTCCCTCGAATTATTTTTCTTCACTCTTCTCTCTTGCTCGCTCTCTAATCTCTCTCCTCTCCACGGCAACGAGCCGGAGAATTCAAACGCTACAAGTAGAGAGAGAAAGACAGGAACTCCGTGCACCACCTCAACCGAAATCGGAGCCCCGTTCACCACCTCTACCGAAATCGGAGCGAACGCGCACCGGCGGCGAGGCCTGCGGCACTCGGACTCCCCGTCGGCCTCCTTGTCGCGCTCGCCTGGGCGGTTGCTCGGCCGGATTGCCCTCCCCATCCCGACCGCGCTGGTGTGTGGCTTCTCCGCTTCATCCTCCTCTCCCCTCTTCTAGAAATCGAATCCCCCGTTTCCTCGCGAGGCGGTTGACTCCACGACCTGCCGCCTTCCTCCCCCAGCGAGGCGGAGCTGTTGCGTCCGGCGGAGTCGGCCCTAGCATCCGCGGGCTGATCTGCTCCTGTGGTTGACACGGCAGGGTAGCGCCAGCACAGGCGGAGAAGTGTCCGCCGGTTTTCTCAGTGGCGGGAGTGCGACGCAGATTAGGAAATTGGTTTGGTTCGTTTTGGGTGGATTTGTTCTAGAAAGGAAGGTAGTTTATCTCGGCTGGTCGCTTGAGGGATTTCCTATTTTTGGTAACACTAGTTCTTTGATCAGGTTTTCCATACTCAAACCCACTTACCACAGATCGACGCATCTCCCGGAATTTCGGTGTGGACTAGTTTTTCCCCTTTTGTGAATGGTTGGGTCATGATCTGGAATTTGAATGTAGAGTTTCTTTTGGGGGGATTGCAAGATTTTGGAATCAACAATTTCTCGTGTAAATTAGCGGAATCAAAATGCTGCTTGGAACCAGCAATTTCGACTGGGAAAATTGCTTTGTTCGCTGCATGTATACTGTTGCAAGGATTTACCGGAAATCAGAGCTGCATTTCCTTTCCTATAGTACTGCTTTTCCATACTGTAACACTTGAAATTTCGACTGTTTGGTGCCTATAGATCCCCGTGCAATTGTGATTTATTTCTCCTGGTACAAAATAAACATTTATTTATTTAGATAGAACTGCTTAAGGCACATAGCTGGTACAATATACACATTTATTTATTCAGAAAATATCTGTACTAGTTTGTCTGCATTTGTGTTTATGATTGATGATGAAATTTGTTTTACATTCATATGATTGTATAATAAATTATACTTGACCAATGTTGCATTTTGGAAGATCCAGTGTCAATTTCCCACAAGAGTTTTGTGAGAAGGCCTCCTGTTCCTTGTTCAATCCCAGGAATTTGTGGTTTAGATTTATACAGTGAGAATATAAAAGATGGGTGCGTCAAGACCACCAAGCACCCCTGCATCAAAGGACGAGCGCACACCAATGTCGACTCCTGGTGGCAGTTCCAGGGCCAAGGAGGAGAAGATCTTTGTTACAGTGAGGGTGCGACCATTAAGCAAGAAAGAGCTGGCTTTGAAGGATGAAGTAGCATGGGAGTGTGCTGATAGCCAGACAATCTTGTACAAGGGCCCCCCTCAGGACCGGGCTGCACCCACCTCTTTCACTTTTGGTAGTATTGAATGATTAATTCATGAGCAAGGCAGCTCAAGAAAATCTATTTGCAACTAATCAATGTCTCTGTATCCCTCCAGATAAGGTTTTTGGGCCAGCTTGCCAAACAGATGTGGTCTATGAGGAGGGAGCTAAGGACGTTGCAATGTCTGCATTGACAGGCGTTAATGGTAGGTTAATCCCCATTTTGTATGTTGGTAGTAGTAGAATGATCATCTGCAAGTGATCCCTTAACTTGTGTTTATTTTGCAGCCACCATCTTTGCATATGGGCAAACAAGCAGCGGTAAAACATTCACGATGAGAGGTGTTACGGAGAGTGCTGTTAATGATATTTATAGGCACATAGATAATGTGAGTTTTGAAATGATCTGTGCTGTTATGAAAGATTGTTTTCTAACATGCCCAAAAGTCTTAATTACACATAATTGTTTCTTGTGTAGACTCCTGAGAGGGAATTTGTTGTCAAAATATCTGCTATGGAAATTTATAATGAGATTGTGAAGGATCTTCTACGACCTGACTCTGCCCCCCTCCGGTTGTTAGATGATCCTGAGGTTCGTTTACAACTGACTTGGTTTATACAATGCCACACCAAAATTTTGATGCTATGGTGATTTAAATGGAAACATTTTCTGTTTCACAGAAAGGAACCATTGTGGAGAAGTTGCAAGAAGAAATTGCTAAGGATAGCCAACATCTGAGGCATCTAATCAGCATCTGTGAAGGTAACTACAGAGTACTGTCAAAAAAGAAGAAGTGAATCGTGCTAATTACATTAATGGCCTTTCAAATGATTGCAGAACAAAGACAAGTTGGGGAGACAGCACTAAATGACACTAGCTCACGTTCCCACCAAATCATTAGGCTGGTATATATCCTGTTTGCATAGGGTCATTCGAAGAAAAAACGTGGTGAGAAAAGTATTAACCTTTTCTGCTGTATATCTTTATCCAGACACTCGAAAGCAGGTTCCGTGAAGTTTCAGGATGTGTTAAATCATTTGTTGCTAACCTGGTAAGCATACTGTCATAATTTGGTGTTGGATATTGCCATGCTGAATTTAATAATTTGAATAATTGCTTGCTTCGTTTGCAGAATTTTGTTGACCTTGCCGGAAGTGAACGAGCTGCACAAACACATGCCATAGGTGCAAGGTTGAAAGAAGGTTGCCATATAAATCGCAGCTTGTTGACTTTGACTACTGTCATCAGAAAGCTAAGGTCTGAGTGACTTTTCTCTGCATTCATCTAGAGAGTGCATCATTGAAGATTTCTGCTAATGAAATGCATCATACGGACTCTGCATTAACTCTATTAGTTTTGTTATTTTAGCCTTAGTTCTAGTTATTATATGTTGGAGGTGTTAAGTCAATGGGTGTTCCTTATCTCACATCAAATTCATAGATACAGATGGACGATGTGCTAACAGAAATTTACCAGATGAGATACTTTCTGCTAAGATACTGCTTTCTTGTCGGTCCAATGCTATTTAGCAAGTCAGTAGCATGTCTGAAAAAACTAATGTTTTGTTTGTATCTTGTGGTTGTGCAATATTTTCTTTCAAGAATGGAGTTCCTTGATCGGTTGGCTTAAATTATTGAAAGACAACTGGAGTATAACGTTTTCTGAAATGTGTCGTGGAGACTATCAAGGGTGCCGGTGGCGAGGGTAGCAGGGCCGCGGGTTACACAGTTCGGAGATGGAGCCGGTAGTGGCTCAGGGATTCTTCCCTGGGCGCCCAATGGTGAAGAGGATGAGATTGAGAGGAGAGAGGATTAGGGAATTGATAATTCTTTGCTTGAAGGACAAACTGCTGAGTACAATAACTCTATCAGTTTTGTTATTTTAGCCTTAGTTCTAGTTATTATATGTTGGAGGTGTTAAGTCAATGGGTGTTCCTTAGCTCAACAAATTCATAGATGAGTACAGATGGACGATGTGCTAACAGAAATTTACCAGCTGAGATACTTTCTGTTAACATACTGCTTTCTTCTCGGTCCAATGCTATTTAGCAAGTCAGTAGTGTAGGAGAGAATAATGGCTTGTATTCCTTCAAACCCTAGAAGAGTGGGATATATAGTTCCTATACATGGGCCTCTAGATAGGCCTCTATACATGGGCTCAATATACACCAACAAGTAGCATGTCTGAAAAAACTAATGTTTTGTTTGTATCTTGTGGTTGTGCAATATTTTCTTTCAAGAATGTAGTTCCTTGATCGGTTGGCTTAAATTATTGGAAGACAACTGGAGTATAACATTTTTTGAAATGTATCGTGGAGACACTATCAAGGGTGCCGGTGGCGAGGGTAGCAGGCGCGGCTACACAGTTCGGAGATGGAGCCGGTAGTGGCTCAGGGATCCTTCCCTGGGCGCCCAATGGTGAAGAGGATGAGATTGAGAAGAGAGAGGATTAGGGAATTGATAATTCTTTGCTTGAAGGACAAACTGCTGAGTACAATAAACATATAGGCTCTTAGGCCTGCTAATATGGAAATAAACCACCCTGATTCCTTAATCTTTGCCTTCCTAAAGTGCTTGGCCACTAATTTCTGCTGCCTCTGTGGCTGCCGTGTCGCCAGTGACGTCGCGCGCGCGCTCGCGGCACTGATACTTTCGCCCCCACATGACACACACAAAGAAGTTATGCTCCAGTTTTGTTATAACATCTAGACGACTTTTGCATATTGCTTGCCCACGAATTCATCTTGCTGAATGAAAACTCTAGATGAATACTGCATAATTAACTGATTGGCTGTTTTATATTCAAATTTGTTCAAGTTTGAGCTTCAACAATCTTCTACTTAAGGTAAAGTGAAGGGTAATATCTCACACATTAGCAGCATGTGTCATGTTAAAACAACTGTTATACATATATGTTCTTTCATTTCTTTGTATTTGTGGACTTTCAACAATGTATAAATAAGTTGGACTTTAGAATAAACAAAGTTATAGTGATTCTCTTGCAAAACCTAAATGGAACTTTTTCGGTATCAGTGCAAATGATTGAGAATGGCTTTTTCAGTCCTTCCTGAATTTCTCGGTATTCTTAAATGTTTTTGATATTCTGCATTACAGAACTGTACATCCGATTCCTAAGTTGCAGAAAAATTTGTGGAGTCTTACTATTTCGCAACGGCAACACACACACTTGCTGAAATCGCAAGCATTCAAATTATATGAGTTAGAAAGACATGCATTGTTTCTTGGTTTGAATAGAAAATTCTAGCAACAAATATACATCTTTATTTGGAACTGAAACTTAATTGTAAATTTCCATTGCAGCTCAGAGAAACGAAGTGGACACATACCCTACAGGGATTCAAAGCTGACACGTATTTTACAGCTTTCTTTGGGTGGAAATGCAAGAACAGCAATCATTTGTACTATGAGCCCAGCCCTGACACATGTAGAACAATCTAGAAATACTCTATTCTTTGCAACCTGTGCAAAAGAGGTCACAAATACTGCAAAAGTAAATATGGTAAGGGTTTTTGAGTCGTGGACTCTGGAATATGAGTTGTGACTCTGAGTCAACATTTCTTTGTGCCTTATTGTTGAAATCACATCAATGTACAACTCATGGATGCATGTTCCATACAGGTTGTATCAGATAAGCAATTGGTGAAGCACCTTCAGACAGAGGTTGCTAGACTAGAAGCAGAGCTGAGGACCCCTGACCGCGCCTCCTCTTCTGATATCCTCATAATGGAAAAGGACAGGAAGATTAGGCAGGTAATGTCTCTGACAGACTAATTGTTTATTTCTTAGTTTCAAAAAGTTAACTAAATACTTAAATTCCTTACCTTTTTTACATGATCTAACCAGTGAATTCTGTAGATGGAAATTGAAATAGAGGAACTCAGGAAACAGCGAGATGATGCACAATCAGAGCTCGAAGAACTGCGGAAGAATGGTGATCACCAGCCCGTAAGAATCTGCCTTTGTTCATCCAGAACTTCTCTTTCTTACCATTAACTGACCCTTTAAATTCCACACTATTCTTGCAGGGGTGGAATCCTTTCGACTCGCCACAAAGAGCCCGGAAGTGCCTCACATTTTCAGGATCACTAGAGCCAAGTAATAAAATTAAGATGAGGAGCTCAATTAGGCAATCATCTACTGCTCCATTCGTGTTAAAGCATGAAATCCGCAAGCTGGAGCAGCTACAGCAACAGCTTGAAGTTGAAGCGAACCGTGCCATTGAAGTACTTCACAAAGAAGTTCAATGCCACAAGCATGGTAACCAGGATGCTGCAGAAACTATTGCTAAACTTCAGGCAGAAATCAGGGAGATGCAAGCTGTTAGGTCTGAGAACAGAGACGTGGAAATGATTTCAGATGTAGGAAATGGATCTGATTTAAAAGATGAGATTTCTAGACTTCATATGCAAGACAATGATATTGCCAAACTTGAGGCAAAGTTAGAAAATGTGCAGCGGTCTATTGACAGATTGGTGATGTCACTTCCAAATGTTGCCGTGCCATGTAATGAGACTACCCCAAAGTCCAACAGATCAAAGAAGAAAAAGAGGATGCTTCTTCCACTGGGTGTGAGCAACAACATAAACAGAGCAAATCTTCTAAGAGCACCTTGCTCTCCCCACTCTTCTAGTAGGCCTTCAGAATCAGAAGTTGAGAACAGGGCCCCAGAGGGTGACATGGTGTCTGTTGAAGGTTCAGAAAAGGCTACACCCACAAAGTGTGAGGATGGAGACATATCATCACGTGATGAAACACCTCGCTTTAGGCGATCCAGCTCAGTGAATATGAAAAAGATGCAGCGGATGTTTCAAAATGCTGCAGAGGAAAATGTGAGGAGCATCAGAGCTTACGTGACTGAACTGAAGGAGCGGGTTGCAAAACTTCAGTACCAAAAGCAGCTGCTAGTCTGCCAGGTTCTGACCTCACCTGATCTTGGACACATATACGAATTATGTTATTCCTGGAAACTTGTTATGTTTCCATTCTGCTAAAATATGTTCTTTTACATTCTTTCACAGGTCTTGGAGTTGGAATCTAATGAAGGAAAGCAGAATGATGACTTGGAAGTGGATAATTCTGGTCCTCTACAGGACGGTCCTGATTCATGGGATAGATTATTCAAGGAGCAGATGCAGCACATTATTCAATTATGGGATCTCTGCCATGTATCTATCATTCATAGGACGCAGTTCTACCTGTTATTCAGGGGAGATAGGGCTGATCAGATATACATTGAAGTTGAAGTAAGAAGACTAACATGGTTGCAACAACACTTTACTGAGGCCGGTGATGCAAGCCCTGCAGCTGGTGATGACCCTGCAGTTTCGCTTGTCTCCAGGTAACTGATGAATATCTAACATGCAGTTCGTTAGCAATTAGTTCCAGCAGCAATAAAAATAGTTTTAGGGTTAACGTGACCCTTAAAGTGAAGCATCTCTCTCTCTCTCTCTCTCTCTCTCTCTCTCTCT
This sequence comes from Panicum virgatum, assembly GCF_016808335.1. NCBI lineage: Eukaryota > Viridiplantae > Streptophyta > Magnoliopsida > Poales > Poaceae > Panicum > Panicum virgatum. The sequence goes on along the minus strand of NC_053149.1, from coordinate 31,717,364 downwards.
CTCTCTCTCTGTGTGTGTGTGTGTGTGTGTGTTTGATGAAATATTGCTATGTTTATTAGTCATGACTGAATGAGCAATCATGACATAGATACTACTCCCTCCGTCCCAAAAAGAATGCTTCTTTTGGTGAGAGAGGGAGTAGTTGTTTGTTTACTGCCTGGATCTACACCTTTCATTCTGTTTTGCATGGCACAGTATCAAGGCATTGAGGAATGAGCGGGAATTTCTTGCAAGAAGGATGGGATCAAGGCTAACGGATGAAGAGCGGGAGTGCCTCTTCATTAAATGGCAAGTCCCCCTCGACGCAAAGCAGAGGAAGCTGCAGCTTGTGAACAAGCTCTGGACTGACCCCAACGATCAGGTGCACATCGAGGAGAGCGCAGACCTTGTGGCCCGGCTGGTTGGGTTCTGCGAGGGTGGCAACATCAGCAAAGAGATGTTTGAGCTCAACTTTGCAGTCCCCACAAGTAGGAAGCCTTGGCTGGTGGGCTGGCAACCCATTTCAAACATGATCAGGGAAAAAACTCAACTTTGGTAAGCAGATGGAAGCATATGGCCCCTTTAAAATAAGGAACAAAAAGATCATGCATTTAGTGATGATCAGTTGATTCTGGACTTGTTGATCAAGGGAGGAAGTGTCTGAACTTCCGTGTGGTCAAGGACAGAAGATCTCATACCCTTCCTGTTGATGCATGTAGTGGTGCCTCTTTCTTCTGAATGTTCGTGTGGTGAATTCATGTAGCGGTGCATCTTTCTTCTTAATGTTCTCGCATTCTTTAGTGTAGAACAATGTCAAGAGAAGATACATATTTCATTCCAACGGCAAGTTTTGTTTGTTCCTTTGTTTTATAATCTGGATTATCTTGATCTGACATGCCCATTCAGAATTTTGTCCCTTTTCTGTTTTACTTTTTTTTTGCTGTCTGTGCATCGAAGTTGCTGTATGACTGTATCAGTCACGATCTTGGTTTGGTCCAAGCATTCCGATCATGCAATTGTTCTAAACAATAAAGAATATTAGATACTCCGTAAATGGTCGTGTTCGTGTGGGACCAGCCGTATGATGAAGTTTGGTATAGGCAATTCTGTGTACATTTAAAATATGGCTTCAAAATATGGACAGATTAGTCTTACTTTGTTGATAAAAAATATAACTATAGTAGTGCAAAGGATCCTAAATCAGATACATGATTTAGGAAACACAAGCATTTGAAGATGATTCAATCTCTTCTTATTGGATATGTGTCGAATATGTGTACAAGTTCGGTTACGACTGGAGTTGAGTTGTAATATGGTAGGACTAGAGATAGAGTTTGGGTCGTACTTTGTATTCCTATGGCTCATAAATATGAGGGCACTACCGTGTAACCGTGAGACGACTTGGCGGTTTGTGTGGGCGGCGGCAGGCGGCGTTGCCGCAGTGGTGCCCGGATGTCGGTGTAGCTGCTGTTTATGCTGAGGAGCGCCCGTAGTCATGCCCCGAGGATGTAGGCACATCGCCGAACCTCGTTAAAAAAAATATCGTGCCTCGGTGTCGTTCTCGTTCGTGTGATCTTGTGATTTGGTTTTGTGTTCTTCGATTATCGTTTCCGCGTAATTATTCTAACAAGTGGTACCAGAGCCACACCCAGGGAGAAGATCCGCGAGGAGGCGCGATGGGCATGTTCCACACCGTGTAAGGTCGCATAGGCTGTCCGGGAGAGACAGGGCGGAATGTGGAGTATGGCGGCGATCGACGACTCGATCGGTGGTGTTTGACACTTCGGGCGGGTGGCTCGAACCGTCTAATGAGCTGCAATCAACAGGGATGCGTCCAGACGTGGAGATCAGGTTGATAGCGGCTGCAGGCTGCTGTTTCTTTAGGGGCCGATCAGACGTGACGGCTAGGTTCGATGGTGCGGCTGGAAGACGTCGGCGACGACGACTTCGGCTCGCGACCAGACTGACGGGAGGTTGGTCTTGATCGGGGTGGTCGTTGCAGACTAAGGTGGAGCTGCAACGATGGTGGCGAAAGCCATGGTGGACTCGACATGTTGATTGATGGAGATGGCTTGTTCCAGATTACGAGATTGCAGATGTTGTGGACGATGGTCGAGCAAGTCGAGAGGCACGGCACCCGTGCTTTTCTGTTAGGGCAAGTAGTGTCGTGGGCCACGCAGCAAGAGGCCAGGGCACGTTGAAGCGTAGGCGTGAGGACGCTACATGTTGTTAGGTATCCAGATGTGGGTGGTGCAGCTAATAGATGCGTGCACAATCAAGAGTCAAGAGGCGGAAGGAGCAGGGACTTGTGTAGTGTGCGTGCATGCATGGTTACGTGGCTGCTTGCATGGATTTGGATTCTATTTCTTATGCATGGTGATTGGCCGCAAGTTTGCATGCATGCAAGCATTTGGATTTATTTATTTGTATCTTGCTCGGAACAGCCTCTAGTAGGACTCGGACTCTTTTTTTTTTCCGTGCGGCAATCGATCAGGAGGTTCACAAGGAGACTCGTAACAGGAAAAGGGAAGCTAACGTGGCCGGAGGAG